>NW_027512920.1:0-320247 GCF_048772815.1 Callospermophilus lateralis
TCTGATTTTTGTCTTTATTGCAACATGGAATAAATGTCCTTCTGGTAAGGAGAGTGAAGTGACCTAGCTAGGATTGTAATTTCTTCTGTTCCTTTGTGTTTTCTTAGTACATAGAATTTAAAGTTCTCAGGTGCAGTTTAAATTTTATTTGGAATCTTGTTCAACATCCTGTTGGAAAAGTGTCCTCTTAAATAATTAGAATTTCTAAAACTGCAGGCTGCAGAGGAATGGTGTAAGAAAGTATAATTGCCAATTTATCGAAGTGATCATGAGTGAAGACTCTTCAACTTTGACACACTGATTCCTGAATCTATGTAGTCTATCTCTTGGTAGCACAATCTGATATGATGTGAAATTTAACAAGTGTTAGCAACACCATCACATTTTCCAATATCCTACCATGCCAGTAGCTTTTTGTCTCTTTTGTAGATGACAATACAGTGGATACCATGGTCATAGACAATAGTAATATCTTTATTTTTGTTAAATGTGGTCTGATTCAATTTTAGGCATGATCTATTGATACTTTATTAGTGATGCTTGCTTAGCATTTATTATCTGTAAAAGCAAAATGTAAAAAAAAAATGTTTGGGGTTTTCTGGTTAAAATTATTTCTGAGGTCCACTTGTTAATTTATTATGCGAGAATGATGAAAAGAATTATGCTCTAACAAGAACCTAGAGATAGACCTTTCCTCCTAGCTGGTGGATATTTGGAAGAGGAATTTGATAGATAAAATGTGGTGATGGAAACCATTATGGTACTCAGTCCTCATTCATCCTGTGCAGCATCCGAGGCTGGATAAAAACAACTAGCCAAATCCAGTTGTCAACTTGGTTGTCTTGTACATTGTCCATGATGTATGTGCTTTGGTATGTGATAGCATCAAATTCCATGATATTAACACTGCATTGACTCTCTCAGAGATGCATCCTTATTACTGTACCCCCCAAATTTTATAGTCATCAAAAGTTCCTTCTAGACCCTTGACCAAGTCTTGATTTCTTTCTATTAGTTTATGTACCTTCTTACCTGAGGTAACTTCTTTTTCTACATGAAAGTGTGGATGAAGTGTGCTGCCAAGTATTCTGCTCTTTAGAAAGAGGGTTTTTTTTTCCATTTTTTTAAAGGCTAACCCTGAAAGATGCTGTACAATGGTGTTATTTTATTTCAGTTTACTTCTAAATGAAGATAACTCATATTTATTTCTAGTAATATTTTGATAGAGGTTGGCCAATTTACTTTTCTATCTGATTTGCAAAAGGGACCTTTTCCCAAAGAAGGAAATGAAAAGGTGTTGTATCACACCTTTGCTCTGAAATTGATTGGGGTCTTATGAGAAAGAGTGTAGGTTCATGACTAACTTCTTGGTTAGTTTTTTGCTTAGTGATTGGTCACACTCTACAAGTGTGACCTCAGGGGAAATGCCAAGGAAGATAGAGAGTAAAATAAGTAGAAGCTATCAATTGATTATGCTTTTGTAACTTAAGTAGGGTTTTTGACTTACATATCTCTCTGCCATCCATTTAAAGTGAAAATATAAAATTCATCTTTATTTTTTATGTATCATCAATAAATTTCTAAAAACAAAATTTACACCTATTTTTTTCTAATCCTGTTCATGATTTCTCTATTTTCTTGATTATATGAATTTTTTATAACTGATACTAACTTGATAATCTGTATCAATTCCTGGTTTACAAACACTTATTGATATTTGCCTCTTTTTCGTTATAGTTGGCCTCCAGTAACAAAGGGAAAGATCCCTTTCTGTCTGCTCCTCCCAGCCCTGATCCAGCCTGTCAGCTTCCCAGACCCTTATGCAGTTGGTTGTAAATTCTGCCAAAATTTTTCACTATTTTTCAAGATTAAAAAAAATAAAAAACTTTAAAAAATACTTTAAAAAGAAAAATGTGCAGGGAGAAAGCAGCAATATATTTTTTCATAATTAGGCGTTTTAAATTTTTTTAATATTTGTCTGTATTTAATGTAGGTCAGCCACTGATACTTCATCAAAAAAACAGTTTCTTTGCTGAGTTCAGGTGACCAAGGAATAGTCACACCCTATGAAAAAAACAGAACACACACACACACACACAAAAATAATAATAAAACACAGAATCATCTTTAACCTAACATTTTATATGATGTTTCAGATCCCCGTAACTTTGCACACAAGGTTCTGTGTTCAGTTGAATTTTAACTTCTTTTTGTATTTGTATAGAGTGTGACTATTGAATTGAAACATTTTATTCTAAGCGTCTTTGTGGTTTCTTGTGAGGTTAAGTGGGTGAGAGGGTGAAGGGAAAGTGGGGGATTCTTTTGTATCATAACATGAAGTTTCCCACACAGTCTGCTCCCAGGTGCCAGACTTCAAGTTTTTCTTTCACTGGTATACTTTGATTATTCTTACTTCCCCTTTACCCATAAGTTAAAACTTATGGTAACAGCACTTTATCAAACTGCACTTATTAAGAACAATTTTAAAAATATAGTTATAGTTCACTTCAACAGTCTGCACTTATTTCTTATGGTTTCACTCATCTGCTATGCCTGTTTTTGGTGTCTAAAAAACCAACATTGTATTTTCAATATTTTACCCAGTTTCCTACATGTATATACTGGAAAGAAAATCTGGTCTGGAAATATTCCATTTTGATTGAATGCTATAATCAAGAAAGTAAAATTTAAATATGCTAAATATATCTCCAGAATTTCTCAAGTAGCTATGCTTAAAACAAAGAGAATGTCCTGAAAAGAAAAACCATGGTCAGCTTCAAGAAAGCATGAATAGACCCCAAGTACTTATCACTAATGATGGATTATAGATGATAAATACAGAATAACCTCAAGATTTAAAGGAAAACTAGTATTCAACCTGGTATTCTTAACTGAAGCAGACTGTCCATTAATGATAAATAATAATAGATTTTCATTAATGATAAAATTCTAAAAAGCTGTATTCTGTGCCTCATTTCAAAGAGAGTTACTCAATATAGAAGAAAAATCACACAAAGGAAGCAGAGTTTGTGGATGAAACAGTGGCTCTAACTACAGAGCTGAAGAAAGTTATGCTGATTATGCAGTAGACCTTGAAAATAGTTTTGTTAGCATACCTCAGTCTTACCTTTAAAATGATGCTTTAATAGAAATATTAGCTAGTGAGTAGTCAAGTGATTGAATGTAGCAAAAGTTAGAAGATTCTAGTGGTCTATTTTCTTCACCACACACACACACAAAATTGAATATTACAAAATATAGAGAAAAACAAAGTGATGAAAAAGAAAGTAAAAACACACTAAACACAAATAATGGAAAGTCAAGTTTTTCGTATGAAACACAGTAAAATGTGCACTTTTTGTAGCATTTGATGCGATAGAAGAAAGTAGTATTGATTGTTCTTGATGGTAAGAACATCCCTCCATGAGCACCATTCACGTCCTGATATTGGATGTCAGAAAGGCTAATAAATTAGAGAAAGAAATCATTCTTACTTCTGGTGTGTGTTTTGCGATGAAAACTAGTTTAGAATCAAATTTGTGAAAATGATTACTGGTTTTTAACCTTCATAAATTTTCTGTAGACAAAGAATGCAACACATAATTATTTTTAAAATAGAATAACTAACTGATGATGAATGAACACAGGACTTGTAACTATTAAATAATAGACTGGGGTGTAGTGGTCTGTACAGATGCTCATACTCAGAAATAATAAAGTGCCCAATGCAGATTAAGCAGAAAATCACATAATAATGATTACATAAATGATAATCAATTAAACACTAATGCCTTTTAATATTTGACTCATTGGCCTTAAGAGAAAGAAGTGGCCAAATAAGCCAAATTGGTTTTCTTCCCTCTCTCATTGCCATTTGAAAAAATAATGGGAACCCCTAATACTTTGTGAAGGGTCTTCCATGTATTTATTTCAAAATTATGGTCAATATCAGACAACTAATAGTAGGTATGGCTAAATTTAGTTTCCTTTTAGAACTTTACATAGTTGCAGATAGAGTGGAGGCTGCTGATTTGGGTGTAAATTTTGAAAACTACAGTTTTATATAGTCCTGGGGTTTGAACCCAGGGGTGCTTTATTACTCATATATATTCACAATTCTTCAATATTTTATTTTGAGACCTGGTCTCTGTTACCAAGCCTGGCCTTGAAGTTGTGATCATTCAGCCTCATACTCTATGATTTTTGAGATTACATTTATGTACCACCACATCAACCTGGACACTTCCTTTTATTTTTTTACACGAATCTAATAATCAAAAGTATTTTAAATATTTCTGCTTTTTCTTTGATATAAAATATTCAATACTAACTTTCCAAATTGGTTTTCACCATCACATTCTTTTTTTTCAAAAGGCCAATATTCATGTTGTGTAGTTGTACATTTTTTTTTACCCCAAAAGGTATACTCAATAGATTGTATTCTGAGTTAGCAAGTCAATTTTATATGTTTCAGAAAAACAAATTGCCATAAATTGTTCTGGTTATGCTCTTAATAGAAGTACCTTACTCTTAGTCATTATAAAAAAAAAAAAGAAGGGAATTTAGTAAAGTCAAAAGGTACGATCCAACAGTTGGCTAGTTGTTTCAACCAGATGTTTATGATTTGATTGTTTCTCTTTTAAATTTCTTATTCTGATTGCTCTGATGGCTTTTCCTATGATATATAGTAGTCAGCTCAATTTAAAAGAACTAGTTTATGTGAAATATGGATACTAAGGGAAATAAATATCTGGAACAAATTAATAGTACTCAATATGTTTCTGATGATTATATACAGCTTCCTCCTACCATTCTGAGATTGCAATTCATAGAGCTTTAAATGACTTTCATTCCTCACTATATTTCACTAATTAGCACATGCAGAAATAATTTTTCAACAAATTTATATTAAATAAGTAGCAATTTAAAGAAAAACAGATATAATTCACACCTGTGAAATTAAAACATGACATTTTGCCAAAGAATATTTGGCATATTCAAATAATAAAATGAAGAATTGTTGCTTTCCTTTATGTGGTAGGACACAGTTTATTGTCATGTTGTTTCAAAAAAAAAACATTGACAGTTTTCTTATGAAAAAACAGTTGTTATTGTTTAACATGGATTTTACTTGAAAATTTTTTTTTTTTATTTTTACCCATTTGAACACTGAGAAGCTATTTGCTGCGGTCAAACACAGTGAGATACTGTTGTAAGATGTATCTCTGAAACATCTGCAGTTCTTTTCATTTTATGTAACAGCATCATGCACACCCAGCATGAGTAGAGGTTGCTCATTAATTTTGGTATCAATACTGGCTTAGGTACATTGAAAGGATGTTGAGAAAATTACATCTATAATGGTGGAATCTCCCATTTCTTTGTTTTCATTTTTCCTGTGGTGCTTCTGCTCTTGATATTAGTTATGTTAACTTTAATTTGAATTGTCCATATAGTTTCTTAAAACATAAGACACTTAGAATTGAGGAAATTACTTATAGCATATTTATTTCATAAACTGATATAAGATTCAATGAAAGACTTCAGCATTATTAATGCACATTTTATCAAAATTCTTTTAAGTCACAACTTGAGATACAGTATTAAAATCTTACATAGCTAAAGGTTTTTTAACAATGAATTATAGGCACCCTAAGCAAGTATGTAGTTCCAATTATTCATTTACTTTACTTCATTCATTCATAATATCATAGTTGATAAATACCACACATCAAAGTGTCTGTTTTTGAAAATAAATTGCTTGGTAAATTACTAACAATGCAGCATGCAATTTTTATTTATTATTGGTTCATCATACCCACATCTTACCAACATAGTAAGATTGCTATAATATTCAATAAGTTGTAGCTAAAAACATGAAATACCACATAACCTATTGTACAGATTATATAAATGCTCTTATTATTTCTTCATCCTTTTCACAAATATTTATCAGGAATTTACTATATGATAATTAGAACTAAGATCATCCTAATTATTTCAGATATTTGAAAAAAAATGCAAGACCTCATTTAAAAAGGGCAATATAGATTTCAGAAGTAACTACTGTTTCTCTAGTGAATAATGTGTATAGAAATCTGTTAAGGTCTTGGGGTATGCAAATATATTTGAGATGCATCAGAGAGTGCATAAGAAAAAAACATAGTATTTATCATGTTACATAAATGAAGTGAAATATCATACCAAAATGTTAAAAAAATTAACTTTTGGGAAAAAAGCAAAAGTGTGCACTAGTATTTGAAATAAGGTAATAATAATTTTTACCATAATTAGTTGTTTCTGAGTCTCATTTCACTCTTTACTTTAATTATCAATCCATTTTGTTAAGTACCCCTATAGGTGTTATTGGAAAATATTGGCATTTAGTGAATAATGCCACCAATTTTCTGTTCTGCAATATTAAAGAACTATTTCAGATTTATTGCAATGAATAGTTTTGCTTAAATGTAACAGTAGTTTTTCAATGTAGAAATTACTAAGATAACTCTGGGTGTTCTCAAAGTCTATAACAACCATATTTGATGAAATTTGTGGCATAGTGTATAAGAAAAGATGCTTCTCTACCACAAAGCAGACATCATTGAAATAACCTTGTGTAGTATCAGCATATACAAGTTTGGATGAGGACTTTTGCATCTTTTCTCCTTTTACTTCCCACCTACAACATGGCTTATTTTTCATAAGCAAATTTCTATACTTGTTAAACCTCTCATACATCTCAGAATTTACTAGGAGGGATCCATGACAACCTAGAAACAAACATGTGAGACAGTGTGTAGATTAATATATGAAGATGTTCAAGAAAATATTGGTCTGGTCAAGAGATGGTGCAGCAACTATATAGAAAGCTTAAAATTGAAATTGAAAGAAAGATAATACTGCCAAGATTTACTAAGAATCATGTAGTCATTGGAAGCAGATATTTTAATACGAAGCTCTTGAGACTGATGTCCACTGCATCTTTCTTATGAATATTTGCTCTGGTTTTGAGGGCCACCACATCTAGCCAGTACACATTTGGCTTGATATAGCATATTCAGAAAGCACACCATTTTCTTTATAAACCTAGGCATGGTTTACTATACATCCACTGAGTTTTTGCACAGACTTTTCCCTTCTTTTAATATACCTAGCCCATTAGTCTTGTCATATTTAAATTTATTCATTCTTCAAGAAGTAGTTTAATTGAATTCCCTATTGTCTTTAAAATAAATTCTCCACCTAAAATAATTTACATATTTTAAAGCATTTTATTGTAGTATCTAGAATCTTTATAAGTACAAAGAAATGACATTCTATGTCTCATTTTTACCATTGTCATTCTCATATAACTTTCATTATGAATTGAGTATGTCCCTCAAGTACTCATGTGTTGGGAACTTGGTTTCCAAGGGGAGAGAGTTGGAAAATAGTAGAATGTGTAAAAAGTGAGATCTAGTAGATTGTGGTTAGATCATTGGGGGAGATGCCCTTGAAAGAGTTAATGAAATTTTCATGGGACACAAGATAGTTCCTATTAAAACAGATTGTTACAAAAAGAGCAAGTCTTCTTACTGGATTTCTCTGACTTCCTGTGTCCTTATGTTCTCTCTACCTCTCAAATGAGCCCTAACCATAATTCCATCTCATGTGTAATGCTGGTGAAGGGGCTGTAACAGGAGCTGCGAAGATTCTGGTACAGAGCACTTAAATCTTCAGAAGTATGTACTCAAAAAATATTTATTTATTTATCTATTTATCTGTTTATTTGTTGTAGTTGGACAGAATACCTTATTTTATTTATTTATTTATTTTTATGTGGTGCTGAGGATTGAACACAGATTCTTGCATGTGCTAGGTAAGCATTCTACCACTGAGCCGAAACACCAGCCCCTCAGAAAATATTTTTATGCATTTATACCTCTTTTTATACATTGGCCTGGTTCTGGTATTTTTCTATAGCATTATAAAATAGACTATAACAACAAAAAAAAATGACTTTGAGTCTAAGGCTTCTTACTATAAGAGTGAGTAGAACATCTAAGATTACATTTTATAAGCCCTGGTATACTTTAGATGGTAATGGCTTAGCATTTATGATTCTTATTTTTTTATATTTCAAAGGTGATATCTTGTATTTCTTATATTCCTCACGGTGCTTAGGTTAATGTATTGCCATTTACTTTGGGACTCAACAGTGTGGAATTGATTCTGTTTTGCTAAACAAAAGCAAGAGTGGCTCCTTAAAATATAACAAAGACTCTATGAAAATGTTTTGAGCTTTAATGGGAAGAATTGCTATTGATTATAGAGGGAATTTGAATACATGGCTCCATCTTGATGATACTCATTAATCAGAAATGGTCTGAACTGACTAGATTAAAATCATTAGAATACCATGAATAAAGAGGCAGATTAAAAAAAATAGGTTTATCTAGTACCATTTTGAGTCTCCTATTACAATACAAATTATAGTATTTTTTTTACCAGTGAAACGACTCAAACTCATGTAGCTGCATTTTAAGCCTCATGTATTCACCCAAGTCATATAGGTAAAGAATCCACTATAAGTTGGGCAGGATGGTCCATGCTTGTAATCCAAGAAAATTGGGAAACTGAGTACTTTCAGAAGTTTAAATTCAGCCTCAGCAACTTAGTGTGGTTTCAAGCAACTTAGCAAGACAGTCTCAAAATTTGAAAAAGTGGGGAGAGGGCTTAGGAATGTGGCTCCGTGTTTAAAAATCCCTAAATATAAACTGAAATACAAAAAAGAAATACAGTTTAAAATGCTACAATTTCGTGTTAAAACTAATAAAAAAATATTTCATATAATTCTTTTCTCCAGTATTCAAAAATGAAAATAGTAATTTTTTATTTAAATAGGTAATGTCTTTTACTGATCCTCATATACATCAAGGTGTAATGTAGAGATAATGACTTTACTATACTCTCTTATTTGTCAAAGTGTTTATTATAAATGATTCATTTTTATGTAAGGTATACATTTTGGACAAAATCTGTTCAATGTTCACTACTGGTATGAGTTTTCAGATGTTCAATGAATTTAAAATTTGAATAAGTTTTCAAAATATCATTTAACTTTTTAGGGTTTCTGGGCACAATGAATCCTCCAAAAATAAGTAGTGTTAAAGAAACATGTGGTTATGAAATGTTTTTTTCCATTTGTATTCTCTCTAACTAGTATGTATCCACAGGTGCTGAGTATTGGTGAATAAATTTTGGAAGCATTGTCAATTGTCAATTTTCACATTTCACAACTTTGTCTCTTCTATGGTTGTTGTGGTGAGGATTAAATGTTGACTCTTCCTTAGAGAAATGGTACGATGGTCTCATTTGTAAAGCTTCTCTTCAGTGTGTTTTCTCTGATGTCTAATAATATATGATATATAATTTAAAATATTTCTATATTATCTACATTTATGTCTTCTTTCCAGAATAAATAGTTTAGTGGTGAAAATGAATTGATTTCTTATTAAAAAGTTTGCTAATTTGTTTTCATTTGTAGGGGTTCTTTTCTGTATAAATTCTGTTGTTAATGAAGTTTAGTTTTTCTTTAAAAGTATTATCACTTTATTTACATTTCACATTCACCAGGGTGTCTTCTGCTGTGGTGAATAAATTTTTATTTTTTATTAAATGTTTTGCCACTCATTCACATTCGTAGGGCTATTCTCCAGTGTGAATTCTGTTCTGGCAAATAAGGGTTGATATTTGAGTAAAAACTTTGTTACATACTTTGCATTTGTTAGGCTTCACTCCAGTGTGAGTTCAGCTGTGGAAAATAAGGTGTGATTTTTGACTGTAAGCTTTTCCACATTCATAAAATTTGTAGGGCTTCTCTCCAGTGTGAGTTCTGCTGTGCCTAAAAAGGTCTGGTTTTTGACTAAAAGCTTTGCCACATTCTTTACATTTGTAGAGCTTCTCTCCAGTGTGTGTTCTCCTGTGGCAAATAAGGTGTGATTTTTGACTGAAAGCTTTGCCACATTCTTTACATTTGTAAGGCTTCTCTCCAGTGTGAGTTCTGCTGTGCCTAAAAAGGTCTCCTTTTTGACTAAAAGCTTTGCCACATTCTTTACATTTGTAGGGCTTCTCTCCAGTGTGAGTCCTGCTGTGGCCAATAAGGTGTGATTTTTCACTATAAGATTTTCCACATTCTCTACATTTGTCAGGCTTCTCTCCAGTGTGAGTTCTGCTGAGGCCGATAAGGTGTGATTTTCAACTGAAAGCTTTGCCACATTCTTTACATTTGTAGGGCTTCTCTCCAGTGTGAGTCTGCTATGGCCAATAAGGTTTGTTTTTTGACTGAAAGCTTTGCCACAATCTTCACATTTGTAGGGCTTCTCTCCAGTATGTGATCTGCTGTGGCGAATAAGGTGTGATTTTTACTGTAAGCTGTGCCACATTCTTTACATTTGTAGGGCTTCTCTCTATTGTGAGTTCTTCTGTGGCAAGTAAGGCCTACTTTTTGACTGAAAGCTTTTCCACACTATTTACCTTTGTAGGGCATCTCTCTAATGTGGGTTTTTCTGTGGTAAATAAGACCCATATTTTACTATAAGTTTTGCCACATTGTTTATATTTGTAGGGCTTCTCTCCAGTATAAATTCTCTGGTAGTGAACAAGGTCTGAATTTTTATATGATTTCTGGTGTTCACTCTCACTAGTAGTTTTCCATATTTTCTCTTGTTGTAAACAGTCAAGATTACAACTTCTATATTTTCCACTTATCACACTGTGAAACATATGTTTTATGCCCTTTTCTGTTGAATATTCTTGAATATCTTGAGGAGTCATGGCTGAAATAAACAAAAAATAAAAATAACAATACCTATTAGAGTAGGATGAATATACTTTGCATACATAACTTGAAATTAAGGTAAAATAAGTACATCAGGAGTGTAACAGATTAGTACATTCAAAGTCATCATAAACTCAAAAATATATCAGTTCATTAAAAATGTACAGACACAATTAATTTGAGAATATTACCAAAATTCTTTTAGAGACCACAGTATCCAAGAGGAGTACATCATTAAGAAGAGTATTATAATAAAGACAAGGAAAGTATGTTACTCTTATCATCCACAGCTTTTTGTTCTTCATAATATAGCATTACATATTTAGGAAATATCTACCAGCTACCTTTACTCTCAGTAGAATAAGAGAAATGTAAAACATATACAAACATTTGTGGCTTTTTCAAAGAGTGTCCAAAAACTGTTTTTTTTCTAAGATGACATAGAGATGTGAAAATAACTGGCAGATTTTGTGTGATGATGCCACAAATAGTCAATAAGGGTAAAGAGGCTATGGACTCTTAACAAGAAATATGAATAAAAAATTTACTAAGAAATATACACATATATGTCTCTAAAATTTTCCATAAAAACATTTTAAAAGACTATAAAAACCTGGCATAGCCTATGCCATAATACTTGGCTGAAGTCAACAGTTGACAATCAAGTATAATAAATTGATTTTCATATTTTTAAATTCATTTGATATGATGATTTTTTTCACTGACAAATACTACTTTATTTACTAAATGTATCATGGTATTTCATACTATATATAAAAGGTAAAATGACTAAACAGAACTGATTAACAAAATCATTATTTAATATAAATATCAGTTTTGTCTTACAAGGTATTGTATTCCTTCTACTAGTAGTATTAATGAAGAACATAATACACTCAACATTTGGTAAAAAAAAAAAAAAAAAAAAAAAAAAACTCTTGACCCTCTTAAGCTCAATAAAATAAAAAATAATATAAATAATATTAATAAATATTATAATATTAATTATAATATTATAATATTATAAATAAATAAAATTAAAATACGGAGACTTTGACTATAATATCAACCATACAAAAAACACAGTACCTGGTGAGCACAATTTTTCTCACTTAAATTTTGACTTCCAGATGCGAATCAAATGTTCCTGCAACTTAATCCCTGCCTGTCACATTTCACTTAATGCAAAGTCCTGCATGTATTTTTTAAAAAACTATGAGAACAAATATTTTCATAACTAAATAATAATTGTATATAAGTGCAATATTTTTACTCATTTGATCATTGATGGGCACACACATTGAGTCCCTAGCTTTAATACTTAGAACAATGTTTGCACTAATCACAAAAGCAGAGGTATCACTTCAATTTGCTAATTTAATTGTTCATAGATACATATTTAGTACTGGCATTTCTGAATCTTTAGGTCATCCAACTGTTAATTTTTCAAGTGTGGTGCTTGAGATTAACCCCCAAAATTCTATATCCCTGAACTACAACACAATTTTTTAAAATTTGTTTGAGTCATGCTGTTTCTAAATTTCTGCGACTTCCCTCAAAAATGAAGTAATTTTGGATGGCCTCTCAATTCTCACATATTACAAGGATACAGCACTGTTCTTGTGTATTTTTATTTATTTAAATATTTTTATACTTTTTTCCCCAAAATGGACTATATAATCTACTGCTGACTCCTTTAATGAACAAATAAAAAATAGTACAGCAATATAAAGAAAGAGAAGCATGGCTTAATCCAATTAACAAAAGAAGAAAAAAAAAAACTTTAAGAACTGAATATTAGGATATTGACAGTTATTAATTACTCAATAAACTCTAAATAACTATTTAAAGAAAGTTTAGAGAGTAAAATTGAGACAAAAAATATTAATATAATTAGGCACAAATCGTGTATGTGAATAATTCCTTAAGATTAAATGAGAGGGGGATTCCTAGTGTGCAAAGCTGAAATTCAACCAATATGGGAGAGCCTTATCAAACAGGACTAAGGTTAAGACAAGTCTAAGCAACTTGTGAAATACTGTAATAATTAAAAACCTGTAGGATATATAAAGGGAAGATATCTATATCTATATCTATATCTATATCTATATCTATCTACCTATGTAAAGAGAAGTGTGAAACGAATCCAAGCATGTTCCAGAAATTAAATCATTAATAAAAATAAAAAAATAAGAAATATAGAAAACAACTTACAAAGTAAAAGTATAATGAGGTATTCACTTCAAAATATTTATGATTATTAATGCATTGTTGCAAGCCACAAAACAAAAGAAAAAATTGACTAATAGAATTGAATCTAAAAAAAAAAAAAAATCTGCCAAGTCAATTCCAACAGAGAGCATGGAGAGAAACCAAGCATGATCTGCTCCTTGAAGCCCTATTTGTTTAAAGATAGGTAATGACCCTGCCTTTGCATCTCATCATTTTGCACAATTTTTAATCAATGAGATATAGATTTAAATAATAAAATTTCTCATAATATTTTTGGACAAGATTTTTTGAGTGAGCAAATTGTATCCTAATACTTGCCTTTTAAAACAGAGACATACAAACAAAGATATAGCCTCTCTCATTTTAATATGCATTAAATATTGTTTTATTTACTGTTACTATGCTCAATATACAACATAAAGTTTATACTCATAGTTAGTCATCTGCATTGAATAGACATTCTATTCTGAAAAAGTCATTACCAAAATAAAGGATGCAATATATAAGATTCCACCTGACCAGCATGATGAGATCCTATGCCTTTGATCACCTGGGGAAAAGCATACACTGCTACACTTATGTCAACATGTCCTGTTTGGACTCTAGCTTGATGTATGAAATATAGCAATTATAAATGTAAATCAAGGACTTCTAAGCTGATTCATAAGTTTCATTTCACCCTGGAAGAGAAGAGTCCCTTCAAAGAAGAGAATAATCATTCTCCTCAAATGAGGAGAAACATTATAAGAGGAACCCATGATACTATAATTATTTCCAGGTACTTTGGGAGATATAAAACCATTACCAGCCTCAGCTCAAAAGATGTTGGCTCAAATAGGTTAGAATGTACTTTGGATAAATTAGTTACTGCTTTGGTTGCTAAACTCACACAAAACTCTGTAAATGTTTTGGTCTTAATAATAATGTTGCTCTGTTTTTTTACACCAGCTACGGGAAATTCAGTACTGACAGATCCTGGACTTCTATAACCCAGTACAATATCTTGTCTCACTTGAATGGAATTGTTATATACCTGAAAAAATATCTCATGGTATTCTTTGTTGTCTTAGCAGAATAACTGTTTCCTTATCATAGTATTTAATAGGTCACCATCCTGTGAAATTTGTTTATTAAAGAGCTATTCCTCTTGATAAAAACTGTGATAATTCAGTAAACCTTCTCTCTAAGGCAAAATTTGATGTTTTGCATTCTCTTTATAGGGTTTCCCTGGACTAGCCCTATGGGCTTAGAAAACTATTATGAAACTCACTTATGCTATCATAAAAAGTATTAGCCATGCCTCCATGGCCGTTAATATGCTTAATAAAGAACAAAAACAACCTTGTCAAGCCATACTTGACATTCATGCTGCAATTGATTGTCTGGTATTGTTACACCATAATGGATATTCAAAGTTAAATAACATGTGTTCCTTCAATTTAAGTGATAATAGTAATTTTATTTGAAAAGGGTTCAATTACCTTAAAGATATCATTAATAAGGTCCAACAAGATGATTGATGTTTAGACTTCATGGATTGGATAATTTCATGTTTATTCAATTTCATCTGTGTCAAAAAATATTCATAGGTGGATATTTACTGATGTTGGCACTTGCTATTGTCTATAGCTGCCTTATTTTTTGCACCCACCAGCATTAAGAAGAAAAGTAATATTATTTATTCAAAAGGCCTTTAAAGAAGAGGGAAGACTGTAGGTATTCTGACCTTAGAAATAGACAGGAAAGTGTGGGGGTGATGATAACTGGCACCGTGATATCCACAATTAGTAATGCCTAGCAGTTTCTCCCTGAAGCTATTGAGACAACTCTACAGGTGTACTATCTAGTTTCTCTGGTAATGTCGTTAGGGAGAAAGGGCTCTATGTTTGTAGTAACTGTACCTTATCATGGTTAGCTAGCACTTGGGGTTAAAATAACACTAGGTTAGAATGTAGTCATGGTAACAGAAGCTATGTAATTCTGGAGTATACTATGTGCAGCCATGAAGAGGAGTGGCCAGTATTTTTTTCCTTATTTCTTTTTACTGTGAGTGTGTCTCTCTCTTCTGTTAGCTTCTTTACAGGTTTCCTCACAAGATTTGTAACTGATTATGCTGGCCCTCACAACAAAAGGTAAGTTTTGATGGTTAATCTGAATGAACTGGGACATCAGTGAAGAAGAAAACCGAAGAGTACAAAGAATTTGAAAATTTAATAAATGTAGGGCAGTATGTGTTCAATGATTAAAATCAAAAGAAATAAAGCTAAGCTTCTGAAAATTGTTTTCTGCTGAATAACTAGTCTTTCAACATTTTTTAGTTTGGTTTTCTCCATTTGAACTTCTCAACTCTGTCCCCTGCTATGTGTAGGCTACAATAGTTTACATCACTAAATCATGCTAGGTACTATTTATCTAAAGTGAAGGATGTATAACACACTGAGAAAGAGAAAGATTAACGTGCAAAATAATATATATTAAAGAGTAAAATATCTATATAAAAATGCCCTTTTTCTTTGAAACACAAATCTGAAACTCATTCTTATTGAGAAGTTCCCAGAAGATACAAGATAAGTAAATTAAATAATAATTATTAATTAAAAATTTTAAAGGAAAATTAAACTTACCAAGGAAGGCAAAGTTTCTATAGTTCTTTAACATCACATCTTTATATAAGTTTATCTGAGCAGGCTGAAGGCATTCCCACTCCTCTTCAGTAAAATCAATGGCTATATCCCTGAATGTTAACGGTACCTGAAATAAGAATATGTAAATGAATAACACATTGACCACATGAACTTTTGCACAGTCTGTAAGGTAATCGAAGTTGAAATGAGAGTTAGTAGACTATCATGTAGGTGGTTTTGGAACACAATGATACTATTATCTACTTCTGCAGATAAAGTGATTTAAGTTCAAAAAAATATATATAATCCGCATTTATGAAACACAATATGAAACTCAGACATTACTACAAAAATACATATTTTGTAATTTTTAAATATTATGATCTAAAATATACATATTTTTCAGATGAGAAAATTATGGTAATTAAAAAAAGGAATCCTCAAATTTTAATTGTACAACCACTAATCAGAGATTTACTAAAGTGTAGAATCTTATTTGTAATTTCTCTGATGGAGCTGGCTCTTCTGAATATGTAGTGAGAACTCTAACAATGGTATAAGAGAAATTTTGAAATTTAACAAGGTAGACAGACCACTTAATGGAAATATTTAACAGTGAATTTAAGTTCAAACATTTTATGGTACTTATGCATGTTATTTATATAAAAAATAGCAAAAGCAATCCTGTTTGGATTTTCCTTTTTATAATTTTAACAATTTATAACATACAAAATAATATATACATATGCATAAAAACTTTGTTTGATGTATATATTGTATGATGTTTATAATAGAACATACATATAGCTTTTCAAACAAATATAATTTGTTTTTTTATTTTATTGGTTCTTTCTAATTCTACCTGATTGTAAAATCAATTTTTATGACATTATGCAAGCATAGGATATATCTTATCCTAAATAAAATCCTGTTCTTGTTGGTGGCTATCATGGTAGGATTTATATATACATCTTTAATATTTTCATCCCCTTCCCTTTTATTTGTTAATTCATTGTTTACCATTGTGAAATCTACTGATTTTTTTTCTTACCCTTTTCCGCTTTATGAGCTTTAGATTTCACATATCAGCAAAAACTTTCAACCTTTGGTTTTAAAGAAATGGTTTGTTTTACTTAGCAATAAAATCTCCAGATTCATCCATTTACTGACAAATGTCATAAAGTCATTCTTCTTTATGGCTGATTCATAGTTTATTGTGTACATAGCATAAAGCAACAATTTTTTATCCTGTCATCACTGAATGGACCCATTTATCATGGAATGGTTGGCTTTATAGCTTAGCTATTGTGAATTGTGCTGCTATAAATATTAATGTGACAGTTTCAATGTAGTATGCTGATTTTATGTTCTTTGGGTATATAATGTACAGTCAAAAAATGGGCAAAATTGTGGTTCCATTTATTTAACAATATCCATACAGGTTATTATGTTTCACTTAGACCTCCATACAGCTAAAAAAATGAAATTCATCTAAACCTGAGGTTGAAATAAAACATACAAAAAATATTAAGCCATAAAATGACTAGAATTTATTATCAAATCATCCATCCCAATAAAAAGTAAATTTTATAAACTAAAAGTAAGAAAATCTTTAAAAAATGAGCAAAATTAGAAGCTATTAAAGATGAACATAGCAGAGAGAGAGTTAGCAATATCCATTTTGGTGCTTTTAAAAAGCAAATGAGCCAGGTCTAGTGATAGATAATTTTAGTTCCAGTGACTGAGGAGGATAAAAAAAGATCATAAGTTCTAAGACAATATATATATATATATATATATATATATATATATATATATATATATATATATATATATAGTATTGAGCAACTTAGTGAGCACTTAGCAACTGAGCAAGACTCTGTCTCTAAATAAAATATAAAAAAAGGACTGAGGATATGGCTTCATGGTTAAGCACTTCTGAGTTCAATCTTCAGTACAAATAAATAAAAAGCAGATACAATTTAAAAAGCACTAGCAAATTTGAAAATTCAACAAATAAAAATTATGTCAATTATACAGTTTATAATTGCAAAAATATGCCTATATACTAATTTCTCACTTGATGGAAATACACTCTGGAAAATTTCTCCTAAGAATCTTCTGCAATTTTCCAATTCTCTGAGTGTAATGACAAGAATCTAGATGGTATAGACTAGTACATGGCTAAGATATTTGGTATATCCACTGTTGTAGATAAAGTCTCCTCCTGACCAAACTACCATGATGCCACATGATTGATGTTATGAAATTAAATCAATCAGAGTAAACCTCATAATAAAATAAATGGTGGAACTACAGAAAACCAGAACAACAAAACTCTTTATAAGTCTCTTGTTATTTAGGCAGTGATACATAATGAAGATTATAGTGCAGGGAAGAGAAAAAAATGGTATTCATTTCAAAGAACGATGCTCGCATATTGGGAAAAACAGTGTGATAATAAAATGCTATTTTATGCCTTCACTCATTAAATATTACAACATATTTTGACTTTAAATTCTGAATATAAGTTATTAATAAATATTTCTGAAATATATAAGAAAGTACAAAGCTCAGAAGTTTTCATACAAAAGATAGGGTGCATATGGTGGTGCACACCTGAAATATCTTCTATTCTGGAGTCTAAGAAATGAAGTTGAAAATTTAAGGCCAACTGAAGAAATTGAACAAACCTCATCTGAAAATAAAATTTAAAACAGAATTGAGAATATGCTCAGAAATACGACACTTTGGTTGATCCCTAATATCACAAAAGAAAAACAAGTTTTTGTTTTCAAAATTATACAATATAATATGTGTAAATTTATGAATTACAAAATATTAATAAAAAATCTATTAATCAAATTATTACATTAAATGTACAAAAGTGACAAGGTAAAAAAAATCTAATTTCCTCATATAATCAAGAAACAAAATATAAAACAGACTGCAAAAGAAAAGCAGAATAAATTCTTGAAGAGACACTTTTAAAAGGATATATCTAAGTGTTCAATAACCATAAAAACTCAAAATCTTTAGAAATTTGGTAACATTGAATAAAATCACATCATATAGATGAATTAAATAGTATTGATGAATATGTGGAATGAATGCATTCACAAAAGTGGGAAATAATAATTTAAGCTTTTATTATCCATTTGTACAAACTGTTTTGTAATCAAATGTATATGATGTACCCACACAAGAAACAGAGACTAAAATTAAAACAACTGTACATATGAGAATACAGCCATATTCCTCCAGTGTTGAAACCAACGGGCATGGTTACAGAGAAAGAAATAATTATTAAATTTTATAAATAGTAAATTCAAAGAACTAGAATTATTGTTCATGTATTATATTCAGTTTGACAAAGCTACAAAATACCATGTATGTTTTATGCCAATGTCACATGAATATTGCATTTCAGATGCAAGTATATTTAGAAAATGAATATGCAATATTTGAGAAAATAAAAATATAGAAAAGCATATAAAAGACTCAAATATTTAACATATTTACAAAGGATAAATCTATTGTAAAAATGACCATTTTCCCAAGTTAAACTATAATAATAACTGGTCAAAATTTTACCATGCTTTAGTTTTTGTTAAAGAAGAAATCAAAGCAAAATCTTCTAAGATTTTCCTGGAAATTTAAATGTATACAAAATTAGCCAAGAACTCTCTCATATATAAGAGCAAATGTACTAGTGATTATTACCTGACACTAATACATGTTATAATATTGCAACAGTGTAGTAATTTTAAGATAAAGAAATCACAATACGGAAAACTACATAGGGAAATTCATATGTAGGCAAATATCTTTTTATTGTTAAGTATAATAAGTATATAAATCAAAACATATCAATAAAATATTTAATATAAGTGAAAAAATGGTATTCATTTCAACCTCAATCCAACCTCAATGTAGATGTTAGAACCATAGGCACAGATCACAAGTAGGGACTTGTGTGCAGAATGTGTGTGACACTGGAATTATACACAAGCATCTACCAAACCATAGATATAAACAGATAATTTTAAAAATAAAATAAAAATAAAAGCAGAATATAAGCCTCCCTCTGTTTATGAATACACCAAATAAATATTTACTCCTGTTTTGAGGCCTTCTTAAAACTGTAAAGGAATAAGGGGCACACACATTGGAAAAAAGAAAAAATATATATATCGACCAAGAGATAAGTAGAATGCACTTGAAGATTTTCCTGATTTGAGCAATATGCAAAATTACTGGAACAAAATGCCCAAATCCAGTGTTAATATAAATAAAGGAAGATTGATTTGGTTTTGAAATATATTATTTAACTCTAAATTGCCTGTAGTTTAAATGCTAATTTATCTGCACACAGAGAGGAAGAAATAAGATATACATGAGTATCAACTCCAGAGGGAAAAATAAGTGGTTTTCTATGGTCATGCAAGATCCATGGGCTTTATTCCATTAGACTAGAGTGAAAAATATGTTAAATCTTAAGGAAACCCCTTAATCCCTTAGAGGGATTTGCCAACATTCTCTAAAAATGCAAAGAGCTGTTGTTGACAGTTCAACTTTTATCTAGACAGTACCAAAAAATTAACAGGGAAATACAGACCACCACTGAAAACCGAAGTGTCAGTTTAGCACTTCCTCAGCTCTCTCACGCAGCTCACTTTACTAATAACACCAGAACTAACCAATTCTTTCTGTAAGTAATTTTTCCCGATATTAACTTTTTCCATTCAATAGACTATATCTGAAACCTCAGAGCATTGAAAGCTCTGGTAACTGTGCAGGTGCAAATCTCCCTAGATCAAAAAGGAGTGGTTTCACATTGGTGTGCAAACATTCTAATGGGCTAAAATCTCAAATATTATGGAAAAAATATGGTTACAATCACAGATACCTCTTTATTTCTAATATAGGTGTATATCTTTTTTTTCCAGTGAGCATAAGGCACCCTGGAATCTAAAAAGCTTACATCAGAATTTTAGTGCACAGGTCAACTATAAGATCTTCTGCATTAGCACATCTGTTAGAATGGCAACTCTCAAAAAGTGGAATAGTACATAGTACTCCAAGTGTATTGATATGGTAGAAAGAAACACTGTGCTAGACAATAAAATTAGTGGACATTAAAAAAAATGGAAGTTGAGAGTTCTCTCAGTTACTTCCTTGAGAAACTATACTATCTACATTTATACTGCTTTTGAATAAAATAAGCCCCTAATACTGGTCTGGACTTATGAGAGGCATTAGATTTGACAGGTGTGGGATCCTCATATTACATACGTTCTGAAACACAGTTCCAGGAAAATACCAGAGTAGGGAATGAGAATGCTCTCATATACATTTCACAAAAGAAAATCTGAGCATAAAGACACTCTGATAGGTTGACTGCCCTTGGAGACATAAAGAAAGAATAGAAACACATGATTTTTCCAAGATCAAAGGATTCTTCTTTACTTTTCAATCATGTAAAATGCTCATAAACAACACCAACAAAATTTTTGCTTTTGATTTTTATCCATGGTACTGGGGATTTGAAACAGGAGCATGTTAATTCTGGGCAACATACCCAGCCATGTTTTAAAATTTTGGGACAGGTTTTTCTAATTGTCTAATTGGTCTACCTAAGTTCCTGATGCTTACCATGAAATTGCAATCTTTCTTACTTAGCCACTTGACTCTCTGGAATTAATATGCTTGTATCATTGCACCCAGAGGAAAAAAAAAAGATTATTTTAAAAGTCTCATCCAGTTTTTGGTATAACAATTGAAAATACCATGTTCATTTGAAATATAATATGGGTAAAGTAACTGATAATACTGCAAAAATGTAACTGATAACACTGGGAAGGGGGAAGTTGTCATTGCCAGTAAGCTAAAATTTTATATATAAATACAACTCACAATACTGGCACACAAATTTAAAATCACACTCAGCAACTGTCTGGAGATAAAAAAAAAGTACCAGGTATGTAGCTAAATGGTACAGTACCTCTGGCTTAATCCACAATACCACAATCTCCAAAAAGAAGGAGAATGAATTCAGGAGTAAAGAAAAACTGAGATACCTATAGAGTATCTCATCCCTCTCCTGGAGGAAAAAATACATGGAGTTGTGATTGTGATGATGTCCTGACTCCAGAATCCATAACACAATCTGAGAAGATTCGGAAATATTGCCACAAATGTTCTCAAATAGAATTTAAAGTAGGGGATGAAGATATTCTATAGAATACTATAGGAATTGCAGGGTCTACTGTTAATATATGGTCCAGTTGACTGGCCAGTGGAGATTCATGGCTGACCTTTCTCAGAAGAAGACACAGGACTGGAGAAACCAAAGATTACACCAGGGATTCTAGCCAACAATTGCCAGTTCCCACCATAGTAAGTGCAGCCAGTTTCAACCAGACTCACCATCCAGTCTCAGGATTTCACTGCACACTCATCATTTACTGTATTTTTAGGAACCAAGTGTCCTCTCTATAAATCACACAGTACCTATACAGGAGCAAAAATCAGGTTCACTGAACATAAGTGAGAGAGCCTAGAAATGGATACTCACACTGGCAGGCTTCACACCAGATGGTCAAAACTTGCTTCTCTTTACTGAATATGTGTAGATTGGACAATGCTTATATAAGGGCTCCTGATTGGACACAACTTATGTCATCATATGCTCAATCTGAGCCTAGTGAGTTTTTTGAGTGACAGGAGATAACATCAAATCTAAAAATAAATGATGTCACAATTGTAGGGTCTTGTCTGTACATTTATTTTTTTTCTTTTGAGGCTGCAGCTAATTTAAGGCTAGGTATCCTTGGAGAAGTAAAATCCAGCCAACCCAGAAAAGCATTTGCATTTAAACTTGCATATGAGGCCTTTTGAATTTGTAGATTATATATGTAAATATATTATTTATGGAGGAAAATAATACAGTGACAATCCCGTAAAATTTCAGTTAACTTCTGTTGTATGGAAACAGATTGAGCATTAAAATTATATGGGGTGGAAAGTTAATTATTTTTTAGAATTCATATAAAAAATAGTAAAAATTGAATTTTATAGTATAACCCATAATTTCCACTATGTGAAAATCACCATTATGTATTTAAAATATTCCTAATAAAGTAGATGTATTTTTGGAACAGCACCCTCAAATTGGTGACGACTCTAAATTGGTGACACCAATCTTGGAAAGAATAAGGAGATTCCTTAGAAAACGTGGAAAGGAACCAAAATTGATCCAGCTATCCCAATCCTCAGTTTAGACCAACAAGAGCTAAAAATAGCATAATACAGTGGCATATCCACATCAATGTTCATAGCAAAATAATTCACAATAGGTAAACTATAGAACCAATCTATATGCTCTTCAAGAGATGAATGGATAAAGAAAACATGGTCTATATACACAGTGAAATATTACTGAGCATAAAGAGAATAAAATTATGGAATTGGGAAGTAAATGGATAGAGTTGGAGAATATCATGTTAAAGAAAGTAAACCAATCCACTAAACCAAAGACCTAAGGTTTACTCTGCTATGTGGATGCTGATCCACAATGAGTGAAGTGGGAGGTAGCATGGAAGAAATGAAGAAACTTTGAATAAGACAAAGGGGAAGGAGGTGTTGGTAAATGGTATAGAGGTAAGTAAGATGGTGGAATGAGATGGAAATATTTTGTACACAGATTTACATGGGTTTTGTAATTATACTTTCTGTATAAGAGAAATAAAATTTTGTGCTCCACTTGTGTACTATGAAGTGAATTGCATTCTGCTCTAATAGCAAATTATAACAAATTCATAAATTAATTGATTTTTTAAAATTCAGGAAAGAGACTTGCTTTCTCCTAGATCTATACATAAACATATATATATATATATATATTCTATGTATAACATGCACATATTTAATATATATAATTTATAAACATTTTTTTCATATTATTTCAATTTTTTAAATAAATGATAACAGAAGCATTACAATTCTTATTCCATGTATAGAGCACAATTTTTCATATCCCTGGATGTATATAAAGTATGGTAATACCAATTTGTGTCTTCATACATGTACTTTTGATGATGAACTCTATTACATTCCACCATCCTTGCTAATGCTTTGCCCCCTTTTTTTTTCTTCCCACCTTTCTGGTCTATCTAGAATCCATCTATTTCTCTCATGCTCCCCCTCCCTACCACATTATGATTCAGCCTCTTTATATCAGACAAAACATTTGGCCTTTTTTTTGAAATTGGCTAGCATCACTTAGCATTATCTTCTCCAATGCTATCCATTTACCTGCAAATGCCAGATATGATTATACACCTAAAAAACTCAAAAAGCTCCACCAGAAAACATCTAGAACTAGTAAATAAATTTAGCAATGTAGCAGGATATAAAATCAACACCTATAAATCAAAGGCATTTCTGTATATTAGTGAAAAATCTTCTGAGAAAGAAATGAAGATAACTACCCCATTTACAATAACTTCGAAAAAATAAGATACTTGGGAAGCAACTTAATGAAAGAGGTGAAAGATGTAAACAAGAAAAACTGCAGAACCCTAAAGAAAAAAAATTAAAAAAAATACCATAGAAGATGGAAAGATGTACCTTGCTCACGAATAGGCAGAATTAATATAATTAATATAATCAAAATGACCATGCTACCAAAGCACTATACAGATTTACTGCAATTCTGATCAAAATCCCAATGGCATTCCTCATAGAAATAAAAAAAGCAACCATGAAATTTATCTGGAAAAATAAGAGACCAAGAATAGCTAAAGTAATCCTTAGCAGGAAGAGTGAAGCAGGTGGCATCACTATACCAGACCTTAAACTAGACTACAGAGCAATGGTAACAAAACAGCATGGCATTGACAATAAAAAAAAGACTGGTAGACGAATGGTACAGAATAGAGGACACAGAGACTAACCCACAAAATTACAATTATAATATATTAGACAAAGGTGCCAAAAACATGCACTGGAGAAAAGATAGCCTCTTCAACAAACCATTATCTCTCACCATGCAGAAAACTCAACTCAAAGTGTATCAAGAACCTCAGAATTAAGCCAGACTCTACATCTAACAGAATAAAATGCAGGCTCTAATCTTCATCATGTGGGATTAGGCCCCAAATTGATTAATAAGACACCTATAGCATAAGAATTAAAACAAATAATTAATAAATGGAATGGAATCAAACTAAAAAGTTTATTCTCAGCAAAAGCAACAATTTGTGAGGTGAAGAGAGAGCCTACATCCTAGAATGATTTTTTTACCCATCACACATCAGATAGAGCACTAATCTCTAGGGTACACAAAGAACTCAAAAAGCTAAGCAAATAATGATAATAATAATAATAATAATAATAATAATAATAATAATAATAATAACAACAACAACCCAATCATGAAATGGGCCAAGAATCTGAACAGAGAATTCTTAGAAGAGAATATACAATCAATCAACATTTTTTCTATATATCTGATTGGTTATGGTGCCCCCTTCAAAAGGCCAAGCATAGTTCTGGTTCAGTTTCTAAGGAAGGGGAATACAAGAAAGAAGTATTCTCAACTCTCCTTTATAAATTATTAAATACAATTTTCTATGTCATTTTCTAAACATAGCTAAACATGGAAAATATTGGCTTGAAGCAGAGAACTTTTTTATTAGAAACACAGTGTAAAAGAAAGACAAAAAACATAATTATTTGCACCACATTGAACCATAAAAGAAATGGAACCTGGAGTTCAGAAAAGAAAGATTCAAACTTTTATACTTGGGAATGTGGATGACATGGGTGCCTAAAGTGAAAAGATTAATACAAGCTTTTGAAAGAAAATTCATGTGAGTGGCAGATAATGGTTAACCAACTAGAATCTGCACAGTGTCTCCCAGGGCTTTCTCAGCTGTGCACTACAGAACACACAGGTATTCATAGCGTCCATGAAGAGCATTATTCATCTGTACCCTCTAAAATTATTCACATAGTATATGAAAAAACATGTGTATGTGGATACTAAATGGCAATTCAGCAGACAAGAGAAAACTACCCAGAGACAGAATTGTAGAAATTTCTTCAAAGATCATCAATTTATATTTAGCTCCTGACACAGGGATGTCAGTCTGGGGAAATATTATTTTCTCTCCATTTTGAAGAGAGTGCATTGAGAATACATTTCAGGGGCAACACAAATACTTTTTTTCTGTCATTTTAAGAAAATCTTCAGAAACAGAGCTCAGAAGACAGATTTCTTAGAAGGGTAAATGCCTGGAAATTACAAAATGGAAAAAAAAAAAAAAAACCAAAAAACACATCAGTGGCCCTGAGTGACTCCGTAAGGAAATAAATCTAAAAGGCTTATTAGAAACTGAAAAGGAAAAAAGTAAGTATTTCTAAAAATAAATATGTTCATTAGTTGTTATCTCCACAACATGTCATTAAGTAAACAACAAATTATGTATAAATTTTTATAGGAGTGGCCAAATTTTATTCCATATGATTTTATATTAAACTCCAAAATCCAGATAATAGAGTTCATGATTCACTGCCAAAAATATTACAGAAAAAAATTTTAATGAGTGGATGTTTAGTAAATATGTCATTTAACAATTTTATTACCATATAATTTTAAAGAAATTTAATCACTTTCATGCAGCCATAGTGTAGAGAAATTTCTTATTTATTTTTCCTGTAGTAATTAACAAAGATAAGCCCTGGAATCCACTTTAAATAACCTACCTTTACAATCATACAAAAAAATCTATAATAAAAGATGAGGAAAGAAAAATGTCAATTTAAAAAAATAATTTAAAACTTTTTCTTTTTCTTGAAATCAATCGCTAGCTGCATTTTTAGATTCTATTCTCATCTTTTAAGCCAAAAAGATATAAATGACAGGAGTTTGAACTACAAATTTATACATGAGATATGTTTATTAAGTATAAAATTCAAAAACTTTAGAAACTTAAGAAATACAAAAAACCCATCATGGGAAAAATTAAGTAATATTGATAAACATTTAAAACAAATCAATAATCATTAACTCAAAAGGAGTTTAAATTAGTATCTATTTGTGGAAACTAGTTTGCTATTGAATATACATGATACTCCCCATCACAGAGACTTACTGAAATTAGAGCATATGTGATCATAATAACATATAAGTACTCAATGGTACTCACCCAAACACTTGAAGCCCAAGGACACGGCTCAATACAATATAGATCATGGAAGAGATAAATAATAATCTGTAGGAAAATTGGTAACTAGAGCCAGTTACATTCCATAATATATCCAGTTTACAAAAGAGCATAAAACACTATGCATAAATTTTACATAGGTGCCTTATGCAAGTGGTATTTCATATGTGTACATTTTTAGAAACTAAATATGTAAAAATTATGAGAAAATGAAAGTCACAAAAAGCACATAAAAGACTGAATTATACATCCCATGTACAGAGGATAAAACTCATCATTATAAAGATGATAATTTTCTTTCAAATTAAACAATATATCTCACCAAATTTCTATGTACAAATATGAACATATCACATGAAGTCTACTTTTATGTGTATTCTATAAAGCAATAATTTTTTAAAAAATGACAAATAAATATAAGATAGAAGAAAATAGGAGAATAGGCAAAAGGGAACTACTGGATACCTAAGGGGGGCAAATTATATTCCATGTTTTATGGTTATGTCAAAATAAACCTGACTATTAAATTCAGCAATAATGCAATAAGCATAAATTTTAAAAATTCATCTACAAAGTTATATGTAACTTTAGTCAAAAACCTTTTCAATCATAAGAGCAAAAAACGAACTTATCATGACCTACTATTCATAGATATTCTGAAATTATAATATTACAATAATCATCAAAGAATCACAATATAAATAAGATCCCCATATGAACACATATATATGTAAAAACAGTATGCTTTATTGCAAAAGAAAATTCTAGATAAATCAAACCATAACAAAAATAATCTCAGCAACTTAGCTAGGGCCTTTCTCAAAATAAATTTAAACCTGTTAGGGCTGTTTATGGGTGAAGAGTCCTTGCTTCCCAAATGCTGAAGTATAACACCAGAGAACTGTGCCAAGGCAGGTTTAGAGCGAAAAGTAGAAGCTTTATTAAAGGACAGTAGAAAAGACTTCTCCCAAGAAGAAAAAGGGGGGCCAAAGAGGTAGAATCCATGAAAGGTATTTTTTTTTTAAACTAAGGTCTTTTAGCTTTTTTATAGCTAAGGTCTTCCTTCATCTATCCCTCATTTCTATCACATTCCTGTCCTTTGTTCTGTTATCTTGCAGTGTTGGAATGTAGGTGGGAAGACCCAAAGTGTGGAGGACAGGTGGGCTGAAGGAGTAATATGGTCAGGAAGGGCTTTTGGATTAGCATCCTCATGTTTGCTGTGAGCTGCTTCATTAAAATTTCCTTGCGATGGGCTCAGGGCCCTGGGGACATTTTCAATTCCCCTTATTCTTGACTCCATCCTCAATATGGTGTTCATTCTTGATCTTACTGGCTATTAGACCCAATTTACCTAAATACACTAACTACCTATCTGTAAATCTGGCTCCACTTCCAAGGATATGGCTAAGTAGTAAAGTATCCCTGAGTTCACCTAACTTTTACAAAATAATAATAATGAAGAAAGTAAAAATAAAAGAATGTCAAAATGAAAATTAGCTAGCCCAAAAGGAAATTAGGTACCATAATGACAAAATGACAGCCCCTCTCCTGCAGGAAAATTGCCCTTGGAGATTTGATTTTGATAATTATTTCACCTGTCAATCTCCAGCATCTGGTAAGACACTGGGCTGCAGGAACACACCTGCCACATAGTATTTTATGCAGATTCTGAGGATGCCCTCTGAGCTTAAGGAAGGCAGCAAAGAGTCTCTGCCAGTGACATGTTCCCCATCTGGTTGGCCAGTAGGACTTAGGACATAGTGGCCCAGTGGAGGACTTAAGCCTGCACACTCCAGAGACTGCCCAAGGTCCCAATCTGCTAGCTCCTGTTTTCAACACAGCCAGTCTTGTGGTTCCAATAGTCTTCCTCCCCCAGCCTCCCTTGCTAGGCCAATGCACACTCACCATTTCATGGTTCTCAGAAGTAGGGCTACTTGGGATCCTCAGTTCCTGCATAGCAGAACAACCTGTGACTCTAAAGTATGAGACTACAAATGGCAAAAATGGAGGACTCAGGAGATAAGAAGCGAAAGCCCACCCTCCTACTCCCTTATGACACACAGGATTGGACAGTTCCCACAAAATTCTCTTGATTGGAAGGGACTTCAGATCATGAACATTGGATCTGAGAGAAGTGAGCCCTTTTTTGAGTGACAGGGAATATTATCCAATCCAGGCAAGAATAAGGGCTAGAATCTCAGGTCATTGAGTGCTGTTTTTTTTTTTTTTTTTTTTTTTTTAATCTGAGAAATGTACCCCAGTGTCTCAGGCTGCTGTTATTTTTAAGACAAGGTTGTTTTCCCATAAGTGGAAACTAATTTAAATTTAAACTTACATATAAAGTTATTTCAGTTTATGAATTACATATGCTTGTATATTATTCAGGAATTAATATAAAATGATGACAATAATTATAAAATTTTATTTATTGATTGATTGATCTCTGTTCTTTTTAGGTGACAGATTGAAGTTTGAACTGGGAAGAAACCCCCTAAAGTAAAAATGCCCAATAAAAATAAGACATAAGGGGCTGGGACTGTGGCTCAGCAGTAGAGTGCTCACCTCCCATGTGCAAGACCCTGGGTTCAATACTCAGTACCACATAAAAATAAATAAGTGAAATAAAGGTATTGTGTCCAGCTACAGCTAAAAAAATACATAAAAAACCCATAAGGTATAAGGTGAGAAACCAGCCTCTACCTCAGTGCAAAGACTGTTGAAGGAAGGGGGCTTGACGCTTGTCCTTGGAAAGACACACAGAGCACTCCTAGGCTCATACCCAACCTGCTGAGTTGTTTATCTACAAATAACAGACGACATCTGCTGGGCCTGGTGTCTGTGACTCAGTCAGGCTAGGTGGGGATCCATAGCAACCCCTTAGCAGCCACCAATCAGCATGAAGCAGGGAAAATTCCTGGGATTCCAAATGACCCTTACAGTAGTTTTTGGTGGTTGATAACATTTTGGGAAACCATACAATTCAGCATACACTTCCCTTGTGGCCTAAGCCAGTCTGTTCAAATGAATACCCATCTTGTACTAATTAATCACGCTTACCCAACTTGTTCCCACCAGTGAATGTGCTAATCATGTTTTACAGTTGTTTATGATTTTCCCAAGGTGTGTGATGATTTGCTAAGAGATGCTATGATGTATGTGGGGTTCGTGCCCTCCAAAAGAGTTATAAAACTGCTAACCCTGGGCTCAGGGCCTCTAAGCCACCAGTTGCTGTAAGATGTGTGGAGGATTGAGCTAGATTGCAATAAACATCTCTTTGGTGCTTACATCGATCTTGGTCTCTGGTGGTCTTTTGGGGGTTCCATATTTGAGCATAACAGTCTCTCCTGGAACCCATGGTAAAAGAAGACACCATTCCAGTTCTCTAGGACTGTAGTTTTATAGCACAAAAGGTTGCAAAAGGGGGGTGTCTTGAGAACTTACACGAATAACAGGATTTTCATAAGCATAATACAAATGCAGGTAGTAGTTTAATGGTCTAAATGGTTCAGCACCTAGGGATTAAATTTAGATAACAACATCAGAATTTATGATGCACCACTAAAGTTTCAGAGTGAGTTGTTATTTGGTCAGGGAAAGCCAGAATTTATGAGTCATCACTAAAGTTTCAGCGAGGGTTGTTATCTCATCAGGGAAAACCAGACATGGATGAGTTCAAGGCACTAGAATGCATTCCAAGCAAGGTTACAAATCAAGGTAATTTATAATGAAGCAGAAATTAACTTTTCATGCCTTTGTGATGAGATGGCTTCCAGTCTTAAATGAAAATTAGGCTGGATTTTTCACTTGCTATAGCCATAGCTTTTAAAGTATATGTTTCATACTTTAAAAGAATGAGCATTAAATTATTAATATTGATTACTACTAATTTTTTAAAAGACAGAATAAAATAGGAAATTAGATATTTGTTTTTAAATGCATCAAAATTTTGATTAATATATTGATAATATGAACATGGAAAATTTTGACAATGATAAGAAGACATTTAATATAAGGGCTTCAATATTATAAGTCCTCATGTTCAATGGGTCATCTTTCAATGATTTTTTCATTTTTTAGGTCATTTTGAATTACACTTCTTCAAATGTTTGTGAAGTTTATAAATTTAAGATTTTGTATTCTGTAAAGTAGAAAAATGGCAGATTTGAGCTTCTGTCAGGATTTTAAACTTCTAAGCCATGTGGGGCATCTTAGCACTTATTTTTCATATTTGCACACAGTCCAATTCTATAGAGGAATGAGTTGGAGACATAGTATACTGTCCTGAGAAAAGAGAAACATAGTCTACTATCCTGAGAAAAGAGAAATTGCCTTAGGCTATTTCTAAAGCTTTCAACTTTTCTAACTTTTCAGAATTTCTGGTGATTTAAAAAAATTATTTATTTTAACAAATGAATAGTTTGAAATTAATTATCTATCTTTCCTGCATTATTTTTCACTTTCATTGATTTTTTTTAAAAGAAGTAACAGTACAGAATTTCAAAAGTCCTCCATGTATATTTAAAGTTATGATTCCAATGATCAAGATAGAAAGCAGGAGCAAAACATCATCTAGTTTGGTGGTTCTGTCTCAAACTAGAGAGTTACTTATTTCTGCCATTATTCACTAGGTTCCTGAGGTTCCAGAAATCACCAACCAACACAGAGAAATGTCTTTTTAGTTTGTTTCTCACAACCAATTCAAGCTAACGTACACTAGTAGCACTATAGTTTCAGATCAAAGTGTGTTTCTAAATAATAAAATATGTATATATAAACATATAAATAAATATAAAATAAAATATAATATTAAATAGATTTTTTTTCCTTGATAATCATTTTGTAAATATTTCCCTTTAGACACAGTTCTGGAAACAAAGTGTCACAAATAAGACATAAATCCTACATTGCTACACAGAGTAATTAAGGCACATACTAAGAGCTTGGTATAAAACATAGAGACAAAAATAACTAGAGAACACCATAGAGAATTATACCTAAGTGCTAAGCAGCAAATTCATAGTCTTTAAGTACATGAAGAGACAAGTTATCATAGCAAATTTTATAACTCAGTTGCTGCTAATATACAGAGATAGAGATATTTATTAAGAGATGGTTTTATGCAGATTTTTGGTTTAAAAAGGGAAAGATCAAATAATGTAGGTGATTCAAACATGAGCAATAATATTTTTCTGCATTCAGTACCTTTTTTGAAGATATATGAATTATAATTAGTTCCAACCAGTAAAATGCAGAAATAGTGTAAAGATAATTCACTGTGAGTAAAACTACTTAAAAAGAGAACCAAAACTTCCATTCTTATCCAAATGTTTATTCCTGACAAAAAGACAGCTTCTTTGAACAATTTCTGTAGATATGATTTTTTGTAATAAATATTTTGGTGGCTTTTTTGCATATTACTTAATATATTCATGCTTCACATTTTCTCTTTTGTACTATTTTACTACCTATATTCTGAAAGAAATAAAATTTCTACCTCCTAAACTCTCTTGATATTTGAGAGATCTTTTATATCATTTCTATAATGAATACTGTGCTTTCAGTAAGGAATGACTATTCTTATGCACCTGGCTCATTAACAGGAGTTTTGTTGTGTTCTTTGGTTTTATTTACAGTAAAGTTAAAAAAAAAGGTTAATCTTAAACCAAAACACAAAGTAAAGACCACCAACTCCAATTTTAAATCAAATTAAATCAAGATTGTATTGTGTAGACAAAAGCTGGCCAGGACTGTCTCTTACAAGACCCCATGCTAGAGATCATCCCCCTGATTTTCAGGAAAATATTTTTACAGCACAAAAAGTTACAAAGGAGGTGGGTGCTAAGGTACTTACAGCTAACAAGATTTTGAAAATCATAATATAAAGGCAGATAGCAGGTTAAGGATCTACATGGCTAACATTTCAAGGGAGGGAATAAATTCAGCTCCAGACTTAGAATTTATGAGCTGCCACTGAGATTTAGAGAGAATTGTTATTGGGTCAGTGGGAGCCAGAATTTATGAGGCACCAGTAAAGTTTTAGAGAGGGTTGCTATCTGGTAAGGGATAGCCAGGCATAGGTGAATTCAAAACACAGGTAGAAATTGCAAGCAAGTTTAAAACATCAAAATATTGTCAGGCCAAAGAGAAATTTTAGTTTTCTTATAGAAAACAGAAATAAACTTTTTACCTCTGAAAGCTCTAAGAGAAGATTTTATTTTTTGTATTTTCTCACATCTAATGGCTTTTGGCATTCCTTTGTTTGTGAGCATAAATGCTTCTCTTCTGTGCTCATGGGGCTTCCAAACGAAACAATATAGGTAAGCCCTTCTCATAGGGAAGATGTTGCTAACATAGCAAGTAACTACCTTTTAACCCACAAGGTTTGACAACCATATTACAGGATATGAAAGACCCTCCAATATGCTTGTTCTTCCAACCATTGTTGGCAAAGACTTACAAAAGTCAATTCATTGCACAGAATGAGTGAGGTGGATCTCTGCTCTGCAGTCCAGAACAGGAGGTAAAAGATCCCCAAAGGGAGTTTAGACAGGGCTTTACATGACATAGCTGACAAAATCCTAAAAACAAGAGAAAACATAAATTCAGAGAGAACCATACTCACATAATCTCATTTGACAGAATCAAATTCATTAGAGGAACAGATGACCGAGGCAAATCTAAAGGGATTTAACTATATTTTCTTTTTCTAAATTGCTATTAATGTCTCCCACAATTATAGAGTTCTGGATCTCCTCAGTTATTACTTTATCATTACCTTCAACCTACAATGCATGAGGCATACTGAATTTACCCTACTCATGTACTTATTACTTATTTTTTTCTATAGAAATGCATATGAATTTGAATATATTTTTCCCACATTTCTAAGATTCTACCCTGAAAATTTCTGTGACATCACTTTCCTGAAGTGCATTTTTATTATTTCATGTCAGTTCATCTAAGTATTCCATATCATGTGTTGGAAAAGATGAGACCACCCTAAGGCCCTTCTTATTTGACTATTTATGAACTATAATTAAAGGTCAACCTCAGTACCTCCACAGAACTTATGTCTCATTCACCTTTCTCATTCATAGTGCTTTATTTTTAAGTAGGTAGCAGAAATTTTATTTTGAAGAAGAGTAGTGATTTAAAGCCATTCAGTGTACTTTAGAGGATCCCAAAAACCTATGTTTGTGGTTCTTAAACAACCTTACCACTGAAAGACCTGGATTATACTCCAGGTTGGACACTTATACTATGCTTCCAATGGAAATGGTTTCTTGGTTATGAATATTGTCTTTCCCTTTCTTCTATAGTCTTGGAAATGTGTAGATTGTGTGAAGTTTTAGAATCACTATTTTCAACACACTTAGCATGGACCCATTTGATAATAGAAGAAATCTATATTCTGAAAAAAAAAAGGCCCTTCACCAAGGCCTAAAGAAGTGATAAAATAGTCTCTGGAAAGAAATAACAGTCATCCATTAGATTATTTTTAAAAAATACTAAAAATAAGTTTAGTTAGTAATGCATTACTGTACTAGGAAAAGTGATATAAATGCAATTTCAATTTTTAAAGTTGTTTCTGATTACTACAAAGAGAGTATAAAAAGCTGGTTACATGGGCTGGAGTTGTGTCTCAGTGGTAGACTACTTTGCTAGCATGTGCAAAAGCACTGAGTTTGATTCTCAGCAATACATATAAATATTATTTGTTTTATTTTTTAAATACATGACAGCAGAATGCATCGTAATTCTTATTACACATATAGAACAATTTTTCATACCTCTGTTTGTATATAAAGTATGTTCACATCAATTCCTGTCTTCATATTTGTACTTTATTTTTTTAAAGAGAGAGAGAGAGAGAGAGAGAGAGAGAGAGAGAGAGAGAGAGAGACAGAGAATTTTAATATTTTTATTTTTTAGTGCTCGGCGGACACAACACCTTTGTTTGTATGTGGTGCTGAGGATCAAACCCCGGCCGCATGCATGCCAGGTGAGCGCACTACCACTTGAGCCACATCCCCAGCCCCATACATGTACTTTAGATAATAATGTCTATCACATTCCACAATCCTTGCTAATCTTTACTCAACACTCCTACACTGGCTACTTCACATAAACTGCCTCAGAGATTTAATGCAGTAATCAAAAAATTTTCTGCAGCCTATGCAGTTCTGTTGGAATGGCTATTATAAAAAACTAAAATTGTCATGCATGGTGGCATATGCCTGAAATTCTAGAAGCTATGGAAAATGAAACAGGTGAATTGTTAGTTCAAAGACAGCCTCATTAACATAACAAGGCTACAATCAACTTAATGAGAGCCTGTCTCAAAATATAACATAAAAAAGAATGTGGATGTATCTCAGTGATATGCAACTCTGGGTTCAATATTCAGCACCAAACCATACAAAACCAAGCAAATATCTCATAATTAATAGGGATTCCACAGTACACAAATATGTAAAAATGTTGGTGACATTTTTAAATACATTTAATAAATATATTTTAAATAAATTTAATAAATATCTTTTCTAAAAGGGTTAAGATTCTTTAAAAGCCCTAAACAAAAATGCACATAATCCACTAGTAATAACTTGGGGTAGAAGTGCAAGGTCGTACATGCCTGTACTCCCAGTGGCTTAGGAGAATAAGAGGTAGAAAACTAGGGGTTTATTCTCAAGTTAAAGACCAGCCTCAAGAACTTGGCAACGTCCTAAGAAACCCAGTGAAACCCTCTCTCAAAAATCAATCAATAAATAAAAGTGTTGGAGATTGGGTATGTAGCACACTGGTAAAATTCCCTGGGGTTAATCTCCATTATTTAAATAAATAAAAAAATATAAATAATAATTCTTGGTAAAAAAAAATGCCATACAATCTGCTAATAATAACTCTGGGTATATATGTAAAAAATTTGGAATCCTTTTGCTAAATATATTGCCACACATCTATTTTTATTGTAACTTTATTCACAGTATCTAATAAAAAGAAACAAATGAAGTACCTTTTAGATAGAAAGTATATCATAAAATGCCTTCCAGTTGCAACGCATCCAATTAGTCCATCCCTTCAGAAGCTACTTACTTAAAATTCAAACTGGTCCCTAGAATGCAAGACTCAGATAGTGGTGTTTTCTAAATACTCCAAAAAATTTGGAATCTCTGAGATCCTTGTTTCAGATATTCTAAAACTCAGAACTAGGTCATATGGGAAGTCAGAATGAGAACACAACACACAGTAAATTCCTTAATGGGGAATCTTAACTCAGACACTGTCATAACCAAAAGCAGTGTTGGAGATAAAAAAATAGAATCTGTTTCACTATTATGTATTCAAATCAAATATATATTAGAAAAAAGTTAAGGCTACTGGTTAAAATCTACCAATAACAGGTATTAAAAATGTAGCAGGGGCTGGGTGTGTGGGTGCAAGCCTGTAATCCCAGTTGCTGAAGAGGCTGAGGAAGAGTTATCAAAAGATCAAAACCAGCCTTAGCAGAATCGAGGTGCTAAAAAACTCAGTGAGATCCTCTCACAAAATAAAGTAAAAAACAAAACAAAACAAAAATCCTGGGGATTTGTCTTAGTAGTGAAGTGTTCGTGAGTTCAATCTCCAATATCCCCAATAAAAAATGTTCCAGGGGGCTAGGGCTGGAGCTCAGTGGAGCTCTTGTCTGACACATCTGAGACACTGGAATCAATTCTCAGCTCCAGATATAAGTAAATAAAACATAAGGTCTATCAACACCTTTATATATATAGTACCAAGATACTGACATGGACTTTGATCTAATTTGCCTGTACTTTAGCCCTTAAGATTGAAGTTGGCAAGGCATAATGGTGCATGCCTGTAATATCAGCTGTTTACAAGACTGAGAAATAAAATTAATGAATTCAAAACCAGTCTCATCAATGGTGAGGCACTAAGCAACTCAGTGCAACCCTGTCTCTAAGTAAAATACAAAATAGGGGTAGGAATGTGGCTCAGTGGTATAGTGCTCCTCACTTCAATCCCTGGTCTCTCCCCCCCAAAAAATGGGACTGAGTAAATAATTCAGCTTGCAGAGTTCTTGCCTTCTAAGAATGAGGCCCTGGGGTCAATCCTCACTACAGAGAGTGAGAGAGAGAGAGAGAGAGAGAGAGAGAGAGAGAGGGAGAGAGGGAGAGAGAGATTGAACTTGCATGTAATTTAAATTCAAGTTAGTCCCACTTCTATTTTTTCCTGCCACACCAGAATAAAAGCGTTTCTTTAAATGTTTGGAATGTTTCTGTGGGTTATTTATTTATTTATTAATTTATTTATTATTTACTTATTTTTATTTGGTGCTGAGGATCGAACCCAGGACCTTGCATGTGATAGGTGAGTGCTCTATCACTGAGCCACAACCCCAGCCCCTTCTGTGGGTTATTTTAATGAAATGGTCTGACCATAAATAAGTAAATAAACAAATTAATTAATAAATAAATACACCCTCAATTGATGACCCATTACAGTTTTAAAAAAAAAATTTAAATGGGACACATAAACCGCATTTAGGAGAGATTCACTCTTTTTAATGTCACCTGATATTATTCTGCTTTTTTCTCATGTAAAAATCTCAGAATGATAAATTAAAATCTTTTAAAAGTGCCCTCCAGTTCTTGAAGAAAAACATTATAAATGATGCATACATTTGAAATAAAACATGGGGAAATAATGATTAATAATGCTGAGAGTGGAATTTTTAGATAAACCAAAATTTCTCAGTTTTCCATGAATCTGGGTGCTTGTTTCATAAATTTTGAAGAAAAAAGATTATTTAAGCAAGAAGAAATAGAATGCCCACCATGTTGTATGAGGATTGATATCAGAAAAAAAATCATTTTTGTGTGCCATCTTAGAAGTTTACTGATGGTTTTGGGCAGAACATGGAGCATAATGCATTTAGAATAGGCTTTGGAAAAGGCATCCTGACTACCATATGGGTTCACTTTTATTCTTTCTGTGACCCATCCTTTTTCCTTCAAATTCAATAAGGAATCACTCCTGGGACAAAGGACTTTGTAGAAGGTGTTCCCACAAGTGGGATTCAAGGTCTTTAATTTTGAAATAGGCCTTAATGGTGCTCATTAACATCTTTCAGTTAGCCACCAGGTGTCTTTGAGTGAGGCCCATTATCTGCATTACATGGTCATTATTAAACTTATTCTCTGTGAACAGAGAACCCTAGTTTTGGATATGTCAACAGAGAGCTAGAAAACTAGGGGCTTATTCTGAGACCTATGGAGAGATAAGCTGAAGTTCTGGATTTCAGGTTTTTGTTCTGGATTTGAGATACTGCTTCTGCTACATTTAAAAATCTCAGGACTCATGAAGAGAATGAGTTAAAAGCCAGCATCATCAAATGTGTGAGGCCCTAAGAACTTCAAAGTGACCCTGTTTCTAAATAAAAATATTAAAAAAGGATGGGAATGTGAATCAGTGGATGAACACCTCTGGGTTGAATTTCTGGTTCCAAAAAGAAAACAACAAACAAACACGCATACACACACACACAAAAAAAAATAATAAACAAACAAACAAACAAACCCTCATGAGTAACAAGCCCTAAAATCAGCAGCCTCTCTCATGCTTGAATACAACAAATGGAGTTGTGGTTCTCTCCTGGTAATTATCTCAGTCTTCATTATGCATTCTGGAGACATGCTGGAATCATGGGACATGGAAGCCCACAAAGGGCTTTAGAAAAAAGCTGGAAACACCTTACAATTATGGAACAAAATGCCCAGGTTTTCAACTGCTGATCTAAGCCTCACTAGACTAGTCAGAGGGAGGTGAACGCTAAGTTACCACAGAGAGACCCTCTGGCCACAAGACTCTGGAGAGGACCATGAGGACTCCCTAGCCATGACTACCAGTTTCCACCATTGCCACTTCTGTGAGCTTTAAGCCACCTTCCTACCCAGTCTCAAGATAACAAGGCACACTTACCATTTCCTGGCTCTCAGGGTTCTCAGTGTTCTCCCTGTGATTTGTTTTCAGTTTCTGCATAGCACAGACACCTGGGCTTGGGTCCAGGACAGAAGCCTACAAAAAGATTGAAAAAATGGTGGGCTCCAGACACCAAGGGAACAGAAGATTGTGGACGCCCTCCCCCTCATCACTGACTGCATGAGGGTTGGACAGTTCTCACCTAAGAGACTGATTGGTCAAGGCTTCATGCCCTGCCTCCAACCAGAGCCAAGTGGGCGCAGAATCAAAGGCTGAATGACAGGCTGCTCCATTGTCACTGTTAAAAGACTATAGATCAGGGCTGAGGATGCAGCTTAGTCAGTAGACTGCTTGTTTTGATGATTAAGGCTATGGATTTAATCCCTTGCACTACGCACACACACTCTCCTCCCCCCAAAAAAATAAGTAAAGGACTTTGGGGACTAGGGTTATGGATAAGAGGTAAAGCGTTCTCTAGCATGCGTGAGGTACTGGGTTGAACACCCAGCACTGCATTAAAAAACCACCCAAGAGAGAATGTGGCTCAAATGGTACAGCACTCCCTGGCATGCGGGCGGCCCACTTTTGATCCTCAGCACCCCATGATGTGTCCGCCAAAAACTAAAAGTAAATATTAAAAAAAAAGCCAAAAAACAAACTACTAATGACATTTGCCAAGAATGAATGAGAACCAAATCTAGATGAATACTCTGACCTCCGTCTCTATATTCATGTGTCAATAAGCAAGAAGGTAAACTTCTCTGTGTCTAATCACTAAAATAAGGGGATAGTGATTGTTTTCTTCAGTGGGAAGTGATTAAAAATCACTATTATGTATAAAGTACTTTAAATGTGAAAAATCTATTTTGGACATGTATAATGATTTTGGACATGTATAAAAATATTGTATAACTAACAATAATTTGTAATTTTATTATATAGTAGTAAATAAGAACCACAGAGATGGTATACCTATAAAGAACAGTCATTCTTTTCCTTTAATGAAAAAAAACATCACCATAGTTTGAACTCATAGTTATTATGAAGCTAGTCATACTTAAAATTCTTTCTCCATTCAGTATTACTATTTCAACAATGTTTGTTAGTTTATTTTCACAACATTATGGTGTTTCTTTTTTTTCTTTCTTTTTTTTTCTTTATTATTGGTTGTTCAAAACAATAAAAAGTTCTTGACATATCATATTTCATACATTAGATTCAAGTGGGTTATGAACTCTAATTTTTAGCCCAAATACAGATTGCAGAATCACATCGGTTACACATCCACATTTTTACATAATGCCATTAGTAACTGTTGTATTCTGCTACCTTTCCTATCCTCTACTATCCCCACTCCCCTCTTCTCTCTCTACCCCAGCTACTGTAATTCATTTCTCTCCTTGTTTTTTTCCAATTCCCCTCACAACCTCTTATATGTAATTTTGTAAAACAATAAGGGTCTCCTTCCATTTGCATGCAATTTCCCTTTTCTCTCCCTTTCCCTCCCACCTCATGTCTGTGTTTAATATTAATCTTTTCCTCCTGCTCTTCCTCCCTGCTCTGTTCTTAGTAGCTCTCATTATATCAAAGAAGACATTTGCATTTGATTTTTAGGGATTGGCTAGCTTCACTTAGCATAATCTTCTCTAATGCCATCCATTTCCCTGCAAATTCCATGATTTTGTCACTTTTTAGTGCTGAGTAATACTCCACTGTGTATAAATGCCACATTTTTTTATCCATTCATCTATTGAAGGGAATCTGGGTTGGTTCCACAGTCCAGGTATTGTGAATTGTGCTGCTATGAACATTGATGTGGCAGTATCCCTGTAGTATGCTCTTTTAAGTTCTTCAGGGAATAGTCCAAGAAGGGCAATAGCTGATTTAAATGGTGATTTGACCCAGCTTTTTTCAATCAAAAATTCTAAAGTATAAATCATCTACTATGACTGTTTAGCCTAAAGCAAGATACTCATTGAATACAGTATAAGAAGAAAGCCATAATTTTGTCAGAAAGACAACACTTGTAAATTCAGGTACTATCTATAGTTACTGGCTTGGTTAGGTATCGAATTGTTACTATCTATAGAAACCAATCAATTGAACAAAAGTTTCAGGCAATTAATACCTGAGTAAAATAGTGCTTTTGTTTATGTAGTAATACTAAGTTTATATATCTTTCTTTTCTAACAAGCTGAACATAGCATCAAAACCCCAATCTCTCAATATACAGGAATTTAACCAAGACTTTTTACTGAACAACCAATTTTTTCAGTTAAGTGAGTTTAGTGATTGCTGTCTGAGCCAAAATGTTTTTTCTCTGCATGCAAATCTGGGTCAGCTTCATGTAACATAAGGTCAAATGATTATAGGAATCCTCAAAGTTCAGCACTGCAGAGAAACAGCATGAATAATTTTCTTTCAAAAATGTTAAAAACTGATGTTACCAATCTACCATTGCATTTATTGAAAATCACAATGTTTTACCGAGGAGACATCTAATTTTCTGCACCACAACTCTCTTTAAAAGGCTCCAGTGTAAATTCATTGCAGAATGTATTTCTAGGTAAATAAATAATTTGACCCATGTATGGAATTTTTGAATAGATGCCAATTAAACAGGAGAGAAGAGCTGAAAAAATAAATTGTCATTTTAATTTTAAAGTAGTTGATCTTGAGCTATTACCATTGACAGTAGTTAGAGAGTCGGGCCATTTCTCTATTGAGGGCTCTTAATTTGTGAAAATAGTATCATACTATCAGCACAGTAGAAAACACCTCTTTTGAATTCTCTAAGGCAAAAAATGTATCATTTTCTCAAGTTTCTTTGAGTGAATAATTGTGTCAAAAAAATTTCTACTCTAAAATAGTGCTATTATATAGTCTTGCTCAATCCACTGTTTTCTCAATCCACTGTTTTCTCAATAGACTGAAAACCATTACACATTGTTAGCAGTCTTACTTCAAAATTCCTTTGGTGGTATTCCTGAAAAATATGAATACTGAGACCTTTTACTTCCTACAGGGAAATCCTCTTCCATCATCTTATAATCCTAATAAAGAGTGGAAAGAAGTATCTTGTTTTTCAAGTTTTTATACCTATATATGTTTGTATACAATTATATATAAAATTCTTTAAAGTAATTTATATATATATATATATAAATTATATATATATATAATTTATATAATTTATATATAATTTATATATAAATTTATATATTTATATAAATTTATATATTTATATAAATTTATATATTTTTATTTATATATAAATTTATATATAAATTATATATATATATAATTTATATAATTTATATATAATTTATATATAAATTATATATATATATAATTTATATATATATATAAATTATATATATATATATATATATATATATATAAATTATATATATATATAATTCTTTAAAGTAATTTATATATATATATATATATAAAATATATATATCCACACATTGCCTACATAAAAATTACTTTAAGGATAATACGTTTAATATACCTGGAGAATTTAACTGCAATGTGGTCTCTTGTACATGAATTCATGTAGCTGGTTTCAGTGGTACACGCCAGAGTCTTGGGATGCTGAGGCAGGATGATTGTGAGTTCAAAGCCAGCCTCAGCAATTTAGCGAGTCCCTCAGCAACTGAACTCAGTGATATCCTGTTTCTAAATAAAATACAAAAAAAGGGCTGAGTATGTGGATCAGTGGTTAAGCATCACTGGGTCCAATCCTTGGTACCAAAATAAATAAATAAATAAATAAATAAATAAATAAATAAGGAATGCATTTCTGCAATCATGTAGGCATGCATATTGAATAAGTACATGGATTCAAGTTTAAACAAAAATAAACATGGTAAAATTTTACTAAACTCCAATAGTTGGTAAAAAAAAATTAAAGAAACTAAGTGTTAAAATACTTACATATTTACTGGAATACCATGAACTATTATCAATTATGTTGTAAACATTGACAACATGAACATTTAATAAACTATAATGTTATCAGAAAAAAATATTTTTTAAACATTACACTTAACATTATCACTTACTATATAATAACAGGGAGGCATCATTTAATCTTAATGCCTTCACATTTTAGGGTCTAAGTTTTAGATAGAAGAAGACCATCACTAGTCTTTGGCTATGTGGGCCTACAGATACCTAATGTTAAAAAATCTACAGAATTTACAGTTATTGAATGAATTAATTTGGGAGTATTATGACTATGGGTAATTAATTTTTTCTTTGATTTACCTTTTTTTATCGACTTCACAGGATGTTCTATTTTGTAATAAGAATATTCCCTTTCAAAAAAAATTTTAATACAATTAAAAGTAAATTAAGACTTGGAATAGATTTAGTTTTTAGTAATCAAAAAAAAACAAACTTTGGGGCTCAGAAGGGAATATAGTACATGGGTTGAAAATTTGCATTTTAGAGTTATGCTTTTCTGAGTCTGAATTCTATCTCTGCCTCTACTACTTAACAAGGAACACAGCTCTCTAGACAATGGTGTTGTAAACCTCAAATACAATAGTGCTTGCAAGGTACTTGGCACTCATAGTTAGTTTCAAAGGATAGTTGCCTTTATTATTACCTTAAAATCTAATTTTAATAAAATGAACAACCTATAAACTATTAGGCATTTCACACTTTGTACTCTTTTTGACAATAAAATATTTCTAAACCTTTAACTCATACTTGGACCTGGGCAAATACTCACTCAATTTATGTTGTATTTTCCACTTAACATATTATTCTAGGGTAGTGAAAAAGGCAACCAGTTCTCATGGCAATGACAAACATGTCTACCTGGAAGTCATCTTTGATACTGGAAACTTGAAACTACTCATCCCTTTAAATAAGAAACACAACCCTTCATTTGAAATACAAGTTATATTATACTCACAAACATATGGACAAAAGCGTTAGGGAATAATTGGTTGTGGTTGTTTTTCCTTTTCTGTGAAGGTGAGGATTAAACCCAAGGCCTTACAATTGCTATGCAAGTGCTCTACCACTGAGGTATACTCCCAGTCCCAAATATATGTATTGCATACAATCTCTTTAAAAAATCTGTTATGTACGTCATTAGTAACAAAATATGCTTATTACAAGATAATTTTTTTTTCAGAGTAGAAATTAGAAATTTATAAAAGGACAGCAGAAAAGACTTCTCCCAGAGAAAGAAGGGGACCCAAAAGGTGGGAATCCGTGGAAGGGCTGTTCTTTCCACTTTTTATAGTTTTGGTGATGGAATATAGGTTGAAGGGGTTAGGACACAGGTGGGCCCAATTATCACCTTTTGGGATGGGCTTATCATTTCTCTAGGATGGGCTATCTCCGAATCTGTTGGGGGCTGTTTCCTGAGCTCCATTAACATTTCTTTGAGGTGGACTTTGGCCTAGGGCCTTTTCAGGACTTCATTAACATTAAATGAATTGTCCTGCATTTTCCCTGAGTCATTCCCAGCATGGCCTTCATTTTAGATTTCACTGGATATTAGACCCGATTTACCTAACTACACTGACTACCTAACTTTAAATCTGGCTTCATTCCCCCCTCTAATTTGGGAACTCCTTACTGGTGTAAGCAAGGGGGGGCGAAGAAAATCTTTCTGGCCTCTTCAGGGTGAAAAGGGACGGTGTGGGGCAAGCAGTTTGGAATCTCCCTTTAAAAATTGGGTCTATCGAGTGGGTCCATGATAGAAGACTGATTGAGAAGTAATAGACTGGAAGGCCATTTGAGTGATGGGTGGTCTACAAGAGAAACAAGAATTCATTAGTACTGGAACCAGATTGATGCAGCAATACATCCCATAGCACAGGAATATGCCAATGCGTATGATGGCAAAGACAAAGACTAACAATGTTTTCCACCAGGAAGTACCAAGAACTAGGAGCTAAGATATTGTTTCCATGACAAAGTTGCTGAGGACATGGCTTCTATCTGAGCATGTAAATCTTCAAGGATATTTGTCACATTGCCAGAATTGTCAGGGGTGTAAACACATTTAACTTTTAGGGTTACAGATGTCCTTTTCCTTAAGATACAGTTTAATATCTTAATGTCATCTGAGCTTGCAAAATCCTTTTACTAGTATGACCTCTGTGTCTAATAGAGAAATATTTAATTCTGTTACTTAGGGCTGGATAACCATACTAGCAAACATTAAGCCTACCTGCGTAGGTTAGAAATAAAGGCCTTGAACTAAAAACTACTCTGGCAGTTTCTTCTGATAGATATCAGGCATTCCTGTCTGAGAACCTCTTTTGAAGCTTCTTGTTTACTTATTTATAGAAGTAACATTTAACTATTATTTTATTTAAAATGCCCAGGAATAGCTGTGTTTTGGCTTTGACTGTCTTTGCTAAGTGTTTAAGATGAAGCAAGTCAAACTGACTTTTGTTTCTATCTATTGTTAACAGTCAGCTGAGTTTCCTTCAGAATCTTCGGGAACTTGCAGCAGCTTCTCAGATCTGCTAGTGCCATTTGTGCTAGGATGGGTCCAGGCCTTGCTTGAACATGTGGCTTCCCTCAGAAGCATCATGGATGTCTCCATTTTCTGATGACCCTCCTCTTCACAGCAAATGCACTGATTGGCTTTCTGTCCTCCACTGGTCTCATTAATCTCCCTGATCGGGAGGTTATGTGGCCTAGAGTTGCAAATCTCTCTGGAAAAGTCCCCTATCCCCTGACTCAGACTGACTCAGAGGGCAAGAGCCAAATTTTTAATTTTAAAACTTAATCTTTTCTTAGTTCAATATTTATTTCCAGATAATCATATGAATAAATAAATCATGTATGCTAATTTTACGATATGCGATGTAAATAAATTGAATCATCTTCCAGAATAATTAAGATAAAATCCCTTTGCATAATAGCAATTTTTACCATCCAAATATCTAAAATAATAGCTTTCTTCATTTTCATACCTCTTAGTTTTTAAGTAAGCTCATGTGTTTTAAAATAATACTTAACCTTACTGATTGAATATAAGTCAATGAAAAGTAGAATCTTTTAATTGGGCAACAGTAAGAAAATTTTTTGAAATTTAAAGGAAATTAAGCTTTTTAAAGTATTTCTTCAAAATTTCCCAAAATCAATATTACATAAGGTAAAATTTTTATCTTTCTGATTTCCAAGAAATACTAGTTCATCCTTAGTTACATTATACCCTAAAACAAAATCCTGACTCAATCAAATATATTTTTTTATCTTTAAGGGTTCTAAAATGGTAAGATATTTCTTACTGTTCATATAACTGGAAATATAATAATTATGCTTAAACATTTTCACTTTAGATTCTAGATTATAATATCTTGTATTTTCAAAAACTCTCCTAGTAATTGAATTTCTACATTTATCTCAGTTTTTAAATACACATATTAATTAGTAATTCATACTTTAATATGTAGCATGTTATAATGAATTAAATGCTTAAAAATTACAAGACAATGATAGCGAGGGTATTTTAAATGTTCTAAAGATAAGTATCTCCCATTTATATTGCTTTGCTACCTAATTTAAAAAATGGAATTGCAGACTCAATATAGCAGAGTGAATCTGTGCTACCTCATCATGCACAGATTTTTCTAGCTTCATAAATGACATTATGATCTTGGATTTGGATTTCACTTTTCTGTGCGCTAAAGAACTACATCTTGGGTTAACTGAATCTATTTCACAAGACTGTTGGAAAAAAAATTCAAAGTGGCTTTATAGAAATATACTAGACAAATTTAAGATACAATCTATTAGAACTTAATTTTCTTTATTTCAATATGTTACATTACTGGAACTCATATGCCAAAATGCCCCAAGACAATTGATACAAATCCACTGAGAATATTACATTCAGAGAACTGTAATTACTGGTTAGTAATTCAATTTTCCTAAGAGGCAAATACTGGATCACTTGCTCTCCCAGAAAAAAAGAAAGGAAAAAAAAAGTTTTAAATGAAACTTGAATATGTAACTTGGACATTTTACAAAGTAGTTCATATTTTTTGGTTGTAATTTCTTCATGGATATGAACTTGATCTTAAGAGATAATATCCCTTATAAGCTCATCACATTTATTTCTTTCCTAAGACATACAAAAACAGAATCACTTAAATATTTAAATTCTTAATTTTTTTTTACTGTTAGAAATATGTCACTACAAAGAAGCACATATTAAGCTGCATACCCTTATGTACATATTATATCAATATGAAAAAGCATTTATTTTTCTTTTGCAAATTTATTATGTAAAGCCTAAAACAAAACAGCATTAAATATTTTTTTACAATAACTCAGGACCTTTTCTTAAGTGTATTCTTAAGTTCTTAAAAATTTCTTAAATCATTATTTATCTTTAAAGATTTGTGAATATACTTAGCTATAATTAGAGAAGAATTTAATTTTGCTATATAAAGTTTATGGAAATAATATCATCTCATGGGAAGGCTGGAATATTTTAATCTCTGTCTGACTTTTGTTGTGTGTTTTCTGCATCTGCAAAGGTAAATATAACTCAATAGTTCTTGTTTTATAAGCTAGCCATAAATTTGTAAAATTGGAGAGACCATTAAGTGTATTTCATACAAAAAAAATAGTTTTAGATCCCTACATATTCTGGACCCTTTATCATGTAGTTTTTGTACTTTGAACTTTTCAGATATTGTCTATTCCATATGATTGTTCAGTCAAGTGTGAAACTTCTTTGAAATTCAAGGTATTACATGATTTCTTCTATATAAAATATTTTCTTTAGAAAATTTTACATACCCTTATCAAGTCTGAAACCAAGGTTGTAATTTTAAAATGGGAATGAATACTTTATGTTGAATTTATTATCCCACAAAAATAATAATGCATAAATATCATGTTTAAACAATCATGGATAAACCTTCTCTGAAGGCAAATCTTAATGTGTCTACTCATTGGGAGCACAGTCTCTCTCTTGTAAGAAACAATAGAGCAAATGCAGAGATTTTCCTATACAAATCGAGACATGCCTGATTGAACTGTGAGGAAGTCTCAGGAGATGTCTTCCTAAAATATCATCTGTCAAGAAACTTTAGTTTTAAAGACTGGAATTGAAAGATCTCAGACCCACCCGTGAGGAATTCATGTTTACATACATCTGTGCCTGACAGTTGGCTGGGTGTAAGAGCCAGAATTCAAGATAGGCCCAAAGAGGAGCAGATTCATATTTCTGAAATCTCCTCTCTCCTTGACAGAAAAATATTTAACTGTAACTTGATATTGTCTATAATGTCATTTCCATATACCTTTTGAAAAAGATACCACCAGAAAACAACTAAACATTCTATAATACATTTCTCTGTTTTTTTGCAACAAGGTGAATTCACCTTCCCATGGCTTTCTCAAGAACATAAATAAGAAGCACTGCATGAGAATACACAAAGAAAGCAAAGTAAACTAAGGACAAGATGAATTTCCTGTCTATTTTCTTCATGGTGGTAATTTCTTAAAATATAATAATGGAATTGTTTAGTTTCATCTTTAAGTATTGAAATTGATGAAAAGAATTTGACAACACATAAAAATATGTAAGCTAGTATGTGACTAGAGACTGCCATGTAAACTAAATGAAATGATTAAATGTAAAAATGAAAATGTAACAGGACTTATATAGTCTTTGTGTTTTAACAAATTACAAGTTTCATTTTGGGTATATGTGGATATTATTGTACATGTACCTTAAAAACACATTAATTTTCTGAGGGCAGACCATTAATTGGGTCCAATTCACTCTTAACATGAATTGTAAACTCTCTATTATTCAATCTTCCCTCAGTCTGATAGCTGTGAACTCCCAGGTTATCATGAGTATGGCTAAGATGCACTGTGCAGTGCTCATTCAACAATTTGCTGCTGTGGTGCTTGAGTTCCTGTGGTTCTTGATGCCTGAGGTAGTTTTTATTCTTTTGCCCAGCTTACATTCCATACTTTCTTCAAAGTTTTAGAGAAGTATTTCAATGCCATCTAGAAACTATCTATTTTCTTAGTAATGGACCCCAACAATACATTGCAGTAATACGTTAAATTTATAAATCCTTCAAAGCTTTTAGTAAGTCTTTCTAAGAAGGACTGGAGATTTGTAAACTCACAGAAACGCAATAATGTATTATTGATTTTTGTTAATGATATGCTCATACTGATTACAAATTTCATAGTGTTATAATTGAATATGACATGTAGTAACAATACAGTTACATAGAAAATGACAAGTAAATCAGTACTATGTATAACTATTTCTAATATACATGGCAAGTTTGAGGCTACATTTATTTGAATTTGCATTTGTCTATCCAATAGATAACCAAATTGTTTTTTCAAGCTTTGTGTGTATGTGTGTATGTGTGTGTGTATATATATATATTTAAAAATATATCTATATACTCTCACACTCTAAATAATATTACATAATATTATTGTGGTAATATTTGCTTACAAATGAATAATTAACAACACATATGATTTATATCAGAATATATTCTTGAAAATGTTCTGTAAAATATTTTAGCTGGATAATTTAAGTGTATAAGCAAAGCTGAAATTTAAAATTTAAATTCCAGGTAAGATTATGATACAGTAATTTAAAAAAAAATACTATGTTAACAAAAAATATAAAATGGCCCAGCAATTTTTAATGATTTGTGTGCAGACCTTTGTAGTTAACCTCAGAAACACAAATCTGAGCTAGATGTTTTTAAATAGCAGATGATTATTAACCAACTTAAAAGTCTAATGGAAATTTGTTCATAATTGTCTATTATTTAAAAGCAGTGCTCTTCATAGTTTGAATCTGGTGCTACCAGAATCATTACACTAGGAAAAATACTAACAAGCATAATCTTCTTCTAACCTATAGATATTTTCTGACATGTTGCTCACCATCTCTAGCAGTCAGAGAAATGCAAAGCAAAACCACCCTAAGATTGGCAGCCATTAGGAAGTCAAACAACAACAGGTGCTGGCGAGGATGTGGGGAAAAGGGTACTCTTGTACATTGCTGGTGGGACTGCAAATTGGTGTGGCCAATTTGGAAAGCAGTATGGAGATTCCTGGGAAAGCTGGGAATGGAATCACCATTTGACCCAGCTATTGCCCTTCTCGGACTATTCCCTGAAGACCTTAAAAGAGCGTACTACAGGGATACTGCCACATCGATGTTCATAGCAGCACAATTCACAATAGCTAGACTGTGGAACCAACCCAGATGCCCTTCAATAGATGAATGGATAAAAAAAAATGTGGCATTTATGTACAATGGAGTATTATGCAGCACTAAAAAATGACAAAATCATGGAATTTGCAGGGAAATGGATGGCATTAGAGCAGATTATGCTAAGTGAAACTAGCCAATCCCTAAAAAACAAATGCCAAATATCTTCTTTGATATAATGAGACAACTAAGAACAGAGCAGGGAGGAAGAGCAGGAGAAAAAGATTAACATTAAACAGAGACATGAGGTCGGAGGGAAAGGGAGAGAAAAGGGAAATTGCATGCAAATGCAAGGAGACCCTCATTGTTATACAAAATTACATATAAGAGGTTGTGAGGAAAATGGGGAAAAAACTTATTCTAACCTATAGATATTTTATGACATGTTGCTAGTATAAACATGGTGGTTACTTATTGTATGAGGATCAGAAAAAATTGGCAAGCACTTTACATTAACTGTTATTATTATTTGCAAAAAGTTAAATACAAATGTCAATACACACACATATATTCTGTACTAAAATTTCTTTGATCTTACATTTATTTTTATTTTCTTTATAATGACATTTATTTTAACATCTTCTATAAATCAGGCAACAGTAAGAACCACTTACCCCCTCGCACGTATGAAAACACTTGCCTGTTAACTGCTAAATACCTGGCACTTAGAATGTACCTCATTCATTTAATGATCTCAAAAATAACCTTTGCAAGAAATAACTGGTAGGGCTATGGTATTCAGTGATAGGGTTTTAATCCTCAGCACCACATTAAAAGAAATAAATAAAAGAAAGGTATTGTGCACATCTGTAACTAAAAATATTTTTAAAAAATAACTGATGATTACATTATAACACTACTTTTCAACTTTATTTTGTTCAACAACCTGAGTTAGCATGCCCTTATCAACCTTCCTGCCTATATCAATATAGTGTTTCACAGATAAACTTTCTTTCTCACATGAAGCTCCCTTTCAGAAGGAAAATGCATCCTATTCCCTGGTTCCTACACTCATTGACTTTTTTTTCTTCACGAAATCTAAAATTACTGCCAATATAAGTTTTAGAAAGGCACATGAACCCTGAGAACTGAAATTGTAGCAGTCTCGAACTCAGACAGTTAGCATGAAAACCAAAGAAGGCACTGACCTTCTGGTGGACTCCCCAGAAGCACCCAGTTAGGAAAAATGAGCTCTGCTTTACATCACTGACCATCCAGTGTTCCTAGCTAAGTTCTTGAAACCTTCTATTCAATGCCAATAAAACTCCAGAAATTATTCCTTCTAACTATAAAACTATTCCCATTGACAACTTCCCTACCCCTTCTAAATCTTGCCTAACCACTGTTCTACTCTCAACTTTTAGGCGAACAACAGGTTTAGAGTTTATTGTTTTTCACTGAGTCTTTTTACTGAAAGTAATGCTTTTACATTTTATTTGAAATAGAGATAATAGATAATAAATCTTGAGAGCTTCTGAATTAGATCATTTAAATAAACAACTCATTTTAAAAACCTAAAAAATGGGTAACAAACAAATAATCTTAGAGAAGATACTACTTTAGATGTGGATACAAATGTGCATGTCCAAGTGTGTACAAATGTTCATGTACACAGTAAAAAAAAGAATTGCAGGGGCTGGGGTTGTGGCCAGTGGTAGTATGCTTGCCTAGCACATATGAGGCACTGGGTTCAGACCTCAGCACCACATAAAAATACATAAAACAAAGGCATTTTGTCCAACTACAACTAAAAAATATTTAAAATAAATACATGAATAAATACATAAATAAATAAAGAGAATTGCAATTCAATACAAAGAAGAGGATTTTTTCAATGAACAAATTTGCTTCATTTGAAAATCAAATTGGATCTTGATAACATACCATAATTAATCCCAGATGGATTCAACATTTTTGGGGGGTCACCCCACCAGCTGTGATTACAGGTGTGTGTCACTGCATCTGGAAGACTCAACACTTAGATGACAAAATTAGAATGAAAGAAGTGAAATCAAAGAAAAAGATGTGGATAACTAACATTGGAATAACTAACATTGGAATAACTAATTTTGCAATTGAAAAGAAGGTTGTAAGACTAAAAATAGAGGAGAAATTCACAAGTTTATTATATTTTGCAATATACATAATAAAACATTAGAATCACTGAACAGACTCATATGGAATAAAAGAAATAAAAAAATATATAATATCATATATATATATATATGAAATTATCTATAACTTTTCCATATATACAACCTATAAATAAATAAATATTTTATATAAATTTATATTTGCATGTGTATGTATATGTATATATATATATCTTACTATTTTAATTTATATATGTATGTGTGTATATATATATATATATATATATATATATATATATATATAATATATATAACTTACTAATTTGCTTAGGGCCTTACTAAGTCTCTAAGCCTGGCTTTGAACTTGTGATTATTCTGCTTCACCCTCCTGAGCCACTGAGTAAAACAAATTAAACTGATATAAGAATTTTCACTTCCTAAACTTTCTGAAGAAAAATTTGCCAAAATTTTGGAGTATGTGTGTACTTTTATTAATCTGTATACTTTTGATCTAGTAATTCCAATTTCAATCATTCTTGATATTCAGGTTAAATATTTATATAAAAATCTGTTCTATAATTTAACTTGTATGAATTATAAATAATAATCTATTGGTTAATATCTTACACCTTATTGCTATGATAATATATGGCAAAATAGTTTCAAAATATATTTGAAGATTATTGATTTGGAGGGACATTTGATTACAAATGCTCAAGTTAAAAAATATAAAATATGTTCATTGGGTGTTTGGTCATATATAGACATATAAGCATATAAGTTTAAATTTACACTATTTTAGTGTTTAAAAAGGAGTCTTCATAAACACACCTTACATACAGATGTATGATAAAACACTAAAATACAAGCCATGTTAAACTTAAAATACAGGTGAATTTATTATCATATTTATGGTTTTTGTTTTTCAAAATGCTAATTGAAGGATATTTAAAAACTTCTCCACTTTTAAATAAAAGTATTGTTGGAAGACTGTATGACAGAGGTTGTCTAAGTAATTCTTTCATGATGAATTGAATATACGTTGGAGGCTATGTATGAAAATGGGTTGTCTCTCTGAACTCATGAAGGAATTTAATTACAAAAATCTTATGTCAATGATACTAAAGAAGGTAGAAACTAATTGGACTATGGTGTTTAGTGGTAGGGCACTTGAAAAATGTTTAAGTTTGATTACTTCATTAGGATGGAGCCCTTTTGATGGAGTTCTGGTGGTTTTTTAAGGAGAAAGAACTAAGATATAGATTTGAGAGATACACAACATGGCCCCTGCCATGTTGTGATGCATCCAAGAGGGACTCCTCTCAGAGCCTTAAACCTGTAAAGATCTGAAATATCTGAAAGATGGGATAAATGGCCATGAACAGAATGCTGATAGAAATACAGACAGTAAGGACCATGCTGATGAGAACTCAGATGCAAATGAAGATATTCTACTGGAAACTGGAATCAACAATTGTCACACCTCTGCTGTGAATGTGGCTGAACTGTGTCCATGCTCTGAAGCTTATGGAGGGCCAAATCTAGAAGTGATGGACTATAATATCTAATGGAGAAAATATGTAGTCAAAACAGCATTCAGTCTCCTTCCTGGTTACTTTAAATTGTATTCTATAGAACTTGGAACCAATGGGATAATCTAAAGCTGAAATGTATAATTTTTAAGAAAAATATGGAGAATTCACAGCCTGTTTAGGGAAGGAGAGAGAAAAACACATTTGTGACAGAAGGGTAGAGTGGAAAAACCACTTTCTAAATGGAATGTGCTCATTAGTAAGACAATTGGGAAAAAGCCTAATTTCTTGACCACTGAGACACATCTGCAGCCCTATTTTGTATTTTATTTAAAGACAAGGTCTCACTGAGGTCCTTAGCACATTTCTTGTAAAAAAAAATATATATTCTTTAGTTTTAGGTGGACATAATATCTTTATTTTTTTATGGTGATGAGGATGGAATCCTGTTCCTCACATGTGCTAGGTTAGTGCTCTGTTACTTGAGCCACAACCCCTACTCTTAGCTCCTCGCTTTTGAAGAGGCCAATTTTGAACTCACAATACTTCTGCCTCAGCCTCCCAAGCAGCTGGGATTTCAGGTGGGCATCACCGTGCCTGGCTTTATCTTATGTTTGAGGCGAGGTCTTGCTTATGTTGACCAGGTTGGCTTCCAATTCCTGGGCTCCAGTGATTCTCATTGTCACAGCATCCTGTACAGCGGGGACAGCGAGGACTACAAGGTCATGCCACCATGACTGGCTTCTTATTTTTTAAACAAGGCTGTTCCAGAGCTGGGTCTGGGGCTCAGTGGTAGAGCTGCTTGCTTAGCTTGCATGAGGCACTGGGTTCGATCCTCAGCAGCACATAAAAATAAGTAAAATAAACATTAAAAAAATACAACAACATGATTTAAAATAGACAAACAAGCAAGATTGTTCTGATGTCCCAATTTAACAGATGAAGCCATGGAGGCTGGGGCTGGGTAACTTGCTGTAGCAGACGCTGTGGGTGCTCCACCCATGACCCCCACCTATCCTGCTCAAGGCTCTGACGGTGCAGGGGGGATAGAGAGCCGAGCCATGTTATTGGTAGAGGCTGGGACACATACACTGGCAGAGGCTAAGCCACTTTCCTAAGTTTCCCCACTTGTCCTGGGGAGTCTGTGTCTTGCAGCATGACAGATGAGCCATGTCTTGCAGGCATGGTGGACTGTGTGTGGACAGTCAAGGGGGTGGGACTGGAATGAGGGTGAGCAGGAGAAAATAAGGTCCCTGTGGCCTCCAGTTTTCCCACTGTCATTACTGGGTTTGAGAAGCCTAAGCCATCCTGTGTTACAGAATCAGAGCCCCAAGCCTAGCACCCCAATTGCCATCCCAAGCAATCCTCCCTGGGAAATCTCCAGTGGGGTGTGCCGGCTGGGTTTTTTTGTTTTGTTTTGTTTTGGTTTGGGGTTTGGTTTGGTTTTTCAAACAAAAAGCAACTAAAACAAACACATAGCAATTAAAACCTCCAAGTGAGGGCAGCCACTGTCCTCGGGCAGAGGGTGGAGCACAGTCGGCCCCTGGGAAGCTTGACCTGTTGTTCCTCATTGGAACACGCTGGTGGACAGTGAACTTGTCTGTGTTTCGAGTGTCAACAAAAACAAGTTGACTTACAAAGTACTAAAGTCCCAGATGTGGTGTCACACACCCACAATCCCAGTGACTTGGAAGGCTGAAAATGGGGGATCGCAAGTTCCAGGCTGGCCTGGACAACTCAGTGAGGCCCTGTCTCAAAAACAGTAGGGGCCACACACGTGTGGGAGGCTGAGATGGGAGGATTCCAAGTTCAAAACCAGCCTCAGCCTCGGAGAGGTGCTAAGCAGTCAGTGAGTCTCTGTCTCTAAATAAAATACAAAATAGGGCTGGGGAGGTGGCTCAGTGGTGGAGTGCCCCTGAGTTCAATCCCCTCCCAAAATAACAGAAGGGGCTGAGGGTGTGGCTATGTGGTCAAGTGCTTCTCAAGTAGGTGTGGCCCTGGGTTCACATCCAGTACCAAAACAGAAAGAGGGAAGAGAGAGAGAGAAAGGAAGGAAGGAGGCAGAGAGGGAGGGAAGGAAAGAGAAAGTCCTGAAGTGGTGCTGAATGAATGGGTTTGAAATTGTTACCAACACAGACCACAGTGCAGTGCAGGGACAGGAGGAAGATGTCTGTATCTGTCACACATGTGGTCGAACACGCAATTGACTATTACCAGGCATCAGAAACTAGAATGGCGGTTTCCTCTGGGAAATGCAGGAGGGTGGCTGAGGGTTGTTTTTAATTTTATCCCGTAAGCACTCATGAGCAGTCAGTGTTTTTAAAAGTGTGTGTGTGTCCTCATTACAACGTCTGCCCCATCCCCACGGTGCCCATATTCCCTTGGGGACAGGGTATTGTGGTGCTCCACCTCGACCCCCACTCTCCAACCTGTCCCTGCTGGGTGGTGGGGCCCTGGAGAAACTCTTGGCCTCTCTGGACTCCCATTTCCCTGTGGTACAAGGTGAGACTGGACCAGGTTTCCCCCAAGACCCCTCCCATCCCAATGTCCCATGTGCTGTGACTTGGTAAACCCAATCCAGGGCCCAAAGCTGGTCTGATGTGCAAAAAACCTCTCAACCCAGCCCACCCCATGACCCCGACCTAGGCCACTGAAGCCTCCCAAGATGTTGGGACAGCACACCCAAACAGCAGCAGTGCTTGGGCAGGTGTCCCCGCCTCCAGGCAGCCTCTGCCCTGCCTCTGCTGCCAGCACCCTGACTGTGCCCTAAGACCCAACTATTCCCTGTACGGACCTTGAGGGACTCTCCCTTTTAACGCAGGATAGTGCATATGCTTCCCCAAGCCCTTGTTCTGCAGCCCAGGGACACAGCGACACCAGGACAAGGGCCTCTCCCCACGATTGTGTTCCCTGGAGGGTGGTCCATTCCTTAGTCCCCTAGGGTCTGGAGCCAACCAAGCCCTAGTCCTTCTCCCATTCATCCCAGCAGCTCTCCCCGGCCAGGAAATCCCTCTTGGGCCTATGTTGTCACCTCTGTCATGTGCACCCTGAACCCTGATGGACAGAAGAGCGCCCTGTTACTAAGACAGCCGCTAAGACCAAGCACATCTCCACACAAATCTCACCCAGGAGCCACCTGGGAAGGGTGATCTCAGCAGGCCCGAGAGCCTACAGCCCTCCACTCCGCCCTGGAGAGTCAGGCCCAGGCCCCACCTAGAGGAAGAAAGCAATCTCTTCCTTCCTGGAGGGCTGTGGGGCTCACTGAGAACCCACTTTTTTTCCCTGGAGCCCAGAGCACTCAGGAAGCAGCGAGCACAGGAAGGGCAGCCTGCACCCAAGGACTGGCTAGAGGCTGCCAGGAGTTCCTGGCTGGTTCCAGGCTCCCCCAGCCATTGGGAACCCAGGCCTGGGATGGACGGTGCCTTGGAAAAAGTCACAAGCTGTCCTCAGCAGTTGAGGACATTGGCCAGAGCCTATAACATTAACCTTTACAGATATCACCAGTAAATGGGAGGAATCAGCCCCTTTCCTGAGAGGAGATGCAGAAGGGATGAGCTGCAGGGGGAGCCTGGCAGAGGAGGTTACACTTGCCCTTTCCATCAAAGGGACACAGGCTGGGAGTGGGAATGGACAGGGGTTCTCCTTTCTCACATGGGAGAACCAAGACTCAGACAGAACACGCTGGGTCCTGAGAACTACAAGAACCCCCATTCTTCAGGATTCTCGTAAAAACCATAGCAGTTGTCTGGGCTGCAAAATGTGGCTTGTGGAGCTTGGTGAGCAATTGTTACACCTGCAAAGAACCACAAGGGTCTTTTGACTCGATGGGCCTCGTGTGCATCTCCCTATTCCATCCAAGGGCAGCGCAGAGCACCACCGACCCTTGCTGTGCAAGAACTCAGTCCAGGGCTGCCAGATCTTTTGATCACCTGGAGCCTGGGAGCCCAGCCTGGGTCAGCCCTGGGGGAGGTAAGCCTGGTCCTGAGCACAGAGCCTGAGGAGGACTCCCCTGTGTGTGCCGATGGCCTTCAAGGAGGGCTAGTGCAAGAGGTGGCAGGGTCTCCCAGGGCACTGGCCTCCCCTTTGCTGCAGGACACCTCTCTACACCCACCTCCTCCCAAGCCACCTAAGGGACAGAAAAAGTAGTTAGGGCCTCATTGTCTGCAATGACACAAACATGGGCTCTTGGCCACTTGTAGCTGTGTGACCTCTGGCTAGTTACTCAGCCTCTCAAAACTTCACTTTCTGCATCTGTAAAACAGGGGAGGAGAGCCTCTCTTTGTAGGAGAATAATGCTGCTCATCAAATTCCATCATTCCTATCTATAAACACATTATGGTTCCAGAAGCCTTGGCGCATGCCTGTAATCCCAGCAGCTCAGGAAACTGAGGCAGGAAGATCACCAGTTTGAGGCCAGCCTCAGCAACTTAGAAGACCTTGTCTCAAAAATAAAGGAGGTGGAGGCTGTGGATAGAATTCAGCAGTAAAGCACCCTGGGTTCAATCCCCACACCACAAAAGAAATCAAAATAAAAAAAGTATTGTCCCTTTTCTGTTGTAATACACCTCAAGGCCCTGGCTATGGGGTTAACACAAGTAGTTACCTGGGAGTTTTCCAACCCTGGATAAACAGGGAGTCACCTAAGCAAAATCTGATGCCCAGGCCTAATTCAGAAAGGAGAGAAGGGAGACAAGGCAGCCCACCTCTCAGCCTTGCCTTGCCTTAAAGTGGGAAACCACTGATCTAGTCTATTGGCCTCCAGACGGATAGGGAAACAGAATCACAGAGAGGTGGTGTGACTGGAGCAAAGTCACACAGCAAGCAGGAAGCAGGGCTGGACCAGAAGTTCCATGCTGACTCCTGCCTGCTGCCCCAGCTCATCTAACCCTTAGTTTGTTAGCAAAACTCAAGGCCTCCAGGGCCAGACACAAAAGGGGCAAAGAGGACTCGACTGCACTCCAGAGTCGTGGAAACTGGCAGGACAGTGCCAGCGATCCTTGCTGTGTAAGAACTCAGTCTGGGGCTGCCAGATCTCCTGGTGACTTTGAAGGACAGTTAGAAACGTGAGTTTTTGTGCAACTTTTCCTGAATCTTAAGAATTACGTTCTAGGGCTGGCGTCGGGGCTGAGTGGTAGAGGGCTCACCTAGTATGTGTGAGTCACTGGGTTAGATCCTCAGCACCACATAAATATAAAATAAAGGTATTGTGTCCACCTGAAACTAAAAAATAAATATGAAAAAAGAATTGCGTTCTAATTCCAAGCAAATTTTTTAAATATTTATTTTTTAGTGGTAGTTGGACAAAACACCTTTATCTTATTTATTTATTTATTTATTTATTTATTTATTTATTTATTTATTTATTTATTTTTAATGTGGTGCTGAAGATCAATCCCAGGGCCTTGTACGTGCTAAGCGATCACTCTACCACGGAGCCACTGCCCCAGACCCCAAGCAAATTTTAAACCTGAACAACCAACCAACAAAAACCTGGAGCTAGGTGCGCTTCTCTGGTTACCAGTTTGGGACCTCAGTTCAGGATTTCATGGTAGAACCTGGGGATAATTTTTTGTCTACGAGTCAGGATAACATGAGAGGTTCTTGGAAAGTATCTTTCTCTATAAATCAGTGTCTGGTCCTGGTGGCTCATATTCTGCCGTTACCTATTTGCTCCTGTGAGCCAAACAGTGCTCTCCCCAGATATTCTTGCCAAAAGGTTTTGAAGAGTTTATTACAAATATTGTTGTCTAGAGAACAGATTTAGGTACTGTCCTGGACCTGGAAGAACAGAAAAAATTAATGGAAAGTGCACTGCATCCCATGAGAGGGAGGAACAAAAAAGGCTGTGCTGTGGAATCTTCAGCCTCCCTCCATTGCTTCAGTGTGTAAGAGGGTAAACTGAGGCCCCTTGTGGAGCAGACCCTGAGGTCACATATCTATCTCAGAGCCCAAAGACCCTTCTTCCCCACTGGGTCAACAGTGACTTCTGACAGAATTACTGGATGCCTCTCCTGACTCCCTTTGCTTCCTGTGGATGCACCCACCATGCCCTCTGCTCCTTCATCACTGCATCTCCTGGTTCATAGGCTGTGCTCACCTAAAGGGTCCCGGGTGGGATGCTGCTTCTAACGTGCTTTCTCTGTCTTCTCACCATCCACTCTTCTTATGGGTTGGGATCCACTCACTCAGCCTGACTCTGCCTCACCAACTCTGCCAAACAACTAAGCCCCACTATGTCCTCTCCACTTTTTTTCATAGGCTCCACCCAGCATCTGGCCTCTTACCTGCACTGTTCTGCAGAGCCATGCCCACTCCACCCATTTGATCTTCTACATTGTGTCCATGTGGCTCATCTTCCACAGACATATTTAACACTCTGGGATTGCAGGATTTTCTCTCTAGCTCTGGAACCTTTGTAGTATGGCTTGTTTGATATAAGAATACCTCAATATTGTGATTAACAATGTTTCTCAAAAGTTAAAAAATAACATTAAAAAAATCTGAGGATGAGGCTCAGTCGTTATGTTCAACTAGTTTGAAACCCTTGTACAAAAAAAAGAAAGAAAGAAAGAAAGAAAAAGGAAAAAAGAAAAAAAAGAAAAAGAAAGAAAAAGAAAAAAAGAATAAAGAAAGAAAAATAGGCAAGTAAGAAAAAAATGTGGTTCCTTTTTCTTATGTTATGTGTTACAAATTTAGCATTCATCTTTACCTGTTGTGGAGGCTGTGAAAAGTCAGTCTTTCATACATACTTCCATGCCCACACGTGACCTTTTGCTGTAAGGCTATTGCTTTATGTCAAGGTCTATAATTTACCTGCCACCTCACTTAAATTGGAATTTTTTTTCAAATCCTAGGTTTTTCTGGTAGCAGGGTTCTTCTTCAGTCCTTGGAACCTGACTTCTTTCTTTAGTGCTCATTTAGTTTCAAGTTTTTTTTTTTTTTTTGTTTTGTTTTTTTTTTTTTTTTGGAGAAGACACACTTGAAAATCGGGGACAGTAAAGCTTGCTTAAACTCACTTTCCCAATCGCCCATCAGTGCAGAAATGGAGATTGGGACCAGTGTCAGCCTGTTGTGGAATAGTTCTCAGGAGAACCATGGGAGCCCTGAGATTTTGGACTTGAGTGTTGGCATCAAGAGAAAAGATACTCACTCTCTGTGAACATTCTGCAGCAGATGAGGGACCCTGGAGATGACTCAGGACTAACTCTGTCCCAATGGCTCAGATTAGGTACTATAGAGGTTCTGTGTTGTACTTTTCTTCCATCCCCAGAGATCTGAAAAACAATTGGTGACAAAGATGGCTGGTTTTCTTGACCTACATTGTTCCTGAACCTGAAGACAATGAACAGAAAGCAGAACAAGGAGGAAAATCAATGCATCTGTCTTTCCAATACTAGAAAGGTAAACCCATCAAATACTGAAAAATATTTCCTTTTACTTGAAAATCAAGAAGCCCAGTGATTGGTAGTCTGCGCTGCTATGGCTATCCAGCTATTCCATCATGCCCCAGGGCCCTTCCTGTTTTTCATTGTGCCATCCATTTAATACAGCAATCAGGGGAAAAAGAAAAAGGGAAAACAAAACAAAGAGCAAGAGTCCCAGTTGCTTCCAATGTTATCTCATTGGCCAGCACAAAATCACAGAGACCCCTACCTGCAAAGGATATTGGGGAATTCTGTTGTTTTTCACTTTTACTTTGGGTTTGTTTTTGTATTTGGTTGTGGGGACTGAATCTATGATTGCTTAATCAGTGAATAACCATCCCCAACCCTTTTTAAATTTTAGAGACAGATTTTTAGGGCTTTACTAGATTGCTGAAACTGTCCTTATACTTGTGAGCCTCCTGCCTCAGCCTCTATAGTCACTGGGATTATAGGCATGTTCCGTTAGGCCTGCCTGTGTTTTTTTAGGTGCTGGAGTTGGAACACAGAGACAGGCACATGTGAAATTTGTTTACTACTGAGCTGTAATTTCAGCCATAAACTTGTCATTTTGAATTATTAGCAACACATTTTAAAAAAATATAAGGTCCCAGTGGAATGAATGAGGGATACCTGCCACCTGGACCTTAGCAACCAGTTGTGCTGGTGTTCCTTAGTGCAGGCCCAATGCATACTCACAGGGTGGCATAAAAAGATGGGCATCAAGTGAAGAATGGGTTCGGATGGGCTGTGAAAGTAGAACTGCTGGATAGGTGGCAGACTGAGATACTGTTCTTTCATGTGTCGTGATGGGCATCTCAGGTGGAGAAGGGGTAGAGCGTGAGTGCATTTTGGTGGTTACACACTGAGATACATCCCCATTTTTTAAAATATTTTTTTGTTAAAATATTTTTCCCCTGGGATGTCAGGCCTGCACCACTGAGCCAACTCTTATACAATTTTTAAAGTTATTTATTCCATTGTAATATTGATCTATTGAAACTTACAATATAAAAACATACTTACAATATATTCACTTATTATAAATAAAGTTATAAGAATTAGAATATGTCATCTTTATAAAAATAGATGTCACAACACTTGTTCCCAGTGACCAAATATGACCCATAAAATGTTAAACACATATGGACATTTGATTTATATATTTTATTCTTTTTTCCATATTTATTATTATAGACAAGTTCTAAACACTAAATGAGTGAATGCAGAGGTTTATGCCAATTTCCCTAATTACTAATTGAGAATAATATTTTATTTTTCCTAGTAGTGGCATTTATTTTCCCACAAATACAGCATGTGGAATTTATGTGTTGAAGCTGAAAAGTTAATTACACAGAAACTGAGAACAGAAACAATTCCCGGATTTATGATAAGAATGAGAAACTGACTGATTGTGTGTAGGGAGTGCAAAAACAATTAAGTCCAGAAAGTAACTCTTAGGTTTTAGAGTACAATAAGGTGATTACATTGTATAATAACTACTTAAATAAATCAAAATAGCCAGAACTTAGAAAGTTTCAAACACAGAATAATAATTTTAATGAGATGAAAATTACCCTGATCTGATAATTACACACTATGTACACATGCCGAGTTATAATAATGGGTCTCATATCCAAGTACAAAGAGTAGATTCCAGGTAAAAATAAAAATGAATAGAAGTAAATTCTTTGATGTTTTAGCCAAATATCTACATTACCTCAGATTTTTAAATGGTATCCTATGTTCATGAATGTTTCACTGTTTTGGTTTCCCTTACTGTCATGTCTTTTAGATCTGCAAGTTCTAAAGAGTCATGGAATGATTTAGACTTATTTACATGGATTTCTCATGACTGTTATTTATTTTCAAAACTTGTTTACACTTTATTTTATTATTTTATTTTTATGTGGTGTTGAGGATTGAACACAGTTCCTCACATGTGCTAGGCAAGAATTCTACCACTGAACCACAATCTTAGCCCTGATGACTGGTATTTTTTAATATGTGGCTGGAAAAAACTAAAATACATACCTACTATTTCAGGTACTTGACTTAAAATACAACATGCCTTGTATAAAAAAAATATTCCATCAGATTAACATCATTTTTTTTGTATCAATTTTATGCATGGTTTCTTTACTGGAGAAATGCATGGCTTACTTCAAGCAGATGAATATTGGGACTCTTATGGAAGTTTGTCTTGTAGTCTTGGGTCAAATTCTTGTACTTTAATTTAAAAACCTTACAATGGAATGACTTTGAGTCTATCTGAACTGCGACTTTAATTACACCTTTATTCCAGATGACTAAGGAGAAAACAATAATAATATATTTCGACTGATATTCAATAGCTGGACTTTGGTCACTTGAGATAGTTTTTCTGGTCATGATAATAGCATATATGCAAGGTGGATAGCTACATTGGGGATTCAAAGACAGGCCTTAAATACTGTCAAAGAGCTTTCTACACATATTGCTAGAAAATTTTAATATCATGAAAATAATTTGAATCCACAACATATGTAGCCATTATGAAAAAAAAAAGTTTTAAATCTATTAAATCACATAGATGATGAAGTACATAATTAAAAGATAATGGCCAGCATTTCTACTGAGTACTTTTTATTTCAGAAACGCATCAATATTTGATCCTTGTTCTTCTTTCATACACAATAGCTCTAGAATATATGTAATAAGACTCCATATATGTAATACAAGATGATCAGATTTAGCACCAACATAACATTGAACTCAATAAAACATTACAAATACAAATTAAAAAATCATCTTAGAGGATATGCTTCTCAGTGTCATCTTAGATGATATATTAAAGGCATTAAGTCTGATAATAAATGGTCAAAAGATAGATCTAAAAAAATACATCTATGTGCACACCTACTACATTGAGATTCATTTTTTGAGAAGGTAGCAATTCTTTACTTTTGTACAATCATTCCATTTCAATTCATTGAAAATTGTAGAGTTTTCAATATATTCCTATTGCTTAATCAAGAAGAGAAAGATGAAATCAACTTAACACTCTACCTCAGAAAATCTCAAAAGAAGATAATATCAAGAAATATTTTGAGAATATATGGTAATTCTGAATCTATAAGAAAGGCTATGTACAGTGGGAGCACAGCTACTATTACATAATCCAGACATGATTTGGTAATAATATTCGAATGGCACCTGGAGAATAGTAGAGAGAGTTGATAATTGAAGTGGGAAAAATGTGTGTTGGGTGAATCCACATATATCCCTAATAATAGGATAGGCTGAGATTGATAAAGATGACACTATTTGAAATAAGGGCTTCTGCTTCATTTTCTCTTGAGATATATACTATTAATATGGAATTTGAAAATAAAGATCAACAAAATATATTATTTTATTAGTATAAGAAACATTTCCTCTGAAGTTCATCTTGAGATCTCAGCTAACACCATAATTTTCTTCTGCAACTTCACGTGCCTTTTCTAGCACAAGTTCTAACCCAAGAACTTTACCATTGGTATCTTGGCCGTAACATATCTAGGGATGCTGATAATGATGGGGTTTATAGTCACAGATGTTTTTGTCTCAGAATTTTGGAGATGACATCAAATATAAATTAATAATCTACTTTCACAGGTTTGGAGAGGGGGCTTCTCCATTTTTACCATCTGCCTGCTGAGTGTTCTCGATGACATACACCTCAGCCCCAGAAGCTCTTGTTTGGCAACGTTCAACCATATATTGTCACATCAGAGCCTGTGTTTCCTTGTTTCCTGTGGGTATTCTGCATGTATGTGACCTGGTGTGATCTTATATATATTACTGTATGCTGAATAATCATACAGATGCATTACTTTCTAAGGCATTTATTTTAAATATTTGGGATGTTCCAGGAATTCTTTTTATAGGGTTCATGTCCTCAGGTCTTTCTAAAGTTCAATAAATAGAAAAACCTCTAACTAAAAAATAAATGATGTTATCACTATTAAAATGTGAACATTAATATAAATAAACAATATTTAAATCTCTCAGCCCATAGGTATAAGGACTTAGATTACAAAGATCAATTTTTTGGGAGACACAAACTACCAAAATGCATTCTGTCCTTGGTGATCATTGTACTGGGAAGAAATTATTGGTTTCAGCATTGGACTCTCACCAAGCCATGGATTTATTAAGGGTAGGACACTGATGTTTTCTTCTGTAACCATGACATGGTATCAATCATATGTAAAAAGAAAAAAAAAATTACAGAAAGAGAAAATGGTTCCCACATAAAAAGAAGGCATTACCAGCATTCTGTAATAGTGCAAAGAATATCCAAAATGTGGCCTCTGTCTACTGGGGCATCTACAGAAAGCATGAACTTGTATACTTTCTGGCAGAAAAAAAAATGTTCTAACCTTCCAAAGAATTGGGCTTTATTACTTGAAATTATAAAAAGTAGCTGTGGATAAAGCAATATTTCTTGCAGGACTGAACATTCAATGTACATTTGCAAGAATATAAAATAGATTCACAGAGCTATTCAATACAGAAATATTGTTAATACATAAAGCTCAGGAATAGCCCAAATGTCCATCATTTGTTTAGTTCCAACTTTGGTCTATCTACACCATGGAAAGGTAAGATTTTTGCATATGTGGGTTGTTTTCCAGGTTGTTTCATTGAGTAATAAATAAGGGGCAGACAGGATATACAGGAGCACTCCCTTTTGGGTAAGAAAGAAATTTACCTAATAACTTATTATTGTTATTGACTCCTATCAGAACAAGAAACAGTAAGAATATATACTAAAAACAATTAAAACAGATGTTCATGAAGGGCAATGGGAAAAGATTAGTGAGGATGGAATAGAGTTGAGTCTTTAACATGTGTTTATATTTGAACCACATAAACAACAACCATGTTGAAAACGCAGAATTAAATCAATAACAAAAATCAAGCCCAACAGGTAAGAGTCTGACAACTCAATCATGAACCACATTATTCGGTGACTAATATCTTTTTGTTTTTCTTTTTTTTAAGAGAGAGAGAGAGAGAGAGAGAGAGAGAGAGAGAGAGAGAGAGAGAGAGAGAGAACTTTGAAAAAAATATATATATATATTTTTCAGGGGACACAACATCTTTATTTTATTTTTATGTGGTTCTGAGGATAGAACCCAGTGTCCCACGCTTGCCAGATGAGAAATGATACCACTTGAGCCAGATACCCAGCCCCTAATTAGTTTCCTAAGCTTGCATGATTTCCAGGATCTTTTTCTCCAATGTGAACAATATTTTACCTAAATTTTTTACCACATGCTTGTTGCAATGTAATATTTACTGATCAGTAATTAGCCATAAAGGATCCCAGGATTCATATGCAATGTTTAGTGTCAGTGCAGCAAGGGACAACATGGGTTTTATGCTTTCTCCATTAGACTGGAGTTTACAATGGAAGAGGCCACTTCTTATCTTGAGTGAGCAGCCTGGTGAATACACAGATACGACTATTAATATGCACTGAAGAATTCTTTGAAACTTTATTGCCAGGAACACATAGAGGACTTGACAGTTACTTCCAGGTCCAGATTTCAGAAGCTTGGCTATACACACTTGGGGCAAAATGACCAGTCCTACACCCTGTGTGAATATGTATTGTAATATTGTGGTAGTTTATCACAAGCCTAGGCAGAAAAAGGTTGGGTCTTGAAGGTTACTCAGTCATGTGGGTAGAGCTATGGAATGGGATTATTGTCCTTTATTAAAAGAGAGCTGCAAAGAAACTTCTCAATTTATCCTGTGAGGACACACATGGTGCACTTCCTTACTCTCATCAAGCTGCTATAATAATTTATGGTAGACTGGGTGGTTTATAAGCCACAGACACTCATTTTTCACATTGTATAAGATCAAGGCACAAGGCTATTCAATGCTTGTTTAATAATAATAATAATTATTATTATTATTATTATTATTATTATTATTATTATTATTATTATTTGGTACTAGGGATTTAACCCAGGACCACTTAACCCCTGAGCCCTGTCCCCAACTCCTTTTATATTTTATTTAGAGACAGGGCCTCACTAAGTTGCTGAGGCTGGCCTCCAGCTTGTGATCCTCCTGCCTCGCCCTCCTGAGTTGCTGGGATGACAGGCTTGAGCTTCTGCACTCAGCTATAATTTTAAACATTTGCACACTGAAAATTCAGAAGAAATGTTTCTGAAACAGTTATTTTCCCCCAGAGGAATACTCTGCATACATGAAAACTTCCAGCAGATGTGCCCAAGCAGAGGCAGGGCCCTTACCTTGGTCGGTGTTGATGGTGGTGGGGTTGAAGACCTTCCCCAGGATGTTGCTTGAGATGGAGAGGGAAAAGCCAGAGCCCAGGCCATGCCCTTTATAATGAAGCTCATGCAAAAGGAAGATGATCAAGCCTGCCACAAAGAACTGCAGAATTAAAATAAATTAATTAATAAAAGTGAACTCTGTGTTACTGGCCCCAGTGCCCTGGTTCCTTCCATCTTCAATGACAGGGCTCTCTGCTATGAGGGCCAAATAAGAGACCCTTCCTCAATCTGCCTCATGAAAATTCAGAAGCCAAAGCCAGGGTCTTTCAATTCTCTATTTTTTTTTAAATCTATTTTTTAGTTGGAGGTGGACACAATGTCTTTTTTTTTATTTTTATGGGGTGCTGAGGATCGAGCCCAAGGCCTTGTACATGCCAGGTGAACCTCTGCCACTGAGCCCCAGGCCCAATATTTTTTTTTTTGTTTCTTAATTGTTTTGGGGTTTGCAGGTGGACAGCATGCCTTTATTGATTTCAGTATTTCTCATTGTAGATGAGCGCAGTGTCTTTATTTGATTGATTTCTTTTTGGGCGGTGACCAGCCTCCAACCCGGGGCCTTACCCTGCTCAGGCCAGTGTTTAGCCTTGAGCCCAGCCCTGAGCCTGGCCTGGCCCCAGCTCTGGCTGAGTACTGCTGAGGAGGAAGAGGGACAACAGGGTCACTCAGGAAGCGGGGTGAGAGTGGGGGTTCACCTGAGTGGTGATCAGAAGGCAGATCCCAGAACCCATCTTTGAGGGGGTCCCTGTCCATGCCTGTCATCACATTCTTAATGGACTGGCCGATGGTGACAATCATGCCAAACACTAGGGTCCTAAGAAAATCTTGAGCAGAGACTGGAAGTAATTCAGATGACAAATACTGACACTGCCCAAAGAAACCTTGGTGAGGAGTGTCCAACTGTCACACGTCAAAGCGCATGAGAACTCAGAGGCTTTCTAGTGAAAGCACCTTTCATCTTTTTTGTGGCTTTTGGGATTGAACCTAGGGCCTTTCGGACGGTAGGCATGTGCTATACTAAACTTCAGACCAGTCATCTTAAATCTTTTTTCAAAAAAAAAATGATCTTGAATTCTTAATATGGAAAAACATTTTTAAAAAATTGCCAAGGGTAAGGAGAAAACTTCTGGGGCTGTAGCTCAGTGGTAGAGGCATGAGTTCCATTTTCAGGTCTGCAAAAAAAAAAATATTAAAAACAAAGAGAGAAAGAGAAAAAAAAACACCCAATTTGGGCTTTAGAAAAATAATGCAAATTTTTTGTTTGTTTGTTTTGATTTTTGTATGGGGATTGTACTCAGAGTCACTCAACCACAGAACCTCATCCCCAGCCCTATTTTGGTTTTATTTAGAGACAGAGTCTCATTGAGCTGCTTAGGGCCTCCCTGTTGCTGAGGTTGGCTTTGACTCAAAATCCTCCAGGATCAACCTCCCGAACTGCTGGAATTAGAGGTGCGCACCACTGCACTAAGCCAAGTATATTATAAAATGTCAAAAATAAAAATTAAAAAAAGAAAACCACTTATTAGTGCTTTGGAAGGATAATGCATTAATTTAAGGCATTGAATAATAAATGCATTACTTAATATTTAATAATGCATTACTTAATTCATTAATGATTAATGCATTAATACATAAATATATTCTACAATCTTGATTTGTGTCTGAAACTCACAATTTAAGTTAGATGGATTTCTCACTGAATTATTTAACCTGGATGAAGAGTTCTTTAAGCCACTGTGCATTTTCTAGCTTTCATGGTAATTGCTCTCTAATTTAGAAACTGTGAGGAACAAGAATTTCTAGACAATTCTATAATTAGAAAGAGGCATATAATTTCAAACTACTCATATAAGCATATATTACATTAATACATCTGAATAAATGAAGCATGTGAGATCACAAAACAAAAACATGGGCCTAAAACTCCCCACACAGTTATGAAAAGTGCTGTAATGACAAAGCAAAATAATTGTCTTTTGGGTCCAAAGCATGAGGTTTCAAAGTCCTGTAGCTAATAAATGTCTATACCTTCTTTATTTCAAATTTATTGCTGTGCATGCATTATCATAATTTGTTTGAAGGATCATGTGTTGATCTAGTGTTTCATTTCAAACAACTCTCTTAAAAGTACTAAGAATTTTTTTCTAATATCCATCACTAATAGTATTAGTACCATAGTTATATGGTGATTTTTGAGCCTAAAGGAGAAGTTTACTTAAAATTTCAAAATTATGTGTCACTGAAAAGGTAGAAGATATACTATATTAAAGCTTGCTTTATTGTCTAGGAAATAGAAATATCAAAGGAATTATTTCCAGGTATTTGGTCATTTTTGATGTACTGATCTGTGTATAATAAATAAAATTTAATTATATTTGCAGATTTATGGAACTATGCTTCAAATTAAATGTTCCTTGAGAAAGAATATTAGTGTTTTTAGCTTCTATGTCTGAAAAATTTACACAATATCATTATAATTATATATTTTCTGTAGAAATGCTATTCACTGTATTGTATTTGGAGGAGATTAATGGATTTGGTATTTTTGCTTCAAATATGTTTTGTCAAAAAAAAAAGAACATGGTGATAAAGCTTTTTTTATATTATATTATCAATTTATAGTGACGTTTTTATTCTCTTTCAAGCACAACTATATATAAAAAATAGTGATTCTTTTTTTTTGGTGTCATGTTATCTTCCAAAATTCTTATCCTTTGTGAAACAAAATGATAATTTTGTAGTGCAGAATTACATCCTTATAAAGCCTATTTTATTTCCTCCAATTTTAATCATGGATCTAAATTCATATTAAAATGTATTGAACATTTTTGACTGTGTATGATAAACCCATAAACTAAGATAACTATTTTACTTAGAGACCTGGATCTTCAAATATACAATTCTATTTTACCCACAATGAATTAAAGTAACAGTAAAATAGAAGCATAAAATTAGATAAACATTCACAATGAAAAAAGGAGGTGATCTCCAGTGACAAAAGACTTCAAAGAACTTCTGGAAAACAGAAAGTATGGAATCATATGAAGGATGCATTTGAGTTCTAATTAGGGCTCCCAAAGAGGGAGATTAAGACCATGACTAGGCATCTTGGAAGTCTCTAAGGTAGGGTGCTTCAGATCAGCACAATGGAAATAAAGGGAAGGGAGCTTGTTTGGGTGCACAGAATCTGGGTTTGCAGTCTTATCTCAAAGGAGGCTTCTGCTTACTCCAAGTAAAATTTTGGAGTTGTCTTGCACTCTCATATTGGGTCCTACTTGAGACATAGAGTGTGATTTACATGAGTCTCAAACAGTCTTGAGTGTTGGAAGCCTTGAATGGTCATAGCCAGAAAAACTCTCTTCTACTGATGAAAATATTTTGAAAAGACCACTTTCAGCAATTGTCTGGAAATGAATCTTTCTGTTCATATGGTGCCATAAAGCACAGTTCCCTATAGTGACACCACAAAAATTCGCTTTTCAGTCAAAGTTCTGTACTTAGTTTATGGTACTGGTGACAGTCTGTTCCTGAAAGAAAAAAAACTTATAAAAAGGAAAACAGGGCAATTAATTACAGTTTTGACAGCTGTGTAGACTGAATGTCAAATTAATCTCATCTTGTGTTTTTTCTGCTCTTCTTTTTAGATCCCCTAAATGGACTTTTTTTGGTCTCTACAACTTAGCTGATTGAGTGAAACTCATACATATGCCCAAATCAATTGAGCCTCCTCACCATGATTTTCTCAAGACACAACTACTTCACTGGTCTTTTTACAATTCCTGTATGGAAAGTGAGTACTAAAAAGAAGAGAATTGGATCATCTGTTTTCAAATTGAATCATCTGAGTTCTTATCTCCATTGCAACATGGAATCAATGTCCTTCTGATAAGGAGAGTGAATTGACCTAGCTAGGATTGTACTTTACCCTCTTGCTTTCTGTTTTTGTTTTTTTGGGGGTTTTTTTTGTTTTTTTTTTTTTTTGTTTTTTGTTTTAGTACATGGAATTTTGAGTCCTCAGGTACAGTTTAAATTTTAGTTCGAATCTTGTTAGACATCCTGGTGGAATAGTGTCCTCTTAAATAATTAGGATTTCTAAAACTAGAGGATGCAGAAGCATGGTGTAAGATAATGTAATTGCCAAGTGGGTTAATGGGAGTGATAGAGAATGAAGAATCTTCAACTGTGACAGTCTAGCTCCTGGATCTATGTAGTCTATCTCTTGGTAGCACAAACTGATATAATGTTATGTAATTTAAGAAGTATAAGCAACATCATCACCTGTTCCAGAATTCTACCAGGCCAGTACCTTTTTATTTATTTATTTTTTGTAGGTGAAAATACAGTGAATAACATGGTCATAGACCCATATAATATCTTTGTTTTTGTTAACTGTGGTCTCATTCACTTTTATGCGTGATCCCTTGGCACTTTATTAATGGTGCATGCTTAGGATTTATTGTCCCTGAAAGCAAAATGTAAAAAAAAAAAAAAAAAGTTTGGGTTTTTCTTGTTAAAATTATTTCTTCATTAAAAGAGGTCCACTTTTTAATTTATGATGAGAGAATGATGAAAAGAATGATGCTGTCACAAGAACCTAGGAATAGACCTCTCTTCCTAACTGGCTGGATATTTGTAAGAAGTATTTGATAGTTAAAATGCAGTGACTGGAAACCACTATGGTACTCAGTCCTCATTCATCCTGTGCATCATCAGAGGCTGGATAAATACAACTAGTGAAGTCAAGTTGTCAACTTGGTTGTCTGTACAATGTCCATGATATATTTGCTTTGGTATTTGATAGCATGAAATCTCATGATATTTACACTGCATTATCTCTTTCAGAGATCCATCCCGATTACTGTACCCCCAAAATTTTATAGTCTTCAAAAGTTCCTTCTAGACTCTTGAAAAGTCTTAATTTCTTCCTATAAGTTTATGTACCTTCTTAGCTGAGGTAACATTTTTTTACAGTGTAATTAAGGGTGAAGTGTGCTGCCAAGTATTCTTCTCTTTAGAAAGAGCTTTTTCCACTTTTCATTTTTCAAGGCTAACGCTGAAAGATACTGTAAAATGATGCTATTTTATTTCCATTTACTTCTAAATGAAGCTAACTCATATTTATTTCCAGTAACATTTTGTTAAAAGATGGCCAATTTCTCCTTCTATATGATTTATAAAGGGACCTTTTCCCAAAGAAGGGAATGAATAGGTGTTGTATCAATTCTTTGCTCTGAAATTTATTGGGGTTTTCTGAGAAAAGTGTAACTTCGTGATTATCTTCTTGATTAGTTATTTGCTTAGTTATTGGTCGAGTGTGACCCTAGGCGAAATGCAAAGGATGATAAAGAATAAAATAAGTAGAAGCTATACATTTATTATGCTTTTGTAACTGAAGAAAGGTTTGTGAAGTACTTTATGACTTGCATAACTCTCTACCTTCCATTTAAAGTCATAAGATAAAATTCATCTTTATTTTTTGTGTTTCACAAATAAACTTCTAAAAATAAAATTTACACCTATTTTTTCTAATCCTGTTCATGATTTTTCCATTTTCTTGATTATATGAAATTTTCATAACTCATACTAACTTGATAATCTGTGTCATTTCCTGGCTTACAAACAATGATTGATTTTTGTCTCTTTTTATTTATAGTTGGCCTCCAGTGACTAAGAAGAAGACTCCTTTCTGTCTGCTCCTCCCAGCCCTGCTCCAGGCTCTCAGCTTCCCAGACCCTCATGCAATTGGTTGTAAATTCTCCCAGAAGCTTTTTTACTGTCTAATTTTCAGAACTAAAAATAGAAAATAAAATAAAAACTTAAAAAAAAACGTTAAAATGCATAATGTGGAGGGAGAAAGCAGTATATATATATATATATATTTGTAATTAGGCTTTTTTAAAATTTTGAAAATATTTTTCTTTTTTTAATGTGGGTCAGCCACTGATATTTCATCAAAATATAACAGTTTATTTGTTGAGTTAAGGTAACCAAGGAATAGCCACACCCTCAGAACAAAATAAAACACACACATACAAAAGAAAAAAAGAAAAAAAAACAGAATCATCTTTAACCTAACGTTTTATAAAATGTCTCAGATCCTCGTAACTTGCACACAAGCTTCTGTGTTCACTTGAATTGTAACTGCTTTTTGTATTTGGAGAGAGTGTGACTACTGAACTTGAAACCTTTTATTCTGAGTGTCTTGGTGGTTTTTGGTGAGATTAAGTAGGTGACAGGGTGAAGAGAATGTGGGATGTTCTTCCCTATTATAACATGAATTTTTCTCCACAGTCTACTCTCAGCTGACAGACCTCAAGTTTTTCTTACACTGGTATAATTTAACTATTCTTACTTCCCCTTTACCAATAATTTTTAACAGCAGATTATCAAACTACACTTATTAAGAACAATTTTAAAAATAAAGTTATAGTTCACCTAACCAGTCTACACTTATTGCTTATGGTTTCACTCACCTGCTATGCCTGTTTTTAGTGTCTGAAAAACATGGATATTATTTTCCATATTTTATCCAGTTTCTTTCATGTATATACTGGAAAGAAAATCTGGTCTGGAAATATTCCATTTTGATTGAATGCTATATTCAAGAAAATAATATTTAAACATGCTAAACATATCTACAGAATTTCTCAAGAAGTTATGCTTTAACCAAATAGAATATCCTTAAAAGAAAAAACCTATGGTCAGCTTCAATAAAGCAAGAATAGAACCCAAGTATTTATCATTAATGATAGATTATAGATGATACATATAGAATAACCACAAGATTTAAAGAAAAAATCGTAAGCAGACTGTCAATTAATGATAAATAATAATAGATTTTTCATTAATGATAAAATTCTAAAAAAGCAATTTTCTGTGCCTCATTTCAAAGAGAGTTACTCATTATAGAAAAAAAAATAAATCAAAAAGAGCACAGTTTGTGGACAGAAATTGTGGTTCTAACTACAGAGCTCAAGAAAGTTATGCTGATTCTGCAGTAGACCTTGAAAATAGTTTTGTTAGCTTACCTCAGTCCTACCTTTAAAATGATGCTTTAATAGAAATATTAGCTAGTAAGTAATCAAATGATTGAATACAGCAAAAGTTAGAAAATTCTAGTGATCTATTTTTCATACCTCTCACACAAAAAAATGAGTATTGGAAAATACAGGAAAAACAAAGTGATAAAAAAGAAAGCAAAAACCCACTAAATAAATAATGGAAAGTCAAGTTCTGCATATGAAACACAGTAGAATGTGCACTTTTTGTAATATTTAATGGGATAGAAGAAAGTAGTATTGATTGTTCTTGATGGTAAGAACATCCCTCCATGAGCAGCATTCATGTCCTGATATTGGATGTTAGAAAGGCTAATATATTTGAGAAAGAAAGCATTCTTAGTTCTTGTGTGTGTTTTGTGATGAAATCTATTTTAAAGTCAAATTTGTGAAAATTATTACTGGTTTTTAACCTTCATAAATTTTCTGTAAACAAAGAATGCAACACATAATTATTTTTAAAAGGGAATAACTAACTGATGAAGCATGAACACAGGTACTTGTAACTATTGAAAAATAGAGTGGGGTGTTGTGGTGTGTACAGATGCTGATAGTCAGAAAAAATAAAGTTTCCAATATAGATTAAGCAAGAAATCACAGAATGCATATCATTCTGATTTCATAAATGATAATCAATTAAACACTAAAGCCTTTTAATATTTGATTCATTAGTCCTGAAAAGAGGGAAGTGGCCCCATAAGCTAAGTTGGTTTTTCTCCCTCTCTCATTGCTATTGGAAAAAATAATGGGAACACCTAATACATTGTGTATATGTATATATTTCAAGATTATCTATATATTTCAAGTACATATTTCAAGATTCTATGTATATATTTCAAGATTACGGTCAATATCAGTCAACTAGTAGTATGTATGGCTAAATTTATTGCCTTTTAGAACTTTAAATAGTTGCAGATAGAGTGGAGGATGCTGATTTGGGTCTAAAGTATGGAAACTACTGTTTTATATGGTACTGGGGATTGAAAGCAGGGGTGCTTTATCATTCATATATATTCACAATTCTTCAATATTTTATTTTGAGAACTGGTCTCTCTTAGTAACCAAGGGTGGTCTTAAAGATGTGATCCTTCAAGGCCTCAGCCTCTATGATTTTTCAGATTACAGGTATGTACCACCTCATCAGGCCTGGACACTACATATTAATTTTTATATGCATCTAATAATCAAAACTATTTTAAATATTCCTGCCTTTTCTTTTATTTAAAATATTGAATACTAACTTTCTGACATTGCTGGAGAGCATCTGCCTTTTCCCTCACTCCCACTTAGCTTGAGGCACACACAGAAAGAAACCAGAAAAACTGGTTTCAAAATATAATAGAATCCACTCTACAGCCATTCATATGTAAACAGAACAAAAAACAAACAAACAATTATACTGAAGCCAGAGACAGTGGCACAGGCCTGTCATCACCAACAGCTCTGGAGGTTGAGGCAGGAGGACTGCAAATTGGAGGCCAGCCTCAGAAACTCAGTGAGAGTCTGTCTCTAAATAAAATTTAAAAAAAGGTTGGGGATGGGGCTCAGGAGTTCAATGTCCCTGGGTTCCATTCCTGGTACCAAAAAATAAAAAAAAAAATGCAGACTTTTTGTGCTCATGCTGGACATACCTGGAAATGGATGATTACAGCAATGACAAAGATGGAGGCAATGAGATTCCTGAGGTAGAGGTGATTCTGGTGGGAGAAAACCTCTCTAAGGGCTGGGACTTTGTCTGTGTTCATGGCCCAGGGATGGAACAGTGCAAGATGGCGACCTCCAATTCCATGCCTGTTGGCAGAGTAGGATACAAACGTGAAGGGAAGAATAAAGGGCTGGACTCCGCTGGGTCTTGGGCCTCCTCCTGGCCAAAGCAGAGGCAGGAGAACAGAATCAGCCTGGAGACTCAGCCAGGAGACTCATGGCACCAACAGTCACAGGGTCATGATCTGGATTTTTTTGGCACCAAGGATGGAACCCAGGGGCCCTCAGCCACTGAGCCCCACTCCCAGCCTATTTGTATTTCATTCACTGACAGCATCTCACTGAGTTGCTGAGGCCTTGAGGTGCTGAGGCTGGCCTTCAAGTTGATATCCTCCTACCTTAGCCTCAGCAACAGGCAGAAAGGGGCCTGGCCTGAGGAAAAGGCAACAGACCAGCCAGGGACACTGCAGCACAGGTCACCAAGGTCTGAGAACTTCAGAAATGGCATGAGACTGACTTTAGAACAAGAACACAGTGGGAAACGCTGTCACCATGGCCCCTGCGGCCCAGGTCGGTGCTTTACTAAACGTGGCATCTGTGGGCAGAGTGGCTAATAGCTGGGGACTCAGATGTCCCAGTCTCTCCCTGGGACTGCATTTTCCTGTTACCCCAGAGTTGGAACAGCAGGACTCGTGTCACCTTCTGGATGGCCACTCAGATGGGCCATTAGTCCTGTAGACCACATGGACAGGATATCTGTGACAGAAACGCTGTCCTAGCTTTCCCTGGCCCCCTGGCATACCCGTGGTGGTCTTCTTACAGCCCCTCTCCCTGCCACCTGTGGCTGTGTAGGACAACCGCTGATGTTTCTATGGTAAAGAATCTGGAGACATGAAACCTTGAGCATTTTGTAAAGGAGGAAGTTCAGCAATCTCAGTAGGAGAGAGTAGGGACTTGTCCTGGCTCCTCTTGCCACCAATGACCTCTCTGAATCCCTGCACTTGCTCCGCTGAGCCATAAGTGGACCCTCAAACACACCAACTCATCTCTGCCCCAGGGCCTTTGCACCCGCCAGGTTCTCTAGATGGACCTGTATCACTCTTCCCCAGTAACCCCATCTTCCTTCTCTGCTCTATTCTGACCCCGGGATCCTGGGATGACAGTGACGCTCACACACCTTACGTTCTATCCCTTTGTATTATTAGCACCCACAGAAGCGCCTAGTGCTTAACAGCACCTTACTGACAAATGTCTGAAATGAAAGGTGGGTGACATCAATGGCAGGGTGTGGGCCTTAGAAGCTTTCTGAATGTTTAACATGGTCATTTCTTGAAAATCACTACCCTCTGATATCTAGGAAATGGGTTGTTTCATGCACTAGTGTTATGGGGGCAAGAGCCATGTGACATCTCTACTGTCCACCTCCCTCCCAGCCTGGACTGTCCCAAACCTCAGGGAAGAAGGACCAACTGCACTCTCCACTCTAGGGGCCCTTCCACACCCCACTTTACAGGTCAAAAGCTGAGCCGTGGTGGCACTCCTGCTAACAGGAAAGCCTTTCAGCTGAAAGCTACCTGAGCCTGCTCCACCATCCTCTTGCCCGTCCTGGGGCTGTCCCCGTGGCTCCACCATTTTGGCTCCTTACAGCACCACTCAAAGCCCCCCAGGTAAGATCTCTGCCCCAACGAGGTACCAGAGGTGGCCAAGGCAGCCACCTCCATGTCTCAGTTGTCTGTGGCCTTCATCTCTCCCTAAGTCCTAAGGCCCTCACTCTGATGTCACACTGGCTGACTCAGGCTGAATGGCTTTGCCACCTTGCCAGACATTTTCTCAGCCTGTCTCCAAGGGACAGAAAATCATTCCTTCAAAACTGTCCCCTCACTCACGATCCTGCTCCAGAGCAAAGTGATCCTCTGGCTGGCTGCCATGGCCCAAGCCTTCACTGACTGGTCCCCTGTGGTCACCACTGCTCCTACTCTTTTTGAAGGCAGCCCCCCGCCAAAGCCAGGAGGTCTTGGCAGACTCCTAAACTCCTACCCAGATTTCACCGCCACATCCACAGCTGGGGCCCAGCTGCTTTGCCCCCAGATCCTCAATTCACCTTAGATTTTCTGAAATTCTAGGAAGAGTCTCGTGTCACCTTTGCCTACTCTTCTGTAAGTGTCACCGACACTCCTACCTGGGGTCCAGTCTTTCCCATGGGATCTCTCAGGCACCCTGCAGGGACTCATCTGCAGTTTCCTCAATTTGATGTCATGGCACTGAAAGCCAAGAACCAGCTCCACAGTCAATTCCAAAAAAACACAAAAAATGCACACAAATATTTTTCATGAGAGACTTCCCAGCAAAAAAACAGATTCAGGGATCAGAGGCCAAAAGAAAAAAAAAAAAGAAAAAAAAGTCAATTTCCCTCTTCTAAGAAGTTTCACATGTTTTTCAATTTTTATTTTATTAAGATTTGTAAGCCAGGTGTCATGGTGCATGCCTGCAATCCCAGTGGCTCTGGAGGCTAAGGCAGGAGGATTGCAAATTGGAGGCTAATGTCAGCCAAATTGGGGCTCTAAGCAACTCAGCGAGACCCTGTCTCTGAATAAAATACAAAAGAGGGTTGGGGACGGGGCTCAGGGGTTAACTGTCCATGAGTTCAATCCCCAGTGCCTTCCTCCCCAAAATGGCAATACTGTGGGTTGAACCCAGGAACAGTCATTCTACTCATGACTGTTTTGAGACAGGGTCTCACTTATTTGCTAAGGCTGTCCTTGAACTTGTAATCATTGAACTAACAGCTCCTTGCCTGAACAAGTGGTTTGGTGTAGAAATTTTATGTTTAGAATCTTATTCGCTAAGAACAACTGCTAAAATATGTGCAGATGATTGCCCAAGGATATTCACTTCGATGCTAACTGTGACTGAGAAAGAACTGAAATGTCCACCAGAAGACAATAGACTAAAATCAACACTTCTTTATCTTTTCAGTGCAGGTTCCTGCTAAGAAATTTGAGGCAGGATTACTCTGTGGCATGCCAACTGTCCTTGAAATATTCTTATAAGACATGAAAGTTTAGATATTATTTTGATTGTAAGTGTTGTTGTTGTTATTGTTATAATAATAATAATAATTATTATTATTATAATTATTATTATTATTATTATTATTTGGTACTAGGGATTTAACCCAGGACCACTTAACCCCTGAGCCCTCTCCCCAGCTACTTTTATATTTTATTTAGAGACAGGGCCTCACTAAGTTGCTGAGGCTGGCCTCCAGCTTGTGATCCTCCTGCCTCGGCCTCCTGAGCTGCTGGGATGATAGGCTTGAGCTTCTCCACTCAGCTATAATTTTAAACATTTGCACACTGAAAATTCAGAAGAAATGATTCTGAAACAGTTATTTTCCCCCAGAGGAATACTCTGCATACATGAAAACTTCCAGCAGATGTGCCCAACGGGAGGCAGGGCCCTTACCTTGGTCGGTGTTGATGGTGGTGGGGTTGAAGGCCTTCCCCAGGATGGTTTCACAAATGTTGCTTGAGATGGAGAGGGAAAAGCCAGAGCCCAGGCCGTGCCCTTTATAATGAAGCTCATGCAAAAGGAAGACGATCAAGCCTGCCACAAAGAACTGCGGAATTAAAATACATTAATTAATAGAAGTGAACTCTGTGTTACTGGCCCCAGTGCCCTGGTTCCTTCCATCTTCAATGACAGGGCTCTCTGCTATGAGGGCCAAATAAGAGACCCTTCCTCAATCTGCCTCATGAAAATTCAGAAGCCAAAGCCAGGGTCTTTCAATTCTCTATTTTTTTTTTAAATCTATTTTTTAGTTGGAGGTGGACACAACATCTTTTTTTTTATTTTTATGGGGTGATGAGGATCGAGCCCAAGGCCTTGTACATGCCAGGTGAACCTCTGCCACTGAGCCCCAGCCCCAATATTTTTTTTTTTTGTTTCTTAATTGTTTTTGGGTTTGCAGGTGGACAGCATGCCTTTATTGATTTCAGTATTTCTCGTTGTAGATGGGCGCAGTGTCTTTATTTGATTAATTTTTTTTTGGGCGGTGACCAGCCTCCAACCCGGGGCCTTACCCTGCTCAGGCCAGTGTTTAGCCTTGAGCCTAGCCCTGAGCCTGGCATGGCCCCAGGTCTGGCTGAGTACTCCTGAGGAGGAAGAGGGACAACAGGGTCACTCAGGAAGCGGGGTGAGAGTGGGGGTTCACCTGAGTGGTGATCAGAAGGCAGATCCCAGAACCCATCTTTGAGGGGGTCCCTGTCCATGCCTATCATCACATCCAGAATGGACTGGCCGATGGTGACAATCATGCCAAACACTAGGGTCCTAAGAAAATCTTGAGCAGAGTGTGGCAGGAATATAGATGATAAATACTGACACTGCCCATAGGCAAGTGCTTTACTAAACTTCAGACCAGTCATCCTAAATTCTTTTTTTAAAAAATGATCTTGAATTCTTAATATGGAAAAACATTTTTAAAAAATTGTCAACGGTAATGACATTCAATGTACATTTGCAAGAATATAAAATAGATTCCCAGAGCTATTCAATACAGAAATATTGTTAATACATAAAGCTCAGGAATAGCCCAAATGTCCATCATTTGTTTAGTTCCAACTTTGGTCTATCTACACCATGGAAAGGTAAGATTTTTGCATATGTGGGTTGCTTTCCAGGTTGTTTCATTGAGTAATAAATAAGGGGCAGACAGGATATACAGGAGCACTCCCCTTTGGGTAAGAAAGAAATTTACCTAATAACTTATTATTGTTATTAACTCCTACCAGAACAAGAAACAGTAAGAATATATACTAAAAACAATTAAAACAGATGTTCATGAAGGGCAATGAGAAAAGGTTAGTGGGATGGAATAGAGTTGAGTCTTTAACATGGGTTTATATTTGAACCACATAAACAACAACCATGTTGAAAACATAGAATTAAATCAATAAAAAAAATCAAGCCCAACAGGTAAGAGTCTGACAACCCAATCATGAACCACACTATTCGGTTACTAATATCTTTTTTGTTTTTCTTTTTTTTAAAAGAGAGAGAGAGAGAGAGAGAGAGAGAGAGAGAGAGAGAGAGAGAGAGAGAGAGAGATAGAGAGAGAGAACTTTGAAAAAAAATATATATATATTGTTTTCAGGGGACACAACATATTTATTTTATTTTTATGTGGTTCTGAGGATAGAACCCAGTGTCCCGTGCTTCCCAGATGAGCATGATACCACTTGAGCCAGATCCCCAGCCCCTAATTAATTTCCTAAGCTTGCCTGATTTCCAGGATCTTTTTCTCCAATGTGAACAATAGTTTACCTAAATTTTTTACCACATGCTTGCTGCAATGTAATATTTACTGATCAGTAATTAGCCATAAAGGATCCCAGGATTCATATGCAATGTTTAGTGTCAGTGCAGCAAGGGACAACATGGGTTTTATGCTTTCTCCATTAGACTGGAGTTTACAATGGAAGGGGCCACTTCTTATTTTGAGTGAGCAGCCTGGTGAATACACACATACGACTATTAATATGCACTGAAGAATTCTTTGAAAGTTTATTGCCAGGAACACATAGAGGACTTGACAGTTACTTCCAGGTCCAGATTTCAGAAACTTGGCTATACACACTTGGGGCAAAATGACCAGTCCTACACCCTGTGTGAATATGTATTGTAATATTGTCGTAGTTTATCATAAGCCTAGGCAGAAAAAGGTTGGGTCTTGAAGTTTATACAGTCATGTGGGTAGAGCTATGGAATGGGATTAATGTCCTTTATTTAAAGAGAGCTGCAAAGAAACTTCTCAATTTATCCTGTGAGGACACACATGGTGCACTTCCTTACTCTCATCAAGCTGCTATAATAATTTATGGTAGACTGGGTGGTTTATAAGCCACAGACACTCATTTTTCACATTGTATAAGATCAAGGCACAAGGCTATTCAATGCTTGTAGAGAAAATTTATAATGGGTAGAAGCTCCTGGCTGTGTCATAATGTGGTGGAAGAAGCCAGCTAGCCTGTAGCACCTGTTCATTAGAGCATTAATTCCACTAATGAAGTCTTCAGCCTCAGAAACTCAACACCTCTCCAAAGACTCACCTTCTAATACCATCACCTTATTGGAGAGAAGTTCAACCAAGATACTCAAAGGGACACAAACCTTCATATTACAGCTTTCTATGAAAAATCAGGATCTCAATAGTCAATAAATCTGTTGGAAAGTTGATCTTAGAAATCTGAGCTTTCAGAAGTCCACAAATAAAATTATTTTTTTTGCTTGTAAAGTATGTAGTTTCTAGAACTCCCTTAGAGCAGTCCAATCCGACTAAAGTATATTTCAAATGATGATATTGTCTTTTCAATTGTTCCTCCATTATGAACAGTTCTCTGATTTTTACACAGGTTATCAACTCTCTGGGCATCTCTCTCTCTGTATGTGCCTATGTACATGCACATACAACAGAAAGGAGTTTGGGACTTTCTGCCAAGCCCAATCCTCATATTCTGCATTTCTATATGTCAAATTTGAAAACCAACCGCTTGGCCCCATCCCTGCAAGGCAGGCCCAGGCCTCCTGTGGTGTTATTCTCTGAGCTACCTCTTTATGGTTGGAGTGAAGCCTGCTTCTACCCTGTACTCTGGACTCTGCTCTTTCCTCCTCAGTCTTTGCCTATACCCTGGTTAGAGCCAGGCCTTCCATTGCACCCGTACCTCCTTTTACTGCTCTATAACCTGATCATTATGTGCCAATGCTTTACCATGCTCATTTGTGCATTTCTTCCCCTCTGTTCCCACAGATACAATGAAGCTGCCATTTGCTAGCTGTGTGACCTAAATCAAGTTAACTTGACACAGCTGAGTATCTTTGTCCTGCAACATGAGTGTAAACATGGCTTCTGCTCATGGAGTTCTTATTGCCAGTGAAGAGGGCAGGGATAAAAGTCTCAAAAACAATGTCCAGTACATGGTCATCAAGGGCTCCTGATGTCATTAAATGTTACCACTACTAGCTGTCAATCTCATTTCACAACTTGGGAACATGAATCACTGAAAAGTAAAAAAATAATAATAATTATACTTAACTTCACCTGGCCAGTGGGACCAGGTCTGCTCTGTCTCTAGATTCTCTGTCCCTACCAGAGCTCAGGGCCAAAATGAATACAAAGGTGCCACATTAATAGAGTATTAATGTAAACCTGGTAAAAGCAGTTTCATGAATGGACAAAAGGGAAAGAATTGTGGGAAGGAACTATATCCTATATCTGACACCTGGAGAATCAGGAGATTTTTACCTTCACATTGATTCCCTTCTCTTGAGAACAAAACTGTACTGAAAACAGACCCCAGAAACAGGTTAGTCATCAATGCAGACAATAAAGGACACTCTGGAAGTTACCAGGCTGTTTGGTGCATGTACAAGCAGTAAGAGCCACAGATCGGAAGACCTCAAATGGTTCACATGAGACCTCATTATTCCTGCATCTTCATTCCCTGGCTCACACAATGGCAGGCTGAGCTTGGAAACTCAAGGTTCTGTGTGCTGGCAGGTGATATACCCAAAAAATAGCATCTGCACATCTTTTCACAAGTTTACTCATTCCACTCAGCCATAAACAACAGAGGAATTATATCATTTGTGGGAGATGGAGGAACCTGGAGGACATCAAATTAAATTAAATAAATCAGCTGCAGAAAGTCAATTTTCAAGTGCATTCTCTGATATGTGAAAGGTAAAAAGAAAAATGGAGTAAAAAAAGAAGTGGATCTCGAAAAAATTGGAGAGAGAATAGTTGAGTTTAGATTGATGGAAGAGAGGATAAGAGAGATGATTCAGGCACTGAGAAATGAGACTGATCAATGACGTTATGCCCATACATGTATATATTACAAATAAATATACTAATAAATTAATATAATGTCCTAATATAAATGACATTTTTGGCACCTGTGACTGAAATTCAGCATGCTTCACAATTAAGCATCATTACTTCACCACTCCTTTTATGTATTTTTTTTTAAATAGGTTTCTGCTAAGTTGTTCAAGGCTTTGCCAACAGACAAAAAGCTGGGTGACCACTTTTTGCCTTTGTAAAAATACAAAGGTCTGTCATCCCCCTGGCTTATGGAGCACTCACTAGGCAACAAGTGCCAACTATTTATGACTTCATTTAATTCTCATCATAGTCTTGAGAAGCAAGTGGCATCATCCCCATCTTTAAAATAAATAAATAATAGTGGCGAGAAATTAAAGATCTCTTCAGGCTGAGTGAGGTGGCACATGTCTGCAATACCAGCAGATTAGGAGGCTGAGGCAGAAAGATTGTGAGTTCAAAGCCAACCCCAGAAAAACTGAGGTGCTATGCAACTCAGTGAGACACTGTCTGTAAATAAAATACAAAATAGGCCTGGGGATGTGACTCAGTGGTCATGAGCCCCTGAGTTCAATCCCAAGTACCAAAGGAAAAGAAATCTATTCAAGCCTTAAAAATATATAAAAGCCAGAATACAAATATACAATATGTATTCAAGACCTTGGCCCATTAACATTTATTTTATACTAATCATAACATCTAGGAACCTCCCTGAAAGCTTAATAAAGCCAATGCTTGAGAGTACTCCCCAGAGATTTTTGTTTCACTCTTTGGAGCTAAAGTCCAGGTATCAGGATAATTGACTCTAATGCTCACAATTAGGAATGGAATCACTTTTCTATTAAAAATCAGGGAAGCACAGACAAAGAGATTGGATTCACCTGCTCAATATTGTGTGTCAAGTCGACAGGAAAACCAGGGTATGTGTATATACTTCTGTAGCTCTCCAAAGAGCTCTCTGTGGCTCCAAAGAAAAGAAGACTCCACAAAGCTGGAGGCGGAACACAAGCCAAACCCTCTGCCACAACTCACCCCACAATACTCAAATTCTCCTAGACAATAAGTGTGCATATAGGAGACAATTCCAGATGGTACCTTGGTGATCAATGGGCGACATGCAAAGAAATAGGGCACAACCAACTTTAGAAAAGGCAGAGGTGTGGCTGGGCCAGGGTGGGTACTAGTCTAGAGGATAAACTTTTCCAGGGCACATGAAGTCCAGGGCTTCCTCCTCCCCAAATGAGCCTTGCCTTATCACACATATGCTTGTTCAACTATTTATGCCCTTCTCCTATTTTATATTTCTTTTGCACATGGCTTTGGAGGTCTTGTGCTTTGGCATTTCTTATATTTTTTAATGCATCTTTCAAACTACCACAAAATCAACCATGAGGAATATTACCTGTACAGGTTACAGTTTTATTTTATTACCATTTAGCTCCAGTTCCCAAATCTCTCTGAAATACACATTTTTTAGTTTTTATAATTTTATTATCCCTTTACATATTGACAATGCTTGTGATAAAGCAGTATTCTCTGATTTCAACACTTGGAATATCAGTGACCTGCTTAAACTGATTGTACTTTCTTTTGATTCTCCATCATAAGCCTCCTTTTTATTTTTTTACAGTATATATAACTTTATATATAGTACAGAAAAGCCCAAGCTAATATTACATGGTTTCTCTCAGAGAAAGGGCAGGTACCTCCATTAGTGAGTATGAGGGCTCATCACATCTTCCTTAGTTTGGCCTTCCACCATGGGCTATGACTCAGCTCAATGTTCAATCTTCCTGTGATCTCCTCAGCCTGTGGCCTTCAGCTCATCTTCTTCTTTTAAAATTTTAGATTAATTTTAATATTTTACAAAGACCCTGAATGTCAAAAATGCCAGTTTGAAAATGGTGGCATACATAAACAACACTACCCAGAAATCAGGTGCTTCATGTGGGAACAAGCAAGGGAAGAGGAGCCTATCACACATGATAGAGAGAGGATCCTCAGAGCTATAGTGGAACCATTGGAGGATACAGAAATCCCTCACCTCAAAGTTGAGGCATTGTAAGTTGTTTAATGGGTCTGAACTAATGTTATCATACAATCAGAACAATAGCAACTGTGATTGGTACATGATTCCAATTGAGATGCCTTTCCAAATATGTCCAGAAAAATGTTTGGAGACCAGCTATCCCAGGATTGGTGTTATCAACCAAAAAAGAAAGTAAAATTAAGAGACAGCTGACATGTTACACTGGGAAAGCCACAGTTCTGTGTTTTCCAGGGGGATGTTTGTCATCTTTCTATAGACATTAAAATTATAGGCCTGCAGGGAAAGAACTTAAAGATGTCTTTCCTTAAAACATGCAACTCTTGAGGCTATTACCTGCACCACATTCTTCCTGGCCTCATCCATCTGGGTAATTGCCTCTGCATTCTTAGATTCAGAAGTAGTGTGCAGTTGGGTCATGGAAAGGCTGTGGAAGAAGGGAATTTTAGCATATTGCTGAGGTTTCTTGTGGATGAAGAAGAGAGACTTCAGCTCCAACAGTTCAATGCAGCCCAGAAAAGTTTGTTCTGTATGATACATTGAGGATATTTTCTTCTAACAATGTTTGCTTTTTAATTCATATCCTCCTAAAGTGAGTCATTTTTTAAATAGGGATTGATGATTAATTTTAGTTTCTCATTTGTTCTAAGTTTAATGAGTTCTACTGATACAACTTACATATAGAATGTCATCTAGAGATTTTAAACATTACTTATTTGTATACATATTATAAAAGAAGACATGAGTTTTAACTTGATATTTTATAAACATTTATTTTATTTACATGTGGATCTGAGGATCGAACCCAGGACCTCACACATGCTAGGCTCACACCACTGAGCCATATCATCATCTGTAATTTAGCATTTTTATTAATAAACTTGCTTCTGTAATATTAATAAATAAAATAGAACTACTATTGATGTGATTTCTATAATTTGAGTAATTATAAGTTTTTAAACTTTTAGAAGAAAATGAGATTCTATGTTCAAAACTTCATTTCATAGAGGGCAATATCACAATGCCATAAACTACATATATTTCTTATAAAGTCTTTGGATCCAATTTAACTCAAAGAATAAAAAATTTCCTGACCCTGTACTCTCTCAGTTAGGAAAGGTCAAATGAGAGGATCATAATAAAAGTGTTTGGAAGCACACTGAAAATTTTTGAAAATCAAATGAACATACTAGTAATTTCCTAATCCTGGATTAATAATACACAGGAATATAATTTCCAAGTTTAGAGGAGGAATATTGGTGTTGATTAGTTCTTTATGTATTAGTTTTATGTGTATATATATGTGCCTATATACACACATATGTCTTTTCCAATTTCTATTACAATGGAACTGTCTGACTCTAACTTTTCTTAAAGGAACATTTAGGTCAGTGGAATCTCATCCTACCCTGTCACTGTATTTCAATTTCTGATATTTTCACAAACTCAGGTTATTTTTTAGTTGTTTTTTTTACTTGTTTGCTTGATTCTTTACATGAACAAGTAATTGTGAACCTGTCTCCTTCTCTGGTCACTGAAACACAAAGAACAAGATGACACAGAAAAGCCAAAGTTGTGGGGAAGAAAAGCAGGACTTGAATTTTACATAACGACATCAATCAGAGAGACAGACTGCCCTTTAGGAATCCATGGGTTTCCCAGTAATGAAAGCTTGGCATCTGTGAAAAAGCACTCTCTGGCTTTTTATTTCTTTACTTTAAGATTAAACAGATGTTAACTTTATGAACCATATAAATTTATTGACCATCAACTATGTGAAAAATTTAAGGCTAAACTGTTGGATGAAGAGTTCTTTAAGCCACTGTGCATTTTCTAGCTTTCATGGTAATTGCTCTCTAATTTAGAAACTGTGAAGAACAAGAATTTCTAGACAATTCTATAATTAGAAAGAGGCATATAATTTCAAGCTACTCATATAAGCATGTATTACATTAATACATCTGAATAAATGAAGCATGTGAGATCACAAAACAAAAACATGGTCCTAAAACTCCCCACACAGTTATGAAAAGTGCTGTAATGACAAAGCAAAATAATTGTCTTTTCGGTCCAAAGCATGAGGTTTCAAAGTCCTGTAGCTAATAAATATCTATACCCTCTTTATTTCAAATTTATTGCTGTGCATGCATTATCATAATTTGTTTGAAGGATCATGTGTTGATCTAGTGTTTCATTTCAAACAACTCTCTTAAAAGTACTAAGAATTTTTTTCTAATATCCATCACTAATAGTATTAGTACCATAGTTATATGGTGATTTTTGAGCCTAAAGGAGAAGTTTACTTAAAATTTCAAAATTATGTGTCACTGAAAAGGTAGAAGATATACTATAATAAAGCTGGCTTTATTGTCTAGAAAATAGAAATATCAAAGGAATTATTTCCAGGTATTTGGTCATTTTTGATGTACTGATCTGTGTATAATAAATAAAATTTAATTATATTTGCAGATTTATGGAACTATGCTTCAAATTAAATGTTCCTTGAGAAAGAATATTAGTGTTTTTAGCTTCTACATCTTTGTCTAGAAAATTTACACAATATCATTAAAATTATATGTTTCCTGTAGAAATGCTATTCACTGTATTGTATTTGGAGGAGATTAATGGATTTGGTATTTTTGCTTCAAATATGTTTTGTCAAAAAAAAACAGAACATGGTTATAAAGCTTTTTTTATATTATATTATCAATTTATGGTGACGTTTTTATTCTCTTTCAAGCACAACTATATATAAAAAATAGTGATTCTTTTTTTTTGGTGTCATGTTATGTTCCAAAATTCTTATCTTTTGTGAAACAAAATGATAATTTTGTAGTGCAGAATTACATCCTTATAAAGCCTATTTTATTTCCTCCAATTATAATTATGGATCTAAATTCATATTAAAATGTATTGAACATTTTTGACTGTGTATTATAAACCCATAAACTAAGCTAACTATTTTACTTAGAGACCTGGATCTTCAAATGTACAATTCTATTTTACCCACAATGAATTAAAGTAACAGTAAAATAGAAGCATAAAATGAGATAAACATTCACAATGAAAAGAGGAGGTGATCTCCAGTGACAAAAGACTTCAAAGAACTTCTGGAAAACAGAAAGTATGGAATCAGATGAAGGATGCATTTGAGTTCTAATTAGGGCTCCCAAGGAGGGAGATTAAGACCATGACTAGGCATTTTGGAAGTCTCTAAGATAGGGTGCTTCAGATCAGCACAATGGAAATAAAGGGAAGGGAGCTTGCTTGGGTGCACAGAATCTGGGTTTGTAGTCTTATCTCAAAGGAGGATTTTGCTTACTCCAAATGAAATTTTGGAGTTGTCTTGCACTCTCATATTGGGTTCTAATTGAGACATAGAGTGTGATTTACATGAGTCTCAAACAGTCTTGAGTGTTGGAAGCCTTGAATGGTCATAGCCAGAAAAACTCTCTTCTACTGATGAAAATATTTTGAAAAGACCACTTTCAGCAATTGTCTGGGAAATGAATTCTTCTGTCCTTATGGTGCCATAAAGAACAGGTCCCTATAGTGACACCACAAAAATTCGCTTTTCAGTCAAAGTTCTGTACTTAGTTTATGGTACTGGTGACAGTCTGTTCCTGAAAGAAAAAAAAACTTATAAAAAGGAAAACAGGGCAATTAATTACAGTTTTGACAGCTGTGTAGACTGAATGTCAAATTAATGTCATCTTGTGTTTTTTCTGCTCTTCTTTTTAGATCCCCTAAATGGACTTTTTTTGGTCTCTACAACTTAGCTGATTGAGTGAAACTCATACATATGTCCAAATCAATTGAGCCTCCTCACCATGATTTTCTCAAGACACAACTACTTCACTGGTCTTTTTACAATTCCTGTATGGAAAGTGAGTACTAAAAAGAAGAGAATTGGATCATCTGTTTTCAAATTGAATCATCTGAGTTCTTATCTCCATTGCAACATGGAATCAATGTCCTTCTGATAAGGAGAGTGAATTGACCTAGCTAGGAATGTACTTTCTCCTCTTGCTTTCTGTTTTTTTTTTTTTTTAGTACATAGAATTTTGAGTCCTCAGGTACAGTTTAAATTTTAGTTCAAATCTTGTTAGACATCCTGGTGGAATAGTGTCCTCTTAAATAATTAGGATTTCTAAAACTAGAGGATGCGGAAGCATGGTGTAAGAAAATGTAATTGCCAAGTGGGTTAATGGGAGTGATAGAGAATGAAGAATCTTCAACTTTGACAGTCTAGCTCCTGGACCTATGTAGTCTATCTCTTGGTAGCACAAACTGATATAATGTTATGTAATTTAAGAAGTATAAGCAACATCATCACCTGTTCCAGAATTCTACCAGGCCAGTACCTTTTTATTTATTTATTTTTTGTAGGTGAAAATACAGTGAATAACATGGTCATAGACCCATATAATATCTTTGTTTTTGTTAACTGTGGTCTCATTCACTTTTATGCATGATCCCTTGGCACTTTATTAATGGTGCGTGCTTAGGATTTATTGTCCCTAAAAGCAAAATGTAAAAAAAAAAAAAAAAAAGTTTGGGTTTTTCTGGTTAAAATTATTTCTTCATTAAAAGAGGTCCACTTGTTGATTTATGATGAGAGAATGATGAAAAGAACGATGCTGTCACAAGTACATAGAAATAGACCTCTCTTCCTAACTGGCTGGATATTTGTAAGAAGTATTTGATAGATAAAATGCAGTGACTGGAAACCACTATGGTACTCAGTCCTCAATGATCCTGTGATTCATCAGAGGCTGGATAAATAAAACTAGCGAAGTCAAGTTGTCAAGTTGGTTGTCTTGTACAATGTCCATGATATATTTGCTTTGGTATTTGATAGCATGAAATCTCATGATATTTACACTGCATTATCTCTTTCAGAGATCCATCCTGATTACTTTACCCCCAAAATTTTATAGTCTTCAAAAGTTCCTTCTAGACTCTTGAAAAGTCTTAATTTCTTCCTATAAGTTTATGTACCTTCTTAGCTGAGGTAACATTTTTTACAGTGTAATTAAGGATGAAGTGTCCTGCCAAGTATTCTTCTCTTTAGAAAGAGCTTTTTCCACTTTTCATTTTTTAAGGCAAACCCTGAAAGATACTGTACAATGATGCTATTTTACTTCCATTTACCTCTAAATGAAGCTAACTCATATTTATTTCTAGTAACATTTTGTTAAAAGTTGGCCAATTTCTTCTTCTATATGATTTATAAAGGGACCTTGTCCCAAAGAAGGGAATGAATAGGTGTTGTAGCAATTCTTTGCTCTGAAATTTATTGGGGTTTTCTGAGAAAAGTGTAACTTCGTGATTATCTTCTTGATTAGTTATTTGCCTATTTATGGTCACACTTGTAGAGTGTGAAATGCAAAGGATGATAAAGAGTAAAATAAGTAGAAGCTATACATTTATTATGCTTTTGTAACTGAAGAAAGGTTTGTGAAGTACTTTATGACTTGCATAACTCTCTACCTTCCATTTAAAGTCATAAGATAAAATTCATCTTTATTTTTTGTGTTTCACAAATAAACTTCTAAAAATAAAATTTACACCTATTTTTCCTAATCCTGTTCATGATTTTTCCATTTTCTTGATTATATGAAATTTTCATAACTCATACTAACTTGATAATCTGTGTCATTTCCTGGCTTACAAACAATTATTGATTTTTGTCTCTTTTTATTTATAGTTGGCCTCCAGTGACTAAGAGGAAGACTCCTTCCTGTCTGCTCCTCCCAGGCCTGCTCCAGCCTCTCAGCTTCCCAGACCCTCATGCAATTGGTTGTAAATTTTTCCAGAAGCTATTTTACTGTCTAATTTTCAGAACTAAAAATAAAAAATAAAATAAAAACTTAAAAAAAACGTTAAAATGCGAAATGTGGAGGGAGAAAGCAGTATATATATATATATATATATATATATATATATATATATATATATATATATATATATATTTGCAATTAGGCTTTTTTGAAATTTTGAAAATATTTTTCTTTTTTTAATGTGGGTCAGCCACTGATATTTCATCAAAATATAACAGTTTATTTGTTGAGTTAAGGTAACCAAGGAATAGCCACACCCTCAGAACAAAATAAAACACACACATACAAAAAAAAAAAAAAAAAAAAAAACCAGAATCATCTTTAACCTAACGTTTTATAAAATGTCTCAGATCCTCGTAACTTGCACACAAGCTTCTGTGTTCACTTGAATTGTAACTGCTTTTTGTATTTGGAGAGAGTGTGACTACTGAACTTGAAACCTTTTATTCTGAGTGTCTTGGTGGTTTTTGGTGAGATTAAGTAGGTGACGGGGTGAAGAGAAAGTGGGGAGCTCTTAGCTTTTATAACATGAATTTTTCTCCACAGTCTACTCTCAGCTGCCAGACCTCAAGTTTTTCTTACACTGGTATACTTTAACTATTCTTATTTCCCGTTTACCAATAATTTTTAACAGCAGTTTATCAAACTACACTTATTAAGAACAATTTTAAAAGTAAAGTTATAGTTCACCTCACCAGTATACACTTATTGCTTATGGTTTCACTCACCTGCTATGCCTGTTTTTAATGTCTGAAAAACATAGATATTATTTTCCATATTTTATCCAGTTTCTTACATGTATATACTGGAAAGAAAATCTGGTCTGGAAATATTCCATTTTGATTGAATGCTATATTCAAGAAAATAATATTTAAACATGCTAAACATATCTACAGAATTTCTCAAGAAGCTATGCTTTAACCAAATAGAATATCCTTAAAAAAAAACTATGGTCAGCTTCAATAAAGCAAGAATAGAACCCAAGTATTTATCATTAATGATAGATTATAGATGATACATACAGAATAACCACAAGATTTAAAGAAAAAATCGTAAACAGACTGTCAATTAATGATAAATAATAATAGATTTTCATTAATGATAAAATTCTAAAAAAGCAATTTTCTGTGCCTCATTTCAAAGAGAGTTACTCAATATAGAAAAAAAAATAAAACAAAAAGAGCACAGTTTGTGGACAGAAATAGTGGTTCTAATTACAGAGCTCAAGAAAGTTATGCTGATTCTGCAGTAGACCTTGAAAATAGTTTTATTAGCTTACCTCAGTCATACCTTTAAAATGATGCTTTAATAGAAATATTAGCTATAAGTAATCAAATGATTGAATACAGCAAAAGTTAGAAAATTCTAGTGATCTATTTTTCATACCTCACACACACAAAAAAAATGAGTATTGGAAAATACAGGAAAAACAAAGTGATAAAAAAGAAAGCAAAAACCCACTGAACAAATAATGGAAAGTCAAGTTCTGCATATGAAACACAGTAAAATGTGCACTCTTTGTAACATTTGATGAGATAGAAGAAAGTAGTACTGATTGTTCTTGATGGTAAGAACATCCCTCCATGAGCAGCATTCATGTCCTGATATTGGATGTTAGAAAGGCTAATAAATTAGAGAAAGAAAGCATTCTTACTTCTTGTGTGTGTTTTGTGATGAAATCTATTTTAAAGTCAAATTTGTGGAAATGCTTACTGGTTTTTAACCTTCATAAATTTTCTGTAAACAATGAATGCAACACATAATTATTTTTAAAAGGGAATAACTAACTGACGAAGCATGAACACAGGTACTTGTAACTATTGAAAAATAGAGTGGGGTGTGGTGGTGTGTACAGATGCTGATACTCAGAAATAATAAAGTTTCCAATGTAGATTAAGCAAGAAATCACAGAATGCATATCATTCTGATTTCATAAATGATAATCAATTAAACACTAAAGCCTTTTAATATTTGATTCATTAGTCCTGAAAAGAAAGAAGTGGCCCCATAAGCTAAATTGGTTTTCTTCGCTCTCTAATTGCCATTGGAAAAAATAATGGGAACACCTAATACATTGTGAAGGGTCTTCTATGTATATATTTCAAGATTATGGTCAATATCAGACAACTAGTAGTATGTATGGCTAAATTTATTGCGTTTTAGAACTTTACATAGTTGCAGATAGAGTGGAGGATGCTGATTTGGGTCTAAATTTTAGAAACTACTGTTTTATATGGTACTGGGGATTGAAATCAGGGGTGTTTTATCATTCATATATATTCACAATTCTTCAATATTTTATTTTGAGAACTGGTCTCTTTTAGTAACCAAGGGTGGTCTTGAAGTTGCGATCCTTCAAGGCCTCAGCCTCTATGATTTTTCAGATTACAGGTATGTACCACCACATCAGGCCAGGACACTACCTATTAATTTTTACATGCATCTAATAATCAAAACTATTTAAAATATTCCTGCCTTTTCTTTTATTTAAAATATTCAATACTAACTTTCTGACATTGTTGGAGAGCATCTTCTCCTTCCCTCCTCCCACTCTGCCTGGGGCACTCACAGAAAGAAACCAGAAAAACTGGTCTGAAAATATACTAAAATTCACTCTACAGTCATTCATTTCTAAACAGAACAAAAAACAAACAAACAATTATACTGAAGCCAGAGACAGTGGAACAGGCCTGTCATCACCAATAACTTTGGAGGCTGAGGCAGGAGGACTGCAAATTGGAGGCCAGCCTCAGAATCTCAGTGAGAGTCTGTCTCTAAATAAAATATAAAAAAGGCTGGGGATGGGGCTCAAGAGTTCAATGTCCCTGGGTTCCATTCCTGGTACCAAAAAAATAAAAAAAAAATGCAGACTTCTTGTGCTCATGCTGGACAAACCTGGAAATGGATGAATACAGCAAAGACAAAGATGGAGGCAATGAGATTCCTGAGATAGAGGAGATTCTGGTGCGAGAAAACCTCTCTAAGGGATTGGACTTTGTCTGTGTTCATGGCCCAGAGATGGAACACTACAAGATGGCAACCTCCAATTCCATGTCTGTTGGCAGAGGAGGACACAAACGTGAAGGGAAGAACAAAGGGCTGGACTCCGCTGGGTCTTGGGCCTCCTCCTGGCCAAAGCAGAGGCAGGAGAACAGAATAAGCCAGGAGACTCACGGCACCAACAGTCACAGGGTCACAATCTGGATTTTTTTGGCACCAAGGATGGAACCCAGGGGCCCTCAGTCACTGAGCCCCACTCCCAGCCTATTTGTATTTCATTCACTGACAGCATCTCACTGAGTTGCTGAGGCCTTGCTGTTGCTGAGGCTGGCCTCCAAGTTGATATCCTCCTACCTCAGCCTCAGCAACAGGCAGAAAGGGGCCTGGCCTGAGGAAAAGGCAACAGACCAGCCAGGGACACTGCAGCACAGGGCACCAATGTCTGAGCACTTCAGAAATGGCATGAGACTGACTTTAGAACAAGAACACAGTGGGAAACACTGTCACCATGGCCCCTGCAACCCAGATCGGTGCTTCACTAAATGTGGCATCTGTGGGCAGAGTGGCTAACAGCTGGGGACTCAGATGTCCCAGTCTCTCCCTTGGACTGCATTTCCTGTCACCCCAGAGTTGGCACAGGAGGACTCATGTCACCTTCTGGATGGCCACTCAGATGGGCCATTTGTCCTGTAGACCACATGGACAGGATATCTGTGACAGAAACGCTGTCCTAGCTTTCCCTGGCCCCCTGGCATACCCGTGGTGGTCTTCTTACAGCCCCTCTCCCTGCCACCTGTGGCTGTGTAGGACAACCGCTGATGTTTCTATGGTAAAGAATCTGGAGACATGAAACCTTGAGCATTTTGTAAAGGAGAAAGTTCAGCAATCTCAGTAGGAGAGAGTAGGGACTTGTCCTGGCTCCTCTTGCCACCAATGACCTCTCTGAATCCCTGCACTTGCTCCGCTGAGCCATAAGTGGACCCTCAAACAGACCAACTCATCTCTGCCCCAGGGCCTTTGCACCCGCCAGGTTCTCAAGATGGACCTGTATCACTCTTCCCCAGTCACCCCATCTTCCTTCTCTGCTCTAATCTGACCCCGGGGCCCTGGGATAACACTGACGCTCACACACCTTAAGTTCTATCCCTTTGTATTATTAGCACCCACAGAAGCGCCTAGTGCTTAACAGCACCTTACTGACAAATGTCTGGAATGAAAGGTGGGTGACATCAATGGCAGGGTGTGGGCCTTAGAAACTTTCTGAATGTTTAACATGGTCATTTCTTGCAAATCACTACCCTCTGATCTCTAGGAAATGGGTTGTTTCATGCACTAGTGTTATGGGGGCAAGAGCCATGTGACATCTGTACTGTCCACTACCCTCCCAGCCTGGACTGTCCCAAACCTCAGGGAAGAAGGACCAACTGCACTCTCCACTCTAGGGGCCCTTCCACACCCCACTTTACAGGTCAAAAGCTGAGCCGTGGTGGCACTCCTGCTAACAGGAAAGCCTTTCAGCTGAAAGCTACCTGAGCCTGCTCCACCATCCTCTTGCCCGTCCTGGGGCTGTCCCCGTGGCCCCACCATTTTGGCTCCTTACAGCACCACTCAAAGCCCCCCAGGTAAGATCTCTGCCCCAACGAGGTACCAGAGGTGGCCAAGGAAGCCACCTCCATGTCTCAGTTGTCTGTGGCCTTCATCTCTCCCTAAGTCCTAAGGCACTCACTCTGAAGTCACACTGGCTAACTCAGGCTGAATGGCTGTGCCACCTTGCCAGACATTTTCTCAGCCTGTCTCCAAGGGACAGCAAATCATTCCTTCAAAACTGTCCCCTCACTCACCATCCTGCTCCAGAGCAAAGTGATCCTCTGGCTGGCTGCCACGGCCCAAGCCTTCGCTGACTGGTCCCCTATGGTCATCACTGCTCCCACTCTTTTTGAAGGCAGCCCGCCGCCAAAGCCAGGAGATCTTGGCAGACTCCTTAACTCCTACCCAGTTTCATTGCCACATCCACAGCTGGGGCCCAGCTGCTTTGCCCCCAGATCCTCAATTCAACTTAGATTTTCTGAAATTCTAGGAAGAGTCTCGTGTCACCTTTGCCTACTCTTCTGTAAGTGTCGCCGACACTCCTACCTGGGGTCCAGTCTTTCCCATGGGATCTCTCAGGCACCCTGCAGGGACTCATCTGCAGTTTCCTCAATTTGATGTCATGGCACTGAAAGCCAAGAACCAGCTCCACAGTCAATTCCAAAAAAACACAAAAAATGCACACAAATATTTTTCATGAGAGACTTCCCAGCAAAAATGAGATTCAGGGATCAGAGGCCAAAAGAAAAAGAAAAGAAAAGAAAGTCAATTTCCCTCTTCTAAGAAGTCTCACATGTTTTTCAATTCTTATTTTATTAAGATTTGTAAGCCAGGTGTCGTGGTGCATGCCTGCAATTCCAGTGGCTCTGGAGGCTAAGGCAGGAGGATTGCAAATTGGAGGCTAACGTCAACCAAATTGGGGCTCTAAGCAACTCAGCGAGACCCTGTCTCTGAATAAAATACAAAAGAGGGTTGGGGACGGGGCTCAGGGGTTAACTGTCCCTGAGTTCAATCCCCAGTGCCTTCCTCCCCAAAATGGCAATACTGTGGGTTGAACCCAGGAATAGTCATTCTACCCATGACTGTTTTGAGACAGGGTCTCACTTATTTGCTAAGGCTGTCCTTGAACTTGTAATCATCGAACTAACTGCTCCTTGCCTGAAAAAGTGGTTTGGTGTAGAAATTTCATTTTTAGAATCTTATTCGCTAAGAACAACTGCTAAAATATGTGCAGATGATTGCCCAAGGATATTCACTTCGATGCTAACTGTGACTGAGAAAGAACTGAAATGTCCACCAGAAGACAATAGACTAAAATCAACACTTCTTTATCTTTTCAGTGCAGGTTCCTGCTAAGAAATTTGAGGCAGGATTACTCTGTGGCATGCTAGCTGTCCTTGAAATATTCTTATAAGACATGAAAGTTTAGATATCATTTTGATTGTAAGTGTTGTTGTTGTTATTGTTATAATAATAATAATAATAATAATTATTATTATTATTATTATTATTATTATTATTATTTGGTACTAGGGATTTAAGCCAGGACCACTTAACCCCTGAGCCCTGTCCCCAGCTCCTATTATATTTTATTTAGAGACAGGGCCTCACTAAGTTGCTGAGGCTGGCCTCCAGCTTGTGATCCTCCTGCCTCGGCCTCCTGAGCTGCTGGGATGACAGGCTTGAGCTTCTGCACTCAGCTATAATTTTAAACATTTGCACACTGAAAATTCAGAAGAAATGATTCTGAAACAGTTTTTTTCCCCCAGAGGAATACTCTGCATACATGAAAACTTCCTGCAGATGTGCCCAACGGGAGACAGGGTCCTTACCTTGGTCGGTGTTGATGGTGGTGGGGTTGAAGGCCTTCCCCAGGATGGTTTCACAAATGTTGCTTGAGATGGAGAGGGAAAAGCCAGAGCCCAGGCCGTTCCCTTTATAATGAAACTCATCCAAAAGGAGGACGATCAAGCCTGCCACAAAGAACTGCAGAATTAAAATAAATTAATTAATAAAAGTGAACTCTGTGTTACTGGCCCCAGTGCCCTGGTTCCTTCCATCTTCAATGACAGGGCTCTCTGCTATGAGGGCCAAATTAGAGACCCTTCTCAATCTGCCTCATGGGAATTCAGAAGCCAAAGCCAGGGTCTTTCAATTCTCTATTATTTTTTTTTAAATCTATTTTTTAGTTGGAGGTGGACACAACATCTTTTTTTTATTTTTATGGGGTGCTGAGGATCGAGCCCAAGGCCTTGTACACACCAGGTGAACCTCTGCCACTGAGCCCCAGCCCCAATATTTTTTTTGTTTCTTAATTGTTTTGGGTTTGCAGGTGGACAGCAGGCCTTTATTGATTTCAATATTTCTCGTTGTAGATGGGCACAGTGTCTTTATTTGAATGATTTCTTTTTGGGCGGTGACCAGCCTCCAACCCGGGGCCTTACCCTGCTCAGGCCAGTGTTTAGCCTTGAGCCTAGCCCTGAGCCTGGCATGGCCCCAGGTCTGGCTGAGTACTGCTGGGGAGGAAGAGGGACAAAAGGGTCACTCAGAAAGCGCGGTGAGAGTGGGGGTTCACCTGAGTGGTGATCAGAAGGCAGATCCCAGAATCCATCTTTGAGGGGGTCCCTGTCCATGCCTGTCATCACATCCATAATGGACTGGCCGATGGTGACAATAATGCCAAACACTAGGGTCCTAAGAAAATCTTGAGCAGAGTGTGGCAGGAATATAGATGACAAATACTGACACTGCCCATAGGCAAGTGCTTTACTAAACTTCAGACCAGTCATCCTAAATTCTTTTTTTAAAAAATGATCTTGAATTCTTAATATGGAAAAACATATTTAAAAAATTGTCAACGGTAAGGAGAAAACTTCTGAGGCTGTAGCTCAGTGGTAGAGGCACTGAGTTCCATTTTCAGGTTTGCAAAAATAAATATTAAAAACAAAGAGAGAAAGAGAAAAAAACACCCAATTTGGGCTTTAGAAAAATAATGCAAATTTTTTGTTTGTTTGTTTTGATTTTGGTACTAGGGATTGTACTCAGGGTCACTCAACCACAGAACCTCATCCCCAGCCCTATTTTGGTTTTATTTAGAGACAGAGTCTCACTGAGCTGCTTAGGGCATCGCTGTTGCTGAGGTTGGCTTTGACTCACAATCCTCCAGGATCAACCTTCCGAACTGCTGGAATTAGAGGTGCGCACCACTGCACTAAGCCAAGTATATTATAAAATGTCAAAAATAAAAATTAAAAAACAAAACCACTTATTAGTGCTTTAGAAGGATAATGCATTAATTTAAGGCATTGAATAATAAATGCATTACTTAATATTTAATAATGCATTACTTAATTCATTAATGATTAATGCATTAATACATAAATATATTCTACAATCTTGATTTGTGTCTGAAACTCACAATTTAAGTTAGATGGATTTCTCACTGAATTAGTTAACCTACTAACTTAAGATCTCAAAGACATGCTGTATGGAAGATGGCAGAGTAGAAAATTGTAAATATTGTTTTCTAAATAGCACATTCCAGTTAACAGAGGCTAGGCTTGGCTGACTCTGAGGCTGGACCCCATTATTGGGGCTGCCTATCATTTGATACAGCCAATACTCTTAACCTAGTTTAACAGCATGTAGAAACTGAGACTCCAGAACTATTATCTAAATTTCTTCCACATCAAAAAATCTAATCAACAGCAGAGCTGGACTGAGAGGATCACCTTTTTGCTCATTAAATCCTTTTAAATACAGAAGGAAAAATAGCACTTGCTAAATAACTACCATGTGTTAGGCACTGTGAGAGTGATTATTTAATTTAATCCTCTTTTTTTTTATATACTGAGGACTGAGCAGACGTGCTTCACCTCTGAGTCTCATCCCCAGCCATTTTTTATTTTATTTAGAAAAAGGGTCTCACTGAGGTGCTTAGGGCCTCACTAAGTTGCTGAGGTTGACCTCCAAATAGTGATCCTTCTGCCTCAGCCTCCAAAGCTGCTGTAATTAGAGGCATACTCCACAGCATCTGGCTTTGATTGAATACTTATGACAGCTCTGAAGTAGATGTCACCTCCTTCGTGAGGTATGGAAATCATGGCTGGTGAAGGGGTGACTTCCATGCACTGATCCTTCAAGTCCATGCTCTGGGGCATTCCTGCCCTCCCCTGCCCTGCCTGGCCTTCCCCCATTTCCAGCACCTCCCAGAAGTGCTCTCTCACTAACAGGCCATGGAGCACCTACAGGGTCGGCAGGCAAAGCACACAGGCCAAACTGGGCTGTTTTAATGCCCCCAATTTTAGAGCCAATTCAAATTCTCAACTAGACACCAGAAATTTACCCATGATCTTTCTTGAAGTTCTGGGCTCACGTTGAAGAGGGCTTGGTCTTTTGGGGTGTCACCCACTTCAATCATCTTGGTGCAAGCCAAGAGCTGCATGATGAGGCCCAAAGTGACCATTGCAGAGATACTGAGCTCCATGAGTGTGCCTAAGGAAACGGGCAGCCACAAAGCCCCTGTGAGCTCAAGAAAGCAAGACATTATTTAATAAAATGAACCTACAGAATTTAATGTGACCCCTTTTCCACATTGGATGGGCTTCAGGTTGCTGGCAGCAATTATAGCATAACACCCCAAAACCAAAGATAAGAACACAACTGAGTCCCTCTGTCGAGCCCACCAGACACCATGTCATTCTGTTTGGAAACTCACGTACCCCTCAAGAGCCTGCTGCATTCCCATCCCCATGGACAGATCCATTCTGGATGGACAGAGGACAGAGAGGCCCGTCCTTCATCAGTTCATAAAACTGGAGAACATTCCAATCATTTCCTGACTCTGCAAATGGGGCTGGCACATTTGGATCTAGTTGGGAATCAACCTTCCCTTTCCATCATGTTCAGATGAGCTCTGATTCTGAGTGACTGGAACCTTTTTGGAACCCCATTTTTAAACCGTGTCCATCAAATGCACCATCAACATACACAAGAAAATCATTTCTAGACCCACAGGTGACTGGTTAGATTTGACCCTCCACTGTCACTCGTGGTTTTGATCCATATATTTCACCTGTAGATATAAAAAAGATGCAGCTGAGAAACCACTAGAGAGTTCTAGAGAGTGTTCTATGTCTACTCACCATCTCATTTCAGGGATTTCAAACACTCTAGTTTTTTTTAAGTTTTCAGAAATTCTCAAGCAGAGACTTATCTTGCTCTTCCAGGTTTTGTATTGCATTCAAACCCAACTCTAAAGAAGATGGTGTTTCCCAGGCTGAATGCACCGTTGATCAGGCTATTTGACATGGCACATGCAGACTTTCCAGGCCACAGAGCTGCCCATTCTCTTAGCTCCACAGAAAGGCTGTAGTTCAACTAAATGGTGCTGGTCCAGCAGAAAAGAGGCACATTTAGTCTGAGCCTCCCTCTGTTGGAGGCCAGAATCCCTCACATCAAGTAGAAAGGGTCCACAGAATCTGAGGCCATAATACCAAACAAAGGATCTGGAAACAAGTAGAAGCCAAAGGAGTGGCACATGGTTCTCCCCTCTCCCCCTTTCCCCAACAACAGCACAGGAGACCGGATTGACCTGACAGCAGACTAAGAAGATGAAAAGGGATGGCTCGCCACAGCACCTTTGCCTTCAACTGGATCTGCAGAAGAGGTAGAATCAGAGGACATGAAGTTTCCCAGTAAGTCATTAAAAATAGAGTCCAACAGACACTTTCTCTGATCACCAAGAAAGGCCAAGGTGGGCTGGGGGCACAGCTCCATGGGGAAGCACTTGCCGAGCATACATGATGTTCTGGGTTTAGTCTCCAACAGAAAACCTCCACCAAAAAAGCGAAGAAGCCAAACCATGCACCAAGCAGAGTCCTGAAAGGTGAGTCTCATGGTTTCTGTGAACAAAGCCAATGCGAAGATGTCCGAGGGTGTCACGTCTGGGAATGCTCATATTATACAGCATCATGATCTTCCCACTGCTTAAGTGAGTTCAATGGCAAAGCTGTACTCTTAACCATTGACATGAACAGTTTAGATCCTCAAGGAGGGGCAAGAGGAAGGCAAGTTCAAAGACAGCCTCAGCAAAAGTAAGGCAGTGAGCCACTCTATGGGACCCTGTCTCTCAATAAAAAAACAAACTAGGTCTGGAGACATCTCTCAGTGAGTGGTTGCTTCTGAGTTCAATCCTAGGCATAAGTAAGTAAGTAAGTAAGTAAGTAAGTAAGTAAATTCTTTCTGTTGTTGATATTTTTAAAATAATATTTAATCTTTATTTTATTTACCTCTTCTCTGATGTTTAGTATTTTTTCTTCTACTAGCTTTGGGTCAGGCATGTTCTTGATTTTCTACCTGCTTGAAGAGGAAGTCTTGGTTGTTTTCTTTTTTGATATAGATATGTACTGCTCTAATCTTAAAATTGCCTCTGCTCTATGATATAGGGTTTTTTATTTTGTGTTTCTATCATTTTTCTCAAGAATCTTTAAAAATTTCCATTCTGTTTGTCATTGACTCTGCTATTTGAGAGCTTTTTGTTATAATCGCAGACATGCAGGATGTTTCCGAAGTTCCGCCTGTTGTAGGTTTCCAGTTTTATTACATTGGGTTCAGAAAAAAAGTTATTTCAAATGATTTTTAGCTTTTAAAATTTGTTAAGGTTTTTTTATGACTTAATCTGTTGTCTATTCTGGAGAATGTTGTTGGTACTGTTGTGAAGAATTTGTCGTCTTTTGGTTTTTGTTGGAAAGTTCAGTTAAGCCTATCTGCTCTGCAGTGTACTTTAAATTCTGTGTAAAGCAAGAAGAGACAGAAGCAAGGTGTTGTGTATGTTGTATTTCTGATGAGAGGATCAAGTCTGTGAGATTTTCCAGAGTACTTATGGTTTTGTTTTTGTGACTTCTGGTAACAAATAGGGTTTATTGTGTGTGTGTGTGTGTGTGTGTGTGTGTGTGTGTGTGTGTGTAGGGGTGTTGTATGTTGTATTTCTGTGTGCATGCATACTCAGCGTTTGGTTATATCATGTGCATGCCTTCAGGAAGTGTAGAGTATATAGGAATGTATAAGCCTGCATTTGGAAAGTATACATTATAATTGCATGTCCGTCAGTACCTGGGTGATAACACGCAGGTGTATTTGTGGGTATGTATATATTTTTTTAGAAAGGAAGTGGTGGTGTGTGTATTTGGGGAAAGCATGGATAAAGGTGATTTATGCATCTGTGTTTTGGTTGGAATGGCAGTGAGTTGTGGGTCATGCACCTGTTTCTAAATGTGAGGTGTTTTAATGATATCTGTGGTGAAAGGGGTTTTAATGAGTGTGCATCTTAACATGTATGTGCCTCAGCAAGACGTGTTCACATGTCTCTGTGGCTGGGTGGCATGTGTGCATAAAAATCTCTTTGAACTTCCCTAAGATTAAGTGGAACCAGAAATACCCTGATTACAAAAATGTAACATTCTTAACCCTAAATGACACAGGTACAACCACCCACATACACACATAAACATGAGTCCATATTCCCAGAATCACTTGATACGCAAACACCAACTCCAAAAAACACATAAAGTTTCTCAACCCTCTCCAAATGTACACAACAATGATGTCACCTACAATCTACTCATTGTCATTTCCCAAATACATACATAAAACATGTATTGCCTTAATACATATATTTTACCCTGCACTCTAATGTCACACCCTTCCCTAAACAAAAAAATGAAATTAAATTAAAAAATCAATATTTTGTGAATATCGAAAAGTATTCACCAAAATACTCCATTCAAACACTCTTCTTAATAATTATTCACAAGTCCCACCATGTCATAATAACCCATATACACTGTCAGTACCTAATCCTCTTAACTTGTATTCCCATATAAATATAACTTCTATATTATCTCAGTGGAAACACACTCTACCCATCTACTATTTGAGAATGAATACTCAGCCATCACACTTCCTAAATACTTTCACAGTCCTAGATTATACAAGTCTGGGAACACACATGTCCATCTGAATCTACAAACCCACAGTACTCCCACAGACCTAAAGTACATGCAGCCACTCTCTCACTATTAAAGGGCACAGAACTCATTATTAATGTACAAAACTGCTCATTCTTTCTGATATACTCAGCTAACAGCACACAACACTGTGGAGCTCTAAAATCCTCAATAGCATAAACTTCCTATCTTCCAGATGCCTGACTCTAAACCCAGAGTTCCTCATGCCCAAATTAATACAAATATACAGCAAAATCCAAACAATTCCAATCAATAACCTTCCTTACAAAGTCTCACACATATTCCAGTCGCCTCCATGAAACACTTAAAATATATATGAAGTAGGACTGAAGAGGCTGGATACCACAGGAATTTTCAGAAAGCAGGTTTATTGGATGTTGCCAATCAGTCCAGAGTGTGGCTCATGCCTGAAATATTCTAGGGACAGATAATTTCAAAATATTTTGACTTTTTTTTGTCCCATGGGGGAAAAGGGTTTGAAGATTCACTTGACAAGTGTTTTTCATTCCATTCTCCAGGCCAGACAGAGGTTTCACACGTATTTACCAAAAAAAAAAAAAAAATATCTGGCATTTACAAGAAAGGGGAAGTTCCCAACAACAGTAACCTTTGCATTCTTGCTGCTGATCTGACAAGAGAAGAAGCTTAATTATGGCAAGGGTCTTTTGGTTGAGAGTATCTGGTGTGCTTCAGATACACTCATCTTCAGACCACACATCAATCAGTATCACCCATAAAGCAATCACACAAACACTCCCTCAGTAACTGAATGGAGCAAACAAATTACTTATTAACATGACAACAATTTGTATTCTCAAATGAAAACATTTACAATCACCTCTATTTTGCAAACATGCACATACACAGAATGCCTCAGAATATGAAGTTCAACAACAAATCTCAGATGTACAGACCCTGCTTACTCCTCCTACATACTCACAAAGGACACCCCTCCATTCCCAAAAATAACATGATCACCTCAAAGCCCTAAACAAGAAAATACACAGCATTCCACTTGAGACATTATCAACAGAATCTATACACATCTATGTGCCACATATACATAATTCTAAACACCCCAACATACCCCATGATTCCATTCTCTCCAAATCTCTGAACACCAAAGATTATGTCCCTAAATTCTGACCTAGACATCAACATACACATACATTCTAAAATCTGAAAATGCACAGATCCAACACATAATAGTAAGACAACATCCTAACTCCTCTCAAATGCATTCACAATAGTCATGTTCACAATAGTCCACAATGCCAACAACACCTACAGACGCACCACTAAAACCCTAAACACATGTCCTGCCAGAAAGGTACTCAGCCAACAATGACCAAAGAAATCACTCAGAAAATATTTACACACGACAACCAAACAGTCCCACACAGGAGAATTTATGGTGTCTTGTTTCATATCCTTTCCATACCTATACACATGAAACACATAAAAGCACAAAGTCCTGGTGCTAGAGAAAAAAAGTTCATGTGTTTTCTCTCTCTCTCTCTGTCTCTCTCTCTCTCTGTCTCTCCTTCTCTCTCTTTCTCACACACACACACACACACACACACACATAAACAAACACACACACACACACATACAGAACATTACATACATAATCTGAACACTGACACACCCAGTTCAAGGATTTATCTTGTGGGCCCTGCACACAGAGGTAGAGGGGTGAAGATGCAGATTTCAGGCACATACCTTGCTCTTGAAAATGTAAGAAAATATAAAAGTGAAAAGGAAAGAGCACATTCCCTCCCATAAAACTGAAAGGTACTTGCCAGCCACTCAATAACTCCTCAATATAGAGAAAACTCTTCAAATAATAAGAGAGTACTCTCAGATAATGCTTCTGGAGATGAAGGTACTCTGGGACATTTAAGGGGTTTCTAAAAGAGAGAATCACCCCAAATAGATTCTTTTGAGTATCCACCATCAGCCGAGATGGATATCTTCTAGCTAGAAAGCCAGACCATTGTGCAATGTGTGTTCCAATGCCAGGGCTTGACTTGTTCACCTGGGCTCCCCCCTAAGACACATCAGATCCAATTTATGAGTGGGGTCTGCAGTGTTCTCACACAAGAGGCCTTTGGCATCCTTACATGTCCAAATTATAATCTGAAGATATTACTGGCATGTTTGTTGGTCAAAAAATTAGTGAGTAAATTGTCAGCTTTTCTGTGTTACCTTCAGACAGAAGAGGTGAATCTGGTTAGAGGAAGGTCTGGGGCCTCTTATATTTTGGACAGCAGCTGTCATAATCACTTTCCAAACCTGTGATAATATACCTGAGATCACCACATTCAAAGGAGCAGAGATTTATTTTGGCTCATGGTTTCAGAGATTAGAGTCCATGGTCACTTGGCCCTCTTACCTCTGGACCTATAGCAAAGCAGAACATCTGGCCAAGAGTGTATGGCATAGGAAAACTGACCACCTCATGGCTGCTGGGAGGCAGAGAGAGACAGAGACAGAAGTGCATTAGGGTCCCAGTACCCCATCAGTGGCACATTCTCAATGAGGTAATTTTAATCAAATGGGCCCCAGTTTCCACAAGCTTCCAACACCTCTCAATAATGACTTCAGCTGGGAACCAGATGTTTAAGAGGTGAGCCTTTGAGGAACACCAAATGTTAATGCCAGAATATCTATTCCTTGGCCCCAAAAGCTCATGTCTGTCTCACAGCAATAAATAATTAAAAATAAATAAATAAACAAGCATTTGGACTCCAAGAGTCCACAAATATCAACAGTGCATTCTCAATAGTTTTTGCCCAAAGTCTCTTCTGAGACTCAAGGGAACATAGTGACGCTGAACCCTGAATTGAACGTTTTTTTTTTTTTCTGCCATTCTCTTCTTTTTAATTTATGAGTATAGCTTTCTTTTCTCCCCACACCCTCAACCCTATCTTAAAGACTAACTATAGAGTCAGTAAAAAGCACGAAAGTCAGTTAAAAGGGCCCTTGCACTGGGCACTCCACCTTTCTATGTCACAGGAAATGTCCAAATTAAAAGGTATTGGCAGAAGTGTACAGAAGACACTGACTAGGAGGGAAGCCAGATACACACACCTTCAGAATTGCAAGCATATAAAAAATCACATTATCTTAGATTCGCAGGTCTGGGATGTGTCAGGGTCCACTGGACCCAGATATAACCCACAGAATCCCAACTACTTTAAATAACAGTTTTTTAAAAGAGAGAGAGAGAGAGAAAGAGAGAGAGAGAGAGAGAGAGAGAGAGAGAGAGAGAGAGAGAGAGAGAGAATTTTCTAATATTCATTTATTAGTGTTGGGCAGACACAACATCTTTATTTTTATGTGGTGCTGAGGATCAAACCTAGCACTGCACACATGCCAGGCGAGTGCGCTACCACTTGAGCCACATCCCCAGCTCCTTAGTGACATCTATTTTTAGTTGTCCATCAATATTTATTGATTTATATATGGTTCTAAGAATTGACCACTGTGCCTCACACATGCCAGGCACTCTCTCTACCACTGAGCCATGACTCCAGACCCCTCTAAAGGACAGTCTGTCAACACCAGTAAACTGTGCTTGTGTCCACCTGCCCAAGACTGCGAGAACAATTCCACATAACACACTGTATACACTTTCACTCAGCAGTACTAAGCAAGATAAAACCAGGAGCTAGCCATTCATCTCTGAAATGCTGAATTGTTGCCAATGAAGCCTTTTCCTCTCCCACCTCTCTGCCTCTTCAGTTACTGACTTTCATGCGTGGAAGCAAAGCAGAAGAATCAAACCTTTTGTAGCTGCATTGGCTGCAATCCTCATTAATAATCAAAAAAAATGTTAACACATTTCAAAGATACATCTACGCAGGGGAAACACAACTAACCCAAAGGGAAGAAGACGACAGTAGTAAGGAGGAAACTGAAAAAGCACAGCAGGCACACGTTAAGTCTAGTGCTCCATTAAGTCTAGTGCTCCAGGTGTGAAACTAGGGCACCGGATGGTGTAATATGGGTGCCCTAGAACTTGAGCATCCTTAACCCTCCAGCTTGGTCTGATGTGGGACCACTCCCTAGAGCTTCTGTGCTCACTGACTTTCACTTACCTGAGCAGGTGTTCATAGGCCTGCCACTGCTAACCTCCACCACAACACTGGCTCCACTCTCATAGTTTGATAAATCACTGTTTCTGGGGTTACTGGGTTGCACTCTGAATGTGATATGCACATCCTGTTCACCAGCGTTTCCTCTGAAGTATGAATGCAAACCTTCACAACCCCTCAACTCTTCACTCTGTAAGCCTGATAACCAGCATCACATGGACAATAAGAAGGTCAGCTTAGAATGAGGACAGTAGCCAGACCCACCTAGACCATGGCCTCTGTGAGCCCATATGATGTTAGTTACACAGCAAAATGAATCTGGACATAGGATTCTGAGGCTGCCTTTTGTACGCAGGGCACCCTGATAATCTCTCCACAAGTCATTGAGCCTGCTAAGGGTGGTGTCCTTCCCATTCCTGAGATGCCTAAAGGTGGCTTCTGTGTAATGGAACTGATCTCTTTACCAACCACACCATTTTTGGCCCCAACATTACAAAGTTTTCTTTTCTGGAAAACCTGCAAGTATTTTAAATCTTTCTACCCTGGCTTTTGCTCCTGATCCCCATGGTATATAAGGCTGAAAGCAGCTAGAAATACCCAGGTCATATCTCAAATGCTGTACTGCCTTTAATATTCCCTGCTGGATAAATTAGTCTGTGTTTTTAGTTGCCTTTTACATCACTGTGACCAAAAAAATCTAACAACAACAATTAGAGCAGGAGAAGTTTATGTAGCTCATAGTTTCAGGTCTCACTCCACTGACCACCAACTGCATAGCTCTGGGGCCAACGTGAGGCAGAACATAGTGGGGGAAGTGTAGGGAGTGGGAAAGCAGCTCAGCATATGGCAATGAGGAAGCGAGAGAGAGAAATCTGCTCACCAGGGACAAACTATGAACCCTAGATCCGTTTCCTCCACTTGATCCTCCTCTTTGTCCTCAGCCTGGGTGGGCTTATCTATCTGACTGTGGGTGACTGGGAAGGCGAGAATAGGCCGATGGCGTGGCTTAACCTTTTTATTAGACCACCTTGGGCCAGCTCGGGTTGACTCTGTTCCTAAGGCTAATGAGCGGAGCTCAGAGTCAAGAGATCTTGATTCTTTTAGAAGTTGGATGTGTTCCCGTCTCTGTTGGAGAGACTTGCGCAAGGGAGCCAGGTTAGGCAAGGTAAGTGGAGAAAAAATATCTGATGGGGCAGTTGGCCCCTAAAGGGCCAGAGCACAAAAGGCAGGAAGGATATAGGAGGGAGGTGGATGTGTAAGTCCTATAGGCTGTGGCAGGGTCCTGAGAGGTGGCGGGTCTTCTGAATGGTAGCGAGCTGCTTCCTTCTCCAAGGTAGCCTCCTCCCCAGGGGTCAATATGTCTCTGGGATTTAAAACTGGATAAAGGCGGTTGGTAGCTGTTGGAGCCTTATTCATTAGGGTGGGATTTTGAGGGGGTTCCGGAAGGTTCCCAGGGTCCTAGGGTGACTGAGAAGGATCTATGTCTATACTAACTGAAGGGCATGCTGAGGGGGGACGAGAGAGATGAGAGGTCTTTTGCATAGCCTCTTCCCCAATCCTGACAAGTTTTAAGGTACCATTGTCAAAGGGTAAACTTTTAAGAATTTCATTAATTAAGTTCCAGTAAGTAAAGGTGGCAACAGGCACCTTTTCTGGGCCAAAGGATTCATAATAATCTTTTAAACAGTCTCCTACTCTAAGCCATCTTTTACCATCAATGGTCGCTTCAAGGGAAAACCATGGACACAATTCTCCTATGTATGAAAAGAATAATTTTAAGTCCTTTTTCTTAACACATGCCACCCATGTCTTCAGGGCCTCCTTGAGGCCTGACAAAAACAAATCATGTGACAAAACTGCTTGTCCCATGGTGGGTCACTCACTGTGCGTCGTCCCCACTTTCCTCCTGGATCTGTCTCTCGGTCGTGTCTGCCAAGGCGATCGCAAGCTCCGCTTGGTCATGTGTCCCTGGAGGATGGTGTTCCTTCTCAGTCAAAGGCTCCAGCCCCAATCTTTGGGCGCCAAATGTTCTGACCCACAGGACACATCAATGTGGGTGGTGAACCTAGGTGGGGAGGAATGAAGGGACAAGAGACACGAAGGATGAAAGCAAGACAGGAGTTCTGATCAAGCTGCAAACTTTTATTGTTCACACAGGGGTATTTATATGCTGGGGATGGGGAAGCTCTCTAATCAGCAATTGCTGGATGTAGGTGGTAAAACTGGCAGCTGCAAGATGTCTGATGTTCCTGATAGCCACAGGATGTTTCAGGGAGATAAGTAGCTGCAGGATGTCTCCCAGGCAGGATGTCACCCAGGGGGCTGTTTCTTGTAAATGTCAGGCTATTCTTTGAAGGAGAATTTCCTTCTAGCCCCTGACACCGTACCTCCCAGAAAAAGAAAATGAATTAACAGAGAAGAGTTCACACTGATCCTCACTGAAGTTCCCCACCCCACTCCACCCACAACATCCAAAAATGGCCTTAATAGTCATTGCAGCCACGTTGATGCAGCACCTCCTATGTGCTAGGGACTGCTCTGCATTAAAAAACTCCAGGATACACACCAGTATCTCCATTTAAGAAAGAAACTGAGGCACAGAAAGATTTATTAACTTACCCATGATCACACAGCTCAAGAGAGGCCCAGAGGGGTTTTAAACCCGGGACATTTGGTTTTACTCCAGACCCCTCAAACCAAAGATGCAGTAAGTGGGAGGAGAACATCAGACATATGATCCACCTATGGCAGGAGGTGACTTGGGCGAGTGGAGCCTTCTGTGACACAGACAGTGTACCCCCTCGGGGGCTGCCTCACCTGGTCCTGAGAGGCCCACTCAGCCTGGGGGACAAGAGAGCCCCCTCCCAGCCTTTTTGTTTAAGAGAATGTTCACTTACCTGAGCTGCAACGTCCCCACTGCTCTGAGGAGGCGGGGCCACGTCATGTCAGAGATCCTTAGAGGTGACCTCATTTAAAGAAATAAGCCTGTGGCCAATTGTCTGAGATTGATTAAGTCAGGGGCCAGCACAGGGAGCCAGCAGAGGGGACACCATTGTAGAGATGACCCAGAGCAGGGTCCAAGGGCCTGGGGCATGGCCTGATCATGGCCCGGTGGCTCCCAGCTGACATGCTTCCTGCGCGGGAGATCCTGGAGACTGCCTTCATGGTGATTTTCAGGTGCATGCGTGGGAGGCCCTGCTTGCTCCAGCCTCAGGGTAGGACAGAAAAGATTTCAGGCCTAATCAGACTATGGGCATGAGCAGGATGGTGGCCAGCAGAAGAAGACATCAAGGGCCTCCGTCTCACAGCAGTTTATGCATTGTTTGTTGAGCCCCTACCATGCATCATATGGATGTAGCTGGAAAGTGGATTTTTAGCATGTGTAAAGGACCTGAGGCAGCAGTGGGCTTGGTACATTTGAGGCTGTGTGGGGAGTTGAGGCTGGCCTGAGCCAGGATATGCCTGGGGATAGCTGCACCAGATGAGGCAGTTTGGGAACTGATTGACTTCTTTCCCTTGTGCTCCACCTGTCGAACAAGCAAGGCATAGAGATGAAGATCTTTCACATGACAGATGAAGAGTCTGAAGGTCAGAGTGGTAAAGGCATTTCCAGGTCCCGAAGGTAATACATGGCAGAGTTGGAATTCTCACCGAGGTCTGCTTCTAGAGCAGTTTACGTGTCCCTTCTAGCATGACTTTCTGACAAGTCCAGACGCACCCAAACTCAACCTCCTGTATCTGGTTTGGAGAGTCTCAGGTACATGAGTCATATAAGGCCCTGATAAGTCCTTCTGCAAAAGAAGTTTCTAATATTTCTTTAACCCAGCACTTGCAACGTTCATTTGAACATAAGAGCCTTATAAGTGTGACTAGAATGAAGACATTTCAGAAGTGACCTTGGGAGACACTGGTCTTGGTAACCCACAGAAGTCTCAATTAGTCTTTCTGATCTTGGGGAAGAGAATTCTGGGTATATTTTCTAGACTCAGTAAGATGGTGAAGGGATGGAGAGAGATTCAAAGGACTAAGGGGGGTATTTCAGAGCGGGAAGGAATCCCTAGGAGGACCCTAAGGGGGACTCTGAAGAGATTTCCTCCCTCACTTCAGAGAACAGAACCAGGGCACGTGAGGGTAGGAAAGGGGTTGGAGACTGTACCTGAGGTGGGCCATCTTGGTCGGAAGTGAGCTCCCCACCACCAGCAGTGTGCAATTAGAAACTGTTGCATTAACCTACCAGCAGAACAGGCCCAGTGGCCCGCCATCCCCCCAATTGGGGAAGGGGCAGAGTCGCCTCCAGCGCCTGCTAGGTAGACAGACCTGTAACCAACAGACAGAACAGGCCTAACGGCCCACGGAGGGACAGAGCCGCTGCTCGCGCCTGCAAGGTAGGAGGACCTGTGACCACCGAAAGAACAGGCCCACCGAAAGTACAGGCCCAGCGGCCTGCTGGTGTGGTAGGCATATTGCCCCAATTGGAGGAGGGGCAGAACAACCGCCAAAGCCTGCGAGGGAGACTTTGCAACTATACAGAGCAATATAAATATATAGGGGAAAAAATCAATAACACAACAGTTTCACCAAGCAGAAAGAAACGCGATCAGTAAGAAAAGACAAAGAAAGAAAGGACCACAAGCAATGCAGGTCAACTCAACTTTAGAAGAGGTAATATCTGCAGCAGATGGAATGTCAGATAAAGAATTCAGTATATACATGCTTCAGATGATCTGGAGTCTCAAGGAAGACATTAGACAGCAAAATCAGACAATGAAAGACCACTTCGACCACTTCGACGATGAATTACATAAACAAATCCAAGAAGCAAAAGATCAATTATACAGGGAGATAGAGGTTATAAAAAACAAACAAACAGAAATCTTAGAAATGCAGGAAGCAATAAAGCAACTTAAGAACTCAATTGAGAATACTACCAGAAGAGTAGAACACTTAGAAGATAGAACATCAGACAATGAAGACAAAGTATTTCAATTGGAGAAGAACATTGACAGCTCAGCAAAACTGTTAAGAAACCATGAGCAGATCATTCAAGAAATATGGGATAACATAAAAAGACCAAACTTAAGAGTCATTGGGATACAGGAAGGTATAGAGGTCCAAACCAAAGGAATGTGCAATCTATTCAATGAAATAATATGAGAAAACTTCCCAGACTTGAGGAATGAGACAGAATCCCAAATCCTAGAAGCCTACAGGACGCCGAATGTGCAAAATCATGAGAGATCCACACTTAGACACATTATAATTAAGATGCCCAACATACAGAATGAGGAGAGAATTTCAAAAGCTACAAGAGAAAGGAAGCAGATTACATTTAGGGGTAAACCAATCAGGATAACAGCTGACCTTTCAACACAGACTCTGAAAGCTAGAAGATCCTGGAATAACATATTTCAAACACTGAAAGAAAATGGGTTCCAACCAAGAATTGTGCATCCAGCAAAATTAAGCTTCAGGAAGGAAGATGAAATTAAAACCTTCCATGATAAACAAAAGTTAAAAGAATTTGCAGCTAGAAAACCATCTCTTCAAAACATCCTCGGCAAAATATTACAGGAAGAGGAAATGGAAAATATCAATGAAAACCAACAGCGGGAGGTAGTACAGTAAAGGGGGGGGGATAATCAAAGAGGAAAACAAACCATGTTTAGTAACATAAATAAACAAATATGGCTGGAAGAACAACTCATATCTCAAAAACAACCCTAAATGTTAATGGCTTAAACTCGCCAATAAAGAGACACAGGTTAGTCGAATGAATCACAAAACAAGACGCAACAATATGCTGCCTTCAGGAGACGCATTTGATAGGAAAAGACATAAATAGACTGAAGGTGAAAGGTTGGTAAAAATCATATCACTCACATGGACTTCGGAAACAAGCAGGAGTGTCCATACTCATATCAAATAAAATAGATTTCAAGCAAAAGTTAATCAAAAGGGATAAAGAGGGACACTACATACTGCTCAAGGGAACCATACACCAACAAGACATGACAATCATAAATATATATGCCCCAAACAATGGTGCAGCTATGTTCATCAAACAAACTCTTCTCAAGTTCAAGAGTCCAATAGACCACCATACAATAATCATGGGAGACTTCAACACACCTCTCTCACCACTGGACAGGTCTTCCAAACAACAGTTGAATAAGGAAACTATAGAACTCAATAATATAATTAATAACCTAAACTTAATTAACATATATAGAATATAGCACCCAACATCAAGCAGTTACACTTTTTTTCTCAGCAGCACATGGATCCTTCTCAAAAATAGATCATATATTATGTCACAGGGCAACTCTTAGACAATATAAAGGTGTAGAGATAATACCATGCATCTTATCTGATCATAATGGAATGAAATTGAAAATCAACGATAAAATAAGGAAGGAAAAATCATGCATCACTTGGAGAATGAACAATAGGTTACTGAATGATCAATAGGTTACAGAAGACATCAAGGAGGAAATTAAAAAATTCTTAGAGATAAATGAAAACACAGACACAACATAACGGAATCTATGGGACACATTGAAAGCAGTTCTAAGAGGAAAATTTATTGCTTGGAGTTCATTTCTTAAAAAAAGAAAAAACCAACAAATAAATGATCTAATACTTCATCTCAAAATCCTAGAAAAAGAAGAGCAAAACAACAGCAAAAGAAGTAGAAGGCAAGAAATAATTAAAATCAGAGCTGAAATTAATGAAATCAAAACAAAAGATACAATTGAAAAAATTGACAAAACTAAAAGTTGGTTCTTTGAAAAAATAAATAGAATCGACAGACCCTTAGCCACGCTAACGAAGAGCAGAAGAGAGAGAACTCAAATTACTAGCATACGGGATGAAAAAGGCAATATCACAACAGACACCTCAGAAATACAAACGATTATCAGAAATTATTTTGAATCCTTATACTCCAATAAAATAGAAGATAGTGAAGGCATCCATAAATTTCTTAAGTCATATGATCTGCCCAGATCGAGTCAGGAGGATATTGACAACCTAAACAGACCAATATCAATGGAGGAAATAGAAGAAACCATCAAAAGACTACCAACTAAAAAAAGCCCAGGACCGGATGGGTATACAGCAGAGTTTTACAAAACCTTTAAAGAGGAACTAATACCAATACTTTTCAAGCTATTTCAGGAAATAGAAAAAGAGGGAGAACTTCCAAATTCATTCTACGAGGCCAACATCACCCTGATTCCTAAACCAGACAAAGACACTTCAAAGAAAGAAAACTACTGACCAATATCTCTAATGAACCTAGATGCAAAAATCCTCAATAAAATTTTGGCGAATCGGATAAAAAAACATATCAAAAAAAATTGTGCACCCTGGTCAGGTAGGATTTATCCCTGGGATGCAAGGTTGGTTCAATATATGGAAATCAATAAATGTTATTCACCACATCAATAGGCTTAAAAATAAGAACCATATGATCATCTCGATAGATGCGGAAAAAGCATTCGACAAAGTACAGCATTCCTTTATGTTCAAAACTCTAGAAAAACTAGGGATAACAGGAACATACCTCAATATTGTAAAAGAAATATATGCTAAGCCTCAGGCTAGCATCATTCTGAATGGAGAAAAACTGAAGGCATTCCCTCTAAAATTTGGAACAAGACAGGGATGCCCTCTCTCACCACTTCTGTTCAACATATTTCTCGAATCACCAGCCATAGCAATTAGACAGACGAAAGAAATTAAAGGCATGAAAATAGGAAAAGAAGAACTTAAATTATCACTATTTGCAGATGACATGATTCTTTACCTAGCAGACCCAAAAGGGTCGAAAAAGAAACTATTAGAGCTAATCAATAAATTCAACAAAGTGGCAGGATATAAAATCAATACACATAAATCAAAGACATTCCTGTATATCAATGACAAATCATCTGAAATGGAAATGAGGACAACCACTCAATTCAGAATATCCTCAAAAAAAAAAATAAAATACTTGGGAATCAACCTAACAAAAGAGGTGAAAGACTTATACAATGAAAAACAGAACCCTAAAGAGAGAAATAGAAGAAGATCTTAGAAGATGGAAAAATATACCCTGTTCATGGATAGGTAAAACTAACATCATCAAAATGGTGATATTACCAAAAGTTCTCTATAGGTTTAATGCAATGCCAATCAAAATCCCAACGGCATTTCTGGTAGAAATAGAGAAACCAATCATGAAACTCATATGGAAAAATAAAACACCCAGAATAGCAAAAACAATGCTAAGCAGGAAGTGTGAATCAGGCAGTACAGCTATACCAGACTTCAAAGTATACTACGGAGCAAGAGTAACAAAAACAGCATGGTACTGGTACCAAAACAGGCGGGTGGACCAATGGTACAGAATAGAGGACACAGAAACCAATCCACAAAATTACAAAAGGGGCTAAAAGCATGCAATGGAGGAAGGCTAGCATCTTCAACAAATGGTGCTGGGAAAACTGGAAATCCATATACAACAAAATGAAACTGAATCCCTTTCTCTCACCATGCACAAAAGTTAACTTAAAGTGGATCAAGGAACTTGATATCAAATCAGAGACATGGCATCTGAAAGAAGAAAAAGTTGGCTATGATCTACATACTATGGGGTCCGGCTCCAAATTCCTCAATAGGACACCCATAGCACAAGAGTTAATAACTAGAATCAACAAATGGGACTTACTCAAACTAAAAAGTTTTTTCTCAGCAAAAGAAACAATAAGAGAGTTAAATAGGGAGCCTACGTCCTGGTAACAAATTTTTACTCCTCACACTTCAGACAGAGACCTAATATCCAGAATATACAAAGAACTTAAAAAATTAGACTATAAGATAACAAATAACCCAATCAACAAATGGGCCAAGGACCTGAACAGACATTTCTCAGATGAGGACATACAATCAATCAACAAGTACATGAAAAAATACTCACAATCTCTATCAGTCAGAGAAATGCGAATCAAAACCACCCTAAGATACCATCTCACTCCAGTAAGATTGGCAGTCATTAGGAAGTCAAACAACAACAAATGCTGGCGAGGATGTGGGGAAAAGGGTTCACTTGTACATTGCTGGTGGGACTGCAAATTGGTGCGGCCAATTTGGAAAGCAGTATGGAGATTTCTAGGAAAGCTCGGAATGGAACCACCATTTAACCCAGCTATTCCCCTACTCGGTCTATTCCCTAAAGACCTAAAAAGAGCACACTATAGGAACACTGCTACATCCATGTTCATAGCAGCACAATTCACAATAGAAAGACTGTGGAACCAACATATATGTCCTTCAATAGACAAATGGATAAAAAAAAAAATGTGGCATTTATACACAATGGAGTATTACTCTGCATTAAAAAATGACAAAATGATAGAATTTGCAGGGAAATGGATGGCATTAGAGCAGATTATGCTAAGTAAAGCTAGCCAATCCCTTAAAAACAAATGCCAAATGTCTTCTTTGATATAAGGAGAGTAACTAAGAACAGAGTAGAAACGAAGAGCATGAGAAGAAGATTAACATTAAAAAGGGATGAGAGGTGAGAGGGAAAGGGAGAGAGAAGGGTAATTGCATGGAAATGGAAGAAGACCCTCAGGGTTATACAAAATTACATACAAGAGGAAGTTAGGGGAAAGGGGACAAAACTATAAGGGGGAGAAATGAATTACACTAGAGGGGGTAGAGAGAGAAGAGGGGAGGGGAGGGGGGAGGGGGGATAGTAGAGGATAGGAAAGGCAGCAGAATAAAACAGACACTAGTATGGCAATATGTAAATCAATGGATGTGCAACTGATGTGATTCTGCAATCTGTATACAGGGTAAAAATGGGAGTTCATAACCTACTTGAATCAAACTGTGAAATATGATATATCAAGAACTATGTAATGTTTTGAACACCCAACAATAAAAATTAATTAAAAAAAAAAGAAACTGTTGCATTACACTGCTGAAGGTCACTTCCTCTAGGATTCTGGGCTTCAGGGTAAAGAAAGCCACCCCACCTGGGCCATGCTCAGTCCCCCCTTCTCTCCAGAGTGGGCACAAAGAAGCCAGGCATGGCACATTCATGACATTAGGAAAATCCTTATAAATAAAATAGTTCCTTTGAAAGCTGAGCTCTCCACAGTCCATCTCCTCTGGACAGGAATAAAGCCAAGCCCGTGACTCCAGTGTCACCTCCCTCCATCGACTAGAGGAAACGTTCATTTTAAGAAGTATAACAAGAAAAGTGAGTGACATATATTGACATTTTAAAAAGTGTGTGAGCAGTGGGGGCACGACTTGCTGGAGAGACCCAGAGAGAGGAGGAGAGAGAAGCCACACCAGTCCCTTAAATCTCCGCTCAACCTGGAGGGCTCAGGCTCCTCTGTCGCCCAAGGGCTGCAGCTCGGTGTCCCCTTCACCAAACAGGAGGTCGAGGTGGCAAGGGGCGGGTGGGGGGCAGGGCCATGAGCCTGGAGTTCCCTGACTCCTAAATCAGGTTCCCAACTGGCGGGGCTCTGGTGGCTCTGGGGGACTGTCCTGGGAGGGCAGGCATGATATCTGGCCAAAGGAGACCAGGGATCAGGTCCCCTCAGCTTTCCAGCCAAGCTGTGGCTCAGGGACACACACGGACCTGCCTCGTGCCAGCACCACTGCCACCTGCCCCCACCATCACCTGCACCTCTGGAGTGAGCGCAGCCCGGGGTGGGGTGCAGAGGCATGGGACGGATGTCCACGGAGACCATTCTAGGGAGGACCTGGGGCCACCTCTACGCCCTCTCCAAGGTGAGGGGCGAAGGTGCTGGGCCTGGGGACTTGCTGGGCACTGAAAGGGACAATGCCCTGGGGATTCGTGGGCTCCAGGACTGAAGCCAGCCTCAGGCCTCCACCGTGTCGGCCTCTCACACTGTCCTCCTAGTGCAGCATGCACACACACATGCATGTGTGTGGGACAGCGCACGCTCACTAGCGTGGATGTCACACCCCTGCACCAGCATTACTGCCCGAGCAGAAGGGACTGGCAGGGTCAGTTCACCTGCACATGCGCAGACCATGTGCACCCGCCCCATGATGCATGCACCGCCCCACCCACACCCGTTCTGTCTTACTCAGGAGCCCACTTACGTGCACACAGGTGGACAGACCCTCGTTCTGCCCCACGTCCCACACTCCCAGCAGGTGCCCATCCAGCACAGGCCAAACCCACGGGGCGTAGCGCACCCAGTGACGGTGGCCTCCCCACCTCCCAGCACCCCACCTCATGGAGCCCCACTCCCTGATCAGTGTTTGAACAGCTGTCCTTTGTCCCCTGAGCGCTGGGGGAGCAGGCCATGGGCGGCCTCGAGGGAGAATGTCACCCTCTCCAGTCCCTCCTGCCCCCAGCCTGCCTTTGTCAACCAGGACAGTGCTCGGGGGGAACCTGCTGTCCTGCCCTCCTAGCTGGTTTCCCCGCCAGGGCCCTGGGCAATGAGTGAGCCTCGGGCATTTTTCCTCACCCCGTCGCCCTTGCCCAGGACTTATCAGTGGGCGTGAGTAGAGAGGCCAGGGGCTGACACTCGGGGAGGCCTGTTCTAGAAGCATCCACCCGTCCCTCCCCTTCCTCTCCACCCGCCCAGCCCCTCACATCTGCTGGTGGCCCCACCTCTCAGCCTTTGTCCAGGCTGTTCCCCGCCCCCAACTCGCCCCTTGGCAAGGACCCCTAGCCTCCCTCTCCAGGAAGCCCTCTGGGTTCTCTTCCCTCTTGGCCTAGAGGTGCCTGCACCTCACCCCTACCACACCAAGATGTCCATTTCTTGCTCCCTGAACATGACCATGAGATGGGGAAGTGTGGAGTCGTGGGGAAGGTAGACAGCTGGGTTCCCATCATCCTGGCACCCCCAGAAGTGGGGGGGAAGCCCTGGCCAAGGGCAAGACCTCTGCAGGAGGAGGGTGGACGGGAGGGAGAGACCCAGGGAGTGCGGTGCCTCTATCCTCAGGCCTCCAGGAGTGAATCAGGTCCCTGGCCTTCATTCAAGAGTAAAGGATGCCACCACACACATGAGGAAGTTAGTAAATTCCCTCCCCTCCCCTTCTCACCCAGAAGGCTGCCAAATTCTAGATGGTAATGGTTTGCGCGATAGTGAAATCAGCATATCCATCAACACACTCCCTGCTCATCATGTACAGGGAAGGGCCAGTGGCTCCAGTTCCACATCATCATCCTCTGGAGGCTTCCTGGGCACCGGCTCCCAAATACCCAGAGGGAGGGACAGCCCCCCAGCCCCCTCCTAGGTGCCACCAGGCAGCCCCTGGGAGCTCTGAGGGACCATCATGAAGGGGACTCCTTTCTACACAGACTGCCTTTGCTTTGGAGGACAGTGAGTGGGACCTGTTGGTTGAACTTGGTGTGACAAGCGTGGGCATCCTGGGTCCATCACCATAGCCGGAGGCCTGCTTAGGAGCCTTCCCAGAGTTCCTCCCACTTTTCAAGTGAGCAATCCAGACATGGGGAAGTAGGATGTGCTCCTAAAAGCATGTCTGAGGAGGTGAGGCTGAAGTGCAGGGCCCTCTGCTCATAGGAAGGGACAGACAGCACATGGCTTAAGAACTGGGGATTAGACTCAGGGGCACTCAATTATTGAGCCACATTCCTAGCTCTTCTTATATTTTATTTAGAGATAGGGTCTTGCTAATTTGCTTAGCATCTTGCTAAGTTGCTGAGGCTGGCTTTGAACTTGCAATCGTGCTGCCTTAGCCTCCAAAGCTGCTGGGATTATAGGCCTGAAGGACATAGACTTTTTGTTGGGAAAACCTGGGTTCTATTCCCTGCCCTGCCACTTGCTACCTTGGAGATCCTGAACATGTGGCTTGGCTCTTCTGAGTCTCACTCTACCTATTTGCAAAATGGGGGTGATATCTGTAGCCCCTCTTGCAAGACTCTATAAAGATTCCCATGGATTGTATGTGGTGACTATATCTCACATAGCAAGCACTGGACTAATTCATGTCTTTTCATAAACGTATTTCATATTCAAAAAAACACATTCCTGGTAATCCCAGTGAATCAAGAGGCTGAGGTAGGAGGATCAAAAGCTTCAGGTGAGCTTGGGCAACTTACTGAGATCCTCAAAATAAAAAATAAAAATAAAAAATTATAAAGGGCCAGGGTTATAAGGCTCAGTGATAAAGGCACCTGTGGGTTTGATCCCCAATTCCACAAAATAACAAAAGAAAATGATTTCATGGAATGTCAGGCATATTGCAGAGATGCAGTAAATATTCTTTGGGTTGATTCTTGGCTTTCAGCAAGAGTCAAGTTGCAGCTGCCTTGAGTCTGAGTATTTTGTAGGTGCTCCGTAGTAGCCTAAGGTTTACCTTGTTTCCTGGGCCCTGGCAGACTGGACACCCTTTGCCTCTTCACTGAAGGGCCAACAGGGGTTTTTGAAATGACGCTATGGATGGGGTAAATGGAGCAGGTTCTGTCCAGGGTGAGGTCCCTGGGAAGCTTCTAGCACGGTGTGTTAATGCAGGCTGGGAGGTCAGGAGCCCCGTGTCAGCCAATGAGACCTGAAAGCTTAGTCCCAGCCTGGAAGAAGGTTAAGGGCAATGTGCCAACATGAGGCTGACCTGAGCTTAGTTCAGATGTTGCCATTTACTGGCTGTGTGACTACAGGCTCCTCTCTGGTCTGTGAAATCAGGCTCATGTTGTCTTCTGTGCTCATCAACAAGGTTGGGGTTGAGGATGCAATGATATAGAAAGAATGTATAGATACAATGGAGTGTGGGACACAAGTGTCCTGGGAAATTAAATGAGAACTTTTAACATCTTTTACAGAAGACAGCAGAGTAAAGAGAAAACCTTGAACCAGCGCTAATATCTTGGTTCTGTAACTTTGGGGCTGTGTGACCTTAGGTAAGTTAGTGAACATCTCTGAATCTCGTTCCTCATGTGAATGCATACTCTATTATCATGAAGGCATAATAGTCTTTCCCACCCTAGTGCCCACCTGGGACTCGCTGTGCTCCAAGAGAAAACTCCTCTGGCCAGAGCCTGCCACCACAGAACATGGTCTGTCCTTCTCTGACCCCAATCCACAATGTCACTTGAAGCAGATGGAATGAGAGGGGCAAGCTAGGGAAGAGCTGTGGAAGATTGGTTGGATGCCAGGGAGCAGTGACAGTAAAGTGAGGTCCTGCCTGCCCTCCTGGTGGTCGTGCTCCAGCAGAGGGGTGCATGTTGGAACATATGCTACAAAGGGCAAACAGGCACGGGAGGGGATAGGTGTGGCAGGAGGCTGTTCTGGTTTGGATGTGAGGGGTCTCCAAAAAACTTAGCTGTGAGACAATGCAAGAGGGTTCGGAGGACAAATGATGGGGTTGTGAGAGTCTTAACCCCTCAGTGAATTAATCCCCTGATAGTGATTGACTGAGTGGTGACTGAATTGGTGGGGTGTGGCTGGGGAGGAGGGTCATGGGCCAATTATTTGGGATATATATTTGTATTTGGCAAGTGTAGCCACCCTCTGCTTCCTGATCATCATGTGAGCCCCTTCCCTCCACCACACTCTTCCGCCATGAGGTTCAGCTCACCTCAAACCTTCAGGAATGGAGCCTGCTGTCTGTGCATTGAGACCTCTAAAACCCTGAGCCCCCAAGGCAACTTTTCTCTCTCTACAATTGTTCTGGTTGGGTCCTTCCATCGTGCAGCAAAAAAGCTGACTAAAACAGAGACTATTTTCAATCAGGTGGCAAGGAAATCTTCCCATATGGTGTCACAGGATACAGAGGAACAGACTGACCCAAGGTCAGCCAGCAGGGTTCTGGAACATTCCAGGGGTCTGCCCCTTCTCTCTGCACCACGCTGTGTCCAGGGTCCACTCACACTTTCTCCATGGCCTTGTCCTACTTGTGCCCACACCTCGGCACGGACAGCCCAGCTGGCTAGCCCTTTCTCCTCTCAGGCAGCTGAAGCTGCTGGGAGGATCTGAACTCCAGCCAGCCAGGGCACTCTCGGGTCCGTCCCTGCCCAGTCGTGGGGAGGAGGCTCAGCACCCTCTCCTCGGGGGGGGGGGCATGTTGGGGGCCAGGAACTTACAAAGGCAAATAATGTCTGGGTAAACATTGGCTGCTGATAGCTCCAGCTGTGAGGGCCAACGATGTCCCCTTGGTCCAGATGTTGGCCTCACCCACCTCCCTCCTGTGGCAGTACATTTGAAGAGGACCTTGGGGGCCAGCGGAGAGCAACACAGAATGCGGGGTGGGGAGGGGGCTGGTAGGCCACCCAGCACAATCTGTGCACAGCTAGCCAGCATGGTCCTCTGCCTCCAGGGTTGTCCGGACAGCAGGGGTCACTCCTGGGCTGAGAGTGTACCAGGGAAGATGGGGCCACAGCCTCCCCTGTCCAATGTCTCAGATTTCCTGACAGGGAATGAAAACTGAATCCAGAGGTGGAATCAATGCCTGGACCCTACGCTCTCCCAGGATAGAGTGAGCTCCTTGTCCCCGGAGGTTTGTCAGCAGGGTCTGCACCTTCAGAGCTGGCGAGAAGCAGGCTACTCAGGGCATTGGAGAGGGTTGGGACCAGAGCCTTCTCTTGGATTCTCGCCAATTGCCCAACCCTTGATTCTGAAGCCCACAGGGTGCCCACTACACCCTCCCCTCCAGCACCAGGAGAGTCTAGAACTTCCTTCCTCAAATCTCCCTTCTCTGAGTGGGTCAACATCTTGATGGGACCCTCCCCCGCCCCAGGTGCACACCGACACTTCTCCTAATGCATCCTGGCTGGCCGGCTGGGAGCCACAGACGACATGTCACATGAGGGGACATAAGGGGGCTCTCACATTTCCCACGCCTGGGCTCCTGGGCCCCCAGCATTCATGATGGCTAATTTCAACATGAAAGGGCCCCTTGAGAAGGAGAGCCCCCCTCCCTTTTCCCCTCGCCTCTGCTAAGCCCCACTCTGCAGCTAACCACTGTCTGAGCCTCCCTCCCTCTGGAGCACCCTCTCACTCACCTGCCAAGCCTTCCCCAGACTCCTGCAGCCTCACCTCGCAGCCTCCGCCAGCCAGAATGAGAATCCCAAGGTGGGGTGGGGGGCTCAGGGCTCCATACTGCAGAGGAGGTGGGGGGGCCTGTCTGTTTTAAAGGTATAAGCCATTTGGCCAACCATAGGCCAGAATGACTGAATAAATCTTTGTTGGTGCTTTAATGCTCTGAGGACAGGAGGTCTCCCAATCTCAAATCCAAAGACAGGCAGAGCAGTGAAATTTCCCATGAGGCCTTCCAGGCATCTGCCCTAAATTTTCAATGTGGCAACTTTTTAAAACTTTTATTTTGATCTAATTTTAGATTTACAGAAAAGTTGCCAAAAATAGAAAAGATAGCTTCAGTACACCCCTCACCTAGCCTTCCCTAATATTCAGATCTTACATAACCCTAGTAAATGATCAACCCTGAGAACTTATCCTTAGTTCAGTACTATCACCTGAACTTCACATCTTATTGGATGCTGGGTACAGTGGTGCATGTCCGTAATCCCAGCAGCTCAGGAGGCTGAGACAGGAGGATAGGGAATTTGAGGCCTGCCTCAGCAAATTACCAAGGCCCTAAGCAATTTAATGAGACGCAGTCTCAAAATTTAAAAAAAAATGAAAATAAAAAAGGGCTGGGGATGTAGCTCAATGGTAAAGCAGTCCTGAGTTAGATCCCCAGTACCTAAAACAAAGCTAAACAGCTCTTATTGGAATTTCCCATTTTTCTACCAAGATCCTTTCTTTATTCCATCACCCCATTCAGGACCCCACACTGCATTTAGTTGTTATTTCTCTTTTTTGTCCCTGATCGATTGGTTGCCACAGTCCAGCTGCAGCAAAATAACCAGGGGGTGACGAACAACTTGTGTAGATTGATACAGCAGGAGTCGGAGCCATTTATTGTAGCACAGAAGGGGTATATATACATTCCACACAGCTTATCTTAATTAACATAAACTAGATACAGCAGTCAACCAATAAGAAATCTCCACAGTTAATGCCTCACTGGCGCCACCTCACAAATCCCTCCCTCTGGCAAAATGCCAGGCGCCATCCCGACTTGTTTACAGACCTTAACATTGGTGACATTCCCTCAGCCTATACTCATCTTTCATGATCTTGACAGCACTGAGGAACAAGTGTTTTGTAGAACTGTGGGTTTCCTTGTTTTCTCTAGATCAGAGGGAGGCTCTGCAGTTTTGGCAATACCACAGAAATGGTGGTGGCTCCTTCTCAGCTCACCATATCAAGAGGCTCATGTCTTCAACATGTTTGATTACTGGTGGTGATGACCTTGATCACTTAGTTAAGTTGATGTCTAAAGGGTCTATCCACTATAAAGTTACTATATTTTTCTTTTGAATTAATACATATCTTGGGGAAAATACTTTGATATATATGTGCAACTATTCATAACTTTACAATTTAATTTACACATATATATTTTTTAATTTCTTTGTTTAGTTGTAGAAAATTGTTATATCCTTATTTATTTTATGTCATGTTGAGGATTGCACACAGTGCCTTACACATGCAAGGAAAGTGCTTATCACTGAGCCACCACTCCAGTCTGACACAAGTATATCTTTATCATACAATATAGTAATTTGACACATATATTGATAATAATGGTGTAATTATCATTTTGCCTTCTCAAATACTTATCATTTCTCATTTTGTTTATCACATTTACTTTCTTCTAGTAATTTTGAATCATATCATATATTGTTGTATATAGAGAATAGAACACAAGAACAAGTTAATCCTACCGGTGTTTGTGCCCATTTAAAAATGTGCCTACAACTAAAGATTCCAAATGTTCAGCACGTTTTTTTAAATATTCATAAAATGTCAAATTATTTAAACATAATGAAAATAATGCCTGTAATCCCAGAAGCTTGGGAAGCTCAGGCAGGAGGATCATAATTCAAATCCAGCCTCAGCCACTCAGAAATGTCCTAAGAAATTTAGGGAGATTCTGTCTCAAAATAAAAAAAAAAAAAAGATAAAAGGGCTAGGGATGTGGCTCAGTGATTAAGTGCCCCTGGGTTTCATTGCAGGTGCAAAGGAAATAAATAAATAGAATAAATAAAATAAGTAAACTGCTTATCCACAGAACAACATGGAAGAATCAAAACACTCTTTTAAACAAAAATGTAGACATCAAAGTGAATATCATGAGAGACTGGGATTTTTCCTCAGAGGTAGAGTGATCAACTAGCACATGTGAGGCACTGGGTTAAAACCTCAGTGTCACATATAAATTAAATAAAGATATTGTGTCCACCTACATCTAGAAAATAAACATTTAGAAAATAAATATTTTTAAAAGTGTATATCATGATTTTTTTCTAGTTAAAATGTTTCATTAGTGATTATATTAATACTTTGATCAAAATCAAAGCAAAGTTGCATATGGTCAATGCAGTTGAAAATTGTACTAGATTTTTTTTTCATTAGTGAATATGACTCTCATGATGAGGGTGTTGAATCCTGCAGAAGAGAAACAGTTACTGGTTTGGTTTGGTCCCAGATAAATTTTGGGATGATCCCCTGGTTTATGTTGTAGCTAGTGGATCCATGGTTACTTTGCAGAATCCTGTGGTAAATAGATGCCTTGGAGGACCTAAAATTCTCTGTGGAGATTGAATTTAGGCTAAAGTATTACAAGCTTAGTGAGTTTACACTGAATTTATTTTCTCCCAATAATCTGAGGCAACAACTCAGTTGTTACAACCTCCATAGAAGATGTAAGTAGGCCTACCTATCATCAATTTATTGGTATTTTTTTCTTACTCAGCATAGCTCCATCAGTTGACTTGTAGGTATGATGTGAAAAGCAGTGTGAAGAAAAGTAAAACCTTCTGCATAGATTAAAAGAAAAAAAGGAACTCATGTACAAGCTGAATCCTGCTTAAAATAGTATGAAGGAACTGTCATTCTTAGAAAATGGCAGGATACAGAAAGTTCTTTTCATTATCTCCACCCTAATAAATGCTTAAAGAAAAGCAAAAATTACCCAGTCATTTCTAATGGAAGAATAACCTTCTCTGGTACAAAGAGAAAGTGAGTAAATATCCAAATATTGAACCTGTGGTGATGGAAATGCTAAACATACTGACATTCATTAGAGGTCAGGAGAGTCACATTACAAGAATTTTTTTTGAACCTTCAAAAAAAAAAAAAAAGACAAATGCTATGTACTGATGTTTATGTGGGCTCTTTCTGGTCCAGCAAGGGGTTTCACAAAAAATTGTAGAAGAGGCTGTGTCTGTGAAGTCACTAATCAAGACCTCTGGACATCAAGCAGGAAGCAGGTCTCATTTTATTGTGAAGTTACCATGTATATATACTCAGGCAGTAGCTTATCAGATTACAGGCAGCCACCAATGCAATTTCTGCAGTGACCAATCAAGGAGTGAGCAATGGAGTAAGAGCAGGGAATTAAACACATAGCCTCATGCCCAGGGTTGTGCCTAAGGGGTAAGTAGTTTGCTGTTCACACAACCTAGCATGGGATAGTGTGTTGCCACTCAGGCACTCTTAATGTATGCTATGAAGGCAGTATTCCATGAACTTGACTCTAAGACATTATTGTGGCCTTACCTCTCTAAGATTTCTTGAGGTTCAAGGTTGTGCCATACTTCTGGTCTCTTTCAGATGAGATCATTGTGGTCAGGTGATGCAGGGGTGCATCAACCTCATGACAGGAGTTTTGCTACCTTTACATAGGGACACAGCAGCAAGTCTGCTTATAAATAATTGATGCTTGAAGTCTCCTTGGACTTGCATTCTTTAACAGCGATCATTAAGTTATCACTTTCTGGTAGTAAAATCTCATCTATCAGCAATAAGATAAATATGGTGTATTAAAGATTAAACACTTTCATTCAAAATTAAATTTAATTAAACTATGTCAAAGATAGCATTTTGTAATTATTAGTTTTATTAGATGTATTATTTGGTAATTTATGATATATATTCCCCCCTTGTGACAGAACAGCTAGTTCAATGACCTTGTGGGCCTTCTTTGCCTCAGGAGAATCCAAGTTGGGTGCAGCTCTGACTTGAGACCATGTCAGCAGGAGGAAATCTCCTGTCTGTTCTTGAAGTCTGTGAAGGGTCTTCGTCTTTGCCACAGCTTCATTATAATCTAGCAAAAAAGTGCTCACATTCTGTACTGTTCCCAAGTGGGTTGCTCTTTACTTCCTCAAAAAATATTTCAGAAAATATTCTTTGAAAAAACTGTTTATCATTGAGGGGTTTATTGGGCAGAAGCTATATGGAGATGTGATAATTTTTAAAAATTCAAGGTCTTTTTTAGAGAAAAATTCCCATATAAATGTAGAGGGCTTTATGTTATTGTTATTGTTGTTGGTGGTGTTTGCTTTTGTCTTATTTCAGCAGCATTCCCAGCTTATAACTAAGTGGGCTTGAGTCATGTTCTACTAGGACCTGTTATAAAAACAGAAAATTACTAATTTTCTAAGTGTGGTACCAATGCCAGCAGCTTCATACTCCTAGGATGGCTATGAATTCCCATGCACAATAATTATCTGGAGTGGCGGGGGTAGTGGTTTATTGATTGGCTAGTTTCCTCATTAGCCTAGAAGGTAAGAGGGATTCTGTCAAAGGACACCATAAGAGTCAATGGCCTTTACCAGAATGGGAGGGGGCCTTCAAGAGAGGTGCTTGAAATCCTGTGATTGGAAGAGGCCAGGTAAAACCTGGTGGATGCTCGAGAACAGAATTCATAAATGTAGCTCCTGATAGCTGTATCCACACCATTCTATTTTATTTATTTATTTATTCTTTTTAACAAAAAATTTATATTGAAACACAGTTAGCAAGGTATTTGTTGAAAGGTACTAGATTTGAACTCCAAATAGGTCATATTATCCATAATATTTGCTCCTGGTGATTTATAGAGCATCATCATTCAATAATTTTTGCGATTATGGAAATGTTCCATGTCTATCCTGCCTAATTCAGTAGCTTCAAGCACATGATATTTTGGCATATAGATCCTGTGACAGAAAAAGCTGAGTTTGTCAATTTGATGAATTACATGGCCAATGGCCACAAGATTGGGGAGCACCATTCTAGGACACCAAGGCAGAAAATGGAAGCATTTCCTCTAAAAACTGGAAAAAGACAGGGGTGCCCGTTTCCACAACTTCTATTTAACATATTTCTTGAAACACTGGCCAGACCAATTAGACAAATAAAATAAATTAAAGGGATATGGATAAGTAAGGAAGAACTCAAATTAGCACTATTTGCAGACAATATAATTCTATACCTAAAAGACTCGACATATTCCATCAGGAAACTGCTAGAACTAGTAAATGAAGTCAGTAAAGTAGCAGGATACAAAATCAACACCCATAAATCAAAGGCATTTCTGAATATCAATAAAAAATCTTCTGCAAAGGAAATGAGAAAAACTACTATCTTTGAATAGTATAAAAATTATAAAATCCTGGGGAATCAACCTAACAATAGCTGAAAGATCTCTCCAATGAAATCTACAGAACCCTATGGAAAAAAGATAAAAGATGACCTGAGAATATGGAAAGATCTATTTTTTTTCTTAAATAGGCAGAATTAATATTGTCAAAATGACCACACTACCAAAAGCACTATACAGATTTAATGTAATCTCAATCAAAATCCCAATGACATTTATCAGAGAAATAGAAAAAGCAGTCATGAAATTTATCTGACAAAATAAGAGACCCAGGATAGCTAAAGCAATTTTTAGCAAGAAGAGTGAATTAGGTGGCATCTCTATACTAGACCTTAAACTATGCTACAGATCAATAATAACAAAAAACAGTATGGTATTGGCAACAAAATAGACTTGTAGAGTAATGGTATAGAATAGATAACACAGAGAACAATGCCCATAATTAGAGCTCTCTTATATTTGACAAAAAGCATAAAAAATGTACATTGGAGAAAACGATATTCTCTTCAAAAAATAATGATGGGAAAATTGGAAATTTAAATACATTAAAATAAAATTAAACCCCTCTCTCTCACCATGCAAAAAACTCAACCCAAATTGAATCAAGGACCTAAAAATTGAACCAGAGACACTGTGTATATTAAAAGAAAAATAGGCCCAAATCTATCTGGTTAGTGCCTTACTTTCTTAATAAGACTTCAGAGCACTATGATTTATATTAAGCAACAATAAATACTATGGATCTAAATTAAAAAGGTTCTTTTCATCAAAAATCCTGGATTCTAAGGGTGGAGATTCTCCACCCCTTGGCCCAAGTGAATAGGTCAGAGGACATAACTTATTAAGGCTGTGTTAACCATGTTTATACTTACTGCATAGGTAAGTTTCTCCTCCCAGAATCTGGATGTCACACCAGCCTCAAGTCTAGTGAGGCAACTAGAGAAATTACACACTCATCACAGAGTGGACAAGACAAAGAAGTTGGCTATAGGTCTTCTTGTACACATCCTGGGGATGGCTCTAGAACTAGGACCAGGTCCCTGTAACATAAAACCATCTACTCATGACATAGGGACCCTCTTCTAGCCTATGCATATAATAAAAACATCACTGTTCATCTGAGTGTGTGCATATATGTATTTGTGTGCACCGTTATAAAGTGTGTGGCCAGCTGTGCCTCACATCCTGGCCTCATGCCCTCCCCCGACCTTAGATGACCTTTAAAAATCCTGCTACAACAAAAGCAATACCTATGTTTAGCATAATTTTCTTAGTTTGAAAGAAATGTTCTCAGTTATCCTGTCAATAGAGTATCCTTGGGCCTCAACTATATCTACATGTATGGCTTTCTAATTTTGTTTTCAAATTAAAAGATATAATAACAGAAAGGGCCTCATTAATTGAAAAAAGTTTCACCTAGATCTCAGTGAGTGAGATGATTCTTGGAGTCTTGACCTTCCTCTGGAGAAATGTGGAAAATTGGATCAACAAATGGTTGCTTTTATGTGTGGTGGGAGAACACTTCCCCCTTTGATATGGGAAGGAAGTCCCTAGTTTGAAGAAAGTACACACTGAGTTGATGGGGAAATTCTCCACTATGCACTGCAAATGTGCACGGTGGAGTAAAATAGTTGTAGCAGAGGTTATAATGAGGAGGAGGAAGAAGATGGTGATGGTGATGGTGATGGTGATATACACACAGTTGAACTGCTGTGCCAGAGCAACAGCTGTTCTGATGACATTTCTACTATTGCTATTGGAGCAGAGGAAAGCATCAGTCTTGATTCCAGCATAAAATGTGAAGGTGGTAAATGCACCAAAATGTGTCACAAAAGTTTCTGTAGGCTGGACACATTAAAGAATAGCTATAGTTTATTCAATAGGCTCCACTTTCTATTAAAACACAAGGCTTAGAGACAGATTTTCATACTAAGACTCAGTTACAGGAAATACACCAGTGTCCCTCCATGCATGGGACAAAAGCTGCTTCTCTGTGCTGTGCAGGACAGGGTGCAGCTGGCACAGCGAGGCAGTACTCCTGTCCACATTATTTCAGGTGACAGAGGCTTTTGGTATCATCTAGAAGAAATGGCAAGCTCTTGGCCTCCTCTATCAACAAATAGCAGCAGAGGTACTACTCCAGGTCAGAGGATAGAGTTGCCCAGAAAAGACAAAGAAGAGGCTAGGGTGGGGGTTCAGGACAGAAGATTAAGAGTCAGGCATTGAACTGGAAGTCAGAAAGTTCATCCTATGCCCTGGACTGTAACCTGAGTCTGAGGGCTGAATCTTTGGGTCTCTCCAGGACATTCAAAGAAGCCCAGGACATAGAACAAGACTCACCTAAGAAAGGTCCTGGAGGAACCTGGCCTCAGGTATCAAACTGAGTAGATTTTGTAGGGCTGAAAATCACACAAGAAACAAAGCTGAGGTGCAAGTACCTTAGAAGGGATCTCTGGAAGGTAGGTGTATAAATATCCCTTAAGCAAAGAGGATCCTTTCACTTAAGCAAGTTCAGGCCCATGATCAAACCTTAGGCTCTGAGGCAAGTTAGATTGTAGATCACTCTGCAGAGTCTCCTCAAGGAGGCTGTGCATGCTCCATCCAGGGAAGGGGCCAAGTATCCCCTCCCCCACCTGTTACTGAACATGATCAAAGAGCCTTAAGGGATGATGTAAGTGGACATGGAAGGAGAGGCCAGGGAGGTGTGGGAAGGCATCTCTGCAAGTTCAGCAGCAGGCTTCCTGACTGTGTTTTCAGAGCCAAAAACACCTGGATCTTCTGTTCTATGCTGTCCTAATTATCCAAAGAGCTGCTGTTCCCATTAGAGTGGGAAGGCACACTGGAGGAGCAGAAGCGTGTGCTCACAGATGCAGGCCCATTGCTGCCTTCCAGGGTGGTCTTGGAAACACTCCGGATTGCTTCAGTGCACATCAACTCAACAGAAGTGTCTGCCCCGCCAAGGTCACTTCCATAGGCTCCCTCCTGGTGGTGGTGTTTCCTGGAGGTGCAGCAGCTGTGGCATCCTTTGGTGGCTTGGAGAGGTGGTAAGAGTCCAAGCCCCTTGGGATGAGGTCTGTGTCCCTAGAGACTGCTGAGTTCCTCTTGCTGGGTGTTCTCCTGGGGGCTTCAGGGAAGACACTTTTCAGTGAGCTACCCAGGCTGCTGGCAACTTTCAGCCCCTTCTTGATGAGCTGGCCTCTTGTTGCTGTACTCCTTCCTGGTTTTCTCCAACTGACACAGCTAGATGGCCTCTTGGATGCCATCATTGCTGCTGGAGTCAAGACCTTGTGCTGGGGCTCCAGGAACCTGGAGCTGCTGCCCCTCCCTTCAGCCCTGCAGTTCCTATTGCCCGCGCCCCTACACTGTGCTGCCTGGGGCTTGGGGACAGCAGACCTTGTGCCGCCCAGGTTCTCAGCTCTGTGGTAATCTTAGGCCTGAGGCTGCTGGGTGCTGTGCTAATCTTTTCTGATCTGAAAGTTCATGAAAGAAAAACTCCTAACAGGCTCCATCAGACTGTGGCTAGCAGCACCATGACAGGGGGCTTCTGGGTGGGTTTCAGTGTGGATTGGGGAGAATTTTCATTTGACTTTGTTTTCGTATCCACAGACCTGTCACACTTTTGGTTTTCATGTTGTCTTTTCTCATTCAGAAATAGTTCTATTTCTGCTTGGATGCTCTGCTGAAAGGAGTCATCGCTGCTCACCCTGACTGGGAAGTCTGAGCCCTGTTTCCCACCGGCCTCCAGGGGCTGCCAGGAATATTGCATGATGCCGGGGTAAGTTTTAGGGGAAACAGGTGGGCAGGGTGCCACTGTGTGGAGGGTCTGTTTTGCCTCTGCTATCCTCCCTGCAGCCCTGCCATGGTGAGCCCCATTGGGCATGGGCTATTGTTCTAAGGAGAGCAAGAACCAGAATCCTTGTACATAGCCCTGCCTAAATGCACACTAACATGATGTTTTTATTTAACAGACGTGTCCTGGTAAATATGATTTTTGTAGCTTTTTGTAAATTAGTTATGCTGCTGTAAAAAATATTTTGAAAAATGTTGTCTTTTGTTTTTGGACTGTGTTCCTAACTGCGTCTTTCTGTGGTCCACTCAGGAGCCATTGCTGGACATGCAGTTTGATTCTTACCTTCACGGTGAGGGTAACCCTGGCTGGAACTCTGGTCAGTTGGTAGTTCAGATGCTCAAGTCTGAGGAGGCAGTGGCCGCCTTCCGGGAAGCACTAAAATGCCCTAGTGTCTGTCAGAAGCGCCCAGAACAATGCTTTTAATAAAAGACACAATGGTCCCTAACAGCCAGAGCAGTTACTCTTAAAATTGTAATCACAGCCTTTGATTAGTCAAATGTTTCTAAGCACAGTGACTAGGAAGCAAACTGACCAGCCAGTGTGTGCCTCTTGAGACCCCATTGAGACAGTGGCTCTCTCTGCAGCCTAGTCCTTCTGTGTCCTGTCTCCTGCAATCACTAGGTGATTCTAACATCTACAAAAACCTCTTTTTGTAGGAGACCTGCTGTTCTCCTCGTTTGATCATTATGCTAAGAGATCACACTGCATGTGCATTTTAACTGTCCTTTTCTTGATTTGTGCACACAAGTGAATAAGTATAGCAATTAGGTGGTTTGCTCCATAGACAAATTTGCCAGAGCTCAGTGCTGGGGACAAGCCTTGCATACCTACATATCTGCCATCCAGGAGCTGCAGCCCAGTCAGGGCTCTGAATATTGACAGAGCCACTGCTGTTAATGCCTCCTGCCACCCACCTCCTGGGTCAGAAGGGTGCTGATTGTAGGCCATGGCCTCTGGTCCCCTGAGTCAAGGCCAGGTGTTGCTGCCTTGGTTTTCTTACCTTCTGCCCGGTGGTACTAAGTTATCCATGGTCGCTGAGGGAACAGGTATGCTGGCCACTGATGTCCTCCAGTCACCCCATGTTCTGCAACTCTTATTCAGCTGTAAGGCAGAGTCTACCTTTTCGCCCGAGGATATTGTTGGTATTCTAATGTGGATATGAGTCTTGTACAACTCCTGCACCCCTGGGTTTAAACAGAAACCCAATTCTGCAGCCAAGTGCAGACCCCCACCCACAGTGAGCATCAGCTGGGTTAAGCTGCAGTCCTGAGTATCTCAATATGCCTGTGATAGCTACCATGTGGTGCATTCACTCACTTAAGTGCTTATGAGAAAAACAGTTCCATGTAATACATGTTCTTTTATTTAATTTACTTTTTTTATTAGTTGTTCAAAACATTACAAAGCTCTTGACATATCATATTTCACACATTTGATTCAAGCCGATTATGAACTCCCATTTTAACCCTATATACATATTATTGCAGATTCACACCGGTTACACAACCATTTTTTACCTACTGCCATACTAGTGTATGTTATATTCTGCTGCCTTCCCTATCCTCTACTATGCCCCCTCCCCTCCCCTTCCCTCCTCTCCCCTCCCCTCCCTTCTCTTCTTCTCTCCCTACCCCATCTACTGTAATTCATTTCTCTCTCTTGTTTATTTTTCCCTTTCCCCTCACTTCCTCTTATATGTAGTTTTGTATAACAATGAGGGTCTCCTTCCTTTATCATGCAATTTCCCTTCTCTCTCTCTTTTCCTCCTCCCTCTCGTCCCTGTTTAGTGGTGATCTTCTTCTCATGCTCTTCCTCTCTATTCTGTTCTTAGTTGCTCTCCTAATATCAATGAAGACATTTGGCATTTATTTTGAAGGGATTGGCTAGCTTCACTTAGCATAATCTGCCCTAGTGCCATCCATTTCCCTGCAAATTCCATGTCATTATTTAGTGCAGAGTATACTCCATTGTGTATAAATGCCACATGTTTTTATCCATTCATCTATTGAAGGGCATCTGGGTTGGTTCCACAGTCTAGCTAATGTGAATTGTGCTGCTATGAACATTGTTGTAACAGTGTCCCTATAGTACGCTCTTTTAAGGTCTTTAGGGAATTGTCCAAGAAGGGGAATAGCTGGATCAAATGGTGGTTCCATTCCCAGCTTTCCCAGGAATCTCCATACTGCTTTCCAAATTGGCTGCACAAATTTGCAGTCCCACCAGCAATGTACAAGTGTACCCTTTTCCCCACATCCTCGCCAGCACTTGTTGTTGTTTGACTTCATAATAGCTGCCAATCTTACTGGAGTGAGATGGTATCTTAGGGTGGTTTTGATTTGCATTACTCTGACTGCTAGAGATGGTGAGCATTTTTTTATGTACTTGTTGATTGATTGTATGTCCTCATCTGAGAAGTGTTTGTTCAGGTCTTGGCCCATTTGTTGATTGGGTTATTTGTTATCTTATTGCTTAATTTTTTGAGTTCTTTTATACTCTGGATGTTAGGGCTCTATCTGAAGTGAGAGGAGTGAAAATTAGTTCCCAGGATGTAGGTTTCCTATTTACCTCTCTTATTGTTTCTCTTGCTGAGAAAAATCTTTTTAGTTTAAGTAAGTCCCATTTGTTGATTCTTGTTATTAACTCTTGTGCTATGGGTGTCCTCTTAAGAAATTTGGAGACCGACCCCACAATATGTGGATCAGAGCCAACATTTTCTTCTATCAGACACAGAGTCTCTGATTTGATATCAAGCTCCTTGATCCATTTTGAGTTAACTTTTGTGCATGGCGAGAGAAGGAGATTCAGTTTCATTTTGTTGCATATGGATTTTCAGTTTTCCCAGCACCATTTGTTGAAGATGCTATCCTTCCTCCACTGCATGCTTTTAGCCCCTTAATCAAATATAAGATAGTTGTAACTTTGTGGATTAGTCTCTGTGTCCTCTATTCTGTACCATTGGTCCACCTGCCTGTTTTGGTACCAGTACCATGCTGTTTTTGTTACTATTGCTCTGTAGTATAGTTTGAAATCTGGTATCGCTATACCGCCTGATTCACACTTCCTGCTTAGAGTTTCTTTTGCTATTCTGGGTCTTTTATTTTTCCATATGAATTTCATGATTGCTTTATCTATTTCTAGAAAAAATGCCATTGGGATTTTGATTGGCATTGCATTGAACCTATAGAGAACTTTGGGTAATATCGCCATTTTGATGATGTTAATTCTGCCTATCCATGAAGAAGTTATATTTTTCCACCTTCTAAGATCTTCTTCTATTTCTCTCTTTAGGGTTTTGTAGTTTTCATTGTATAAATCTTTCACCTCAATAAACAAAAAATGAGGACCATATGATCATCTAAATGTGGGTTCATCTTTGTGTCTTGTATTTTTGTGTTATTGTTCCACATGTGTCCTTTGGTACCAACACTATGCTGTTTTTGTTACTATTGATCCATAGTATAGTTTAAATTCTGGTATTGTGTTGCCTTCTGCTTCATTCTTCTTGCTGAGGATTGCTTTGTCTATTCTAGGCCTCTTATTTTTACAAATGAAATTTGTGGTTTCTTTTTCTAGTTATATGAAGACTATCATTCATTGGTAGAGATATAATGCTAATCAAAAGTACTCTAAGATTCTCACTCCCATCAGAATGACAGCCATCAAGATTACAAACAACACTAAGAGTTGTCCAGGATGTAGGGGAAAAGGCACACTCACACATTGCTTGTGGGACTGTAATTTGGTGTAGCCAATCTAGGAGTCAGTATGGAGAGTTCATGGAAACTTACAACAAAACCACCATTTGACCATGCTATCCCACTCCTTGGCCTAGATGTAAAGGACTGAAAAACAGCTTACTACAGGAACACAGACACATCAATGTTTATTGCAGCACAATTTATAATAGCTAAATTGTGGAACAAAACCAGATGCCCTTCAGTAGATGATTACACAGAGAAACTTTTATATATATACACAATGGAATATTACTCAGAACTAAAAGAGAATAAAATAATAGCATTTACAAGTAAATGGTTGGAGTAGGAGAATATAATTCTAAGTGAAGTAAGCCAATCGAAAAATATCAAAGGCCAAAAGCTTTATTTGATATGAGGATGCTGATTCATAATGATGATAGCAGGGCATGGGAGAAATGGAAGAACTTTAGATAGGGCAAAGGGAAAGGAGGGGAATGGAGAGAGCATGGGGGTACAAATGATGGTGGAATGAGTTAGACATCATTACCCTAAGTACATATATGAAGACACGAATGGTGTGAAAATACTTTTTGTACAACCAGAGACTTGAAAAATGGTGCTCTCTATATCTAATATGAAATGAATTGCATTCTGCCATCACATATAACAAATTAAAATAAATAAATATTTTAATAGAAAAGTGAATAAATAAACAAGGGGAGGACATGAACCTTGTTTTCATGAAATTAAGAAATAAAGGCCGCAAGAGCCATGAGAGTGGAATTTGGCGAGCATGCCAGTGGCTTTCTCCACAAGGAGGTGGTCCGATTCATTAATAATGAAGCTCTCCTGAACAGTGGTGGCCCCGAGTTCTACAAGGCCTTTCGCTCTTGTCCCTGGAACAAGGTAGAGGAGTGGATTCGCACTGTGGTGGTGGACTTTCAGGTGCCTCGAGACCTCAAGAGGGAATGCACCTGAAGTGCCCTTGCCCTGGGCATGCGAGTGGTGGCAAGGCAGCGGGAGCAGCAGGGGCATCGTGCCTGTCTGCTGCAGGACCAACTGGAGGAGGGTGAGGCGGCTTGCTGGGCTTTGGCCTCTGAGCTGCAGTGGCTGTGTGAGGACCGTGATGATGCTACTACTCAGCTGCACTTCACTTAGATTGTCTTTCAACAGGCAATGGATGAGCGTGAAGTGCTACGTGAGAGGCTACCTCAGGCTGAGAGGTCAGCCTTCGCAGATCCATTGCCCCCAAAGGTTGTACCTGTTATGGGAGCCCAACAGCATGGTGCTGTGGCATGGTCCCTGGAAGGAGAGGAGCAGGCAGAGGTGGTAGCACCTGGAACACAGGGCATACCACATTTGGAGGCCCAGATGCCAGCCCCAGCACCTTTGCTTTATGTGCCAGGACACCCAGGTCCTTAGCTCCAGGCACTGCAACCCCATGTGAAAATGTCTGTGCCCCATTCAGTGCCAATCCCAGTCGGATTCCCATACTAAACATCTCTACAAGCCCCTGTAGTAATGAAATCAGAATCAGCAGGAACAGCAGCCACAGCAGTGACAGCAATTGCACCCCAGGTGTCTCCTCTTGTCAGCTATCCACCTGGCTTGTGGGCTCCAGTGGGGTGCCAGGAGGAAATGGCTCTTCAATGTGTCCAGAGTTACCTGTGTGTCCAGAGTTCCCAGAGTTGCCTTGTCCTGAGTTGCCTGAGTTGCTGGGGCCAGGATGAATATCCTGAGAACCTTCCATGCAGATGCAACCAGGGAGATAGAAAAAGCCCCAAGCAAAAAGAAGGTCCTGAAGGTCCACATGGAATGACTTCCCTGAGGGAAAGCATAAGCCAAAGCCAAAAAGAGGGTCAGGAGAGACCCAAAGGGAAAGACCCCATGTGGGAGAGCATTAGACTTTGCCTGGTGTTTTTAATTAAAAAACAAGAATGTCATTGGGATTTTAATAGGAATTGCATTAAATCTTTGTAAAAGTTTTGGTAGTATGGCCATTTTTGGCTCTATTGATTCTACCTACCCGAGACCATGAGAAATCTTTCCATCTTCTAAGATCTTTTTCAATTTTTTTTCTTAGTGTTCTATAGTTTTCATTGTAGAGGTCTTGCACCTCTTTTTTTAGATTGATTCCCAAGTGTTCTATTTATTTGAGGCTAGAGTCAATGGGGAGGTTTTCCTAGTTTCTCTTGCTGTGGATTAATCGCTTATATATAGAAATGCATTTGATTCATGGGTATTGATTTTATATCCTAATTTGCTGAATGTATTTATTGGTTCTAGAAGCTTTCTGGAGGAATTTTTTGGATCTTCTAAATATAGAACTATGTCCTCAGCAAGGGGTGATAATTTGAGTTCTTATTCTATGCAAATCACTTTAATTTCATTCATCTGTCTGATTACTCTGACTAGAGTTTCAAAGAGGGCATCCCTGTCTTCTTTCTGTCCTTAGAGGGAATGCTTTCTCCTTTTCTCATTTAGTTATAATGTTGGCCTTGGGTTTCGCATAGATAGCTTTTACAATGTTAAGACTTTGCATACATTGTTTGTATAGACCTCACCATGTGCATGTTCAAGCATGAGTGTTTGTGGTATGAGGTGACAGGTTAGGATGAGAGGCAAAAAAATGGATTCCACAGCAGGAGTCATGGAAGAGGAAGATTAATTCAAATGATTGGATTAAATTCTACTAAATAGAAAATAGTTTTGTTTTCAAATTTAAAATAAGGGGGATGTGATCTTAAAATTTCTCCTTCCTGAAAATTTCCTCAACTCTTAAAAGATAACACTTTGTATACATTTTCATTCTGAATCAAAAAGACATTTTAATTTTCTCTATCTACAAATGTTTGGAGGTTCAGAAAGATTGAGACATGTGTTGGTTTAGAATTACAAACCAGAAATGGAATCTTCTTTGATTCTCAAAACTATAGCTATGCATCCCTTTCATCCCATGATTTTTTGATCAATGAAATAATTTTTGAAGTAAATCCTTTTTTTCTAATTTAACTTATTTTTATTAACAACAAATATTAATATATAGTTCTAGGTTTCAGTTTTTGAAGCAATACACAAACTATTCAACAACACACTTGGACATGAAAATACACTTTCTAATAGTAGCAGCTCAGAATGTGGCATGTGCTCACAATGAAAGTTCCATGTTGACCAGTCACCATGGTAATGTGGAATGCACATCTTACCTTCCATTTCCACTCAGTTGGTGTAGTGAGTGAGTTGGTGTAAGTTAAAGTTGGAGAAGAGTAGGGAGGTTTTGAGTTCCTGGTTGGCCATGGGAAATCTTAACTGCTGTGGGAAAGGTACGTTGTCAGTGATATTTTTAAGTGTGTTTCTTCAAAGGGCAGTTAATGTTTACTGAATATATTTTCCTCTTGATGTTTTCATCTTCAACACTGAATCTTCTCTCCTGAGATTTAAATATTTGGTGATATTGTTTTATCACTCAATTCATATATTTGCTTGTTCTATTGACCTGGTTACTGAAAATGTTTTTCTAAATTTAGATAAATGAACCATTCCTAATGCCAATAACATGTGTGCCTTTAAAGTGAATTACAGGAGCAGGACAACCACCTTGCTTTCATGAGATGAAGAAATAAAGTGAGACATAGTATATGGATGCTAAGTAAGGCGATATATATACCATGAAAGGGAATTAGAAACCAAACCCATCTCAATGTATATGAATATTTAAAAATAACGTTAGAGAAGTCTAAATCAAGACTTTGTAAAAGAAAAGAGGACTGAAATTTCAGAAAACGTTTCCAATTGGTTGATAACTAAAGGATCCCAGGTGTTTGGGGGCTACTGGGAAGAAGGCAAAAAGGACAGTGCCTTGAGGTCAGTGGAGTGGATGTCTGATAATGGAGGAAAGGAGGGCCTCAGTGGTTTCAGGGAGGATCCATTGGTTGAGGTTCACACGTTATAGTTAGTGGTGGTTCCATCTAGGCAGGTAAGTCTCTGGCCCCTGGCCATGCAGAGTCTAGGAAGAGGCTTGGAAAGCCAGGAGCAGGAATATGCCTGATCAGAGCTGGTGCATATGGAGAAATGATATTTCAACCAGGCCTTGTCTGACTGCTCAGATTATGGCTCAGAATATTAGACTGCAGACATGGGGCAGGCCAGCATCTGACATGGAAACATCAAACCATCAGCCCAGAGTATCTGTTTCCCTGATTAATCCCCACTAACAGGCCATCTCCCACCTCTCTGCCTCTTCAGTTACTGACTTTCATGAGTGGAAGCAAAGCAGCAGAATCGAAACTTTTGTAGCTGCATTGGCTGCAATCCTCATTAATAATCAAAAAAAAGTTAACACATTTCAAAGATACATCTACGCAGGGGAAACACAACTAACCCCAAAGGGAAGAAGAGGACAGCAGTAAGGAGAAGACTGAAAAAGCACAGCAGGGCACACGTTAAGTCTAGTGCTCCATTAAGTCTAGTGCTCCAGGTGTGAAACTAGGGCACCTGATGGTGTAATATGGGTGCCCTAGAGCTTGAGCATCCTTACCCCTCCAGCTTGGTCTGATGTGGGACCACTCCCTAGAGCTTCTGTGCTCACTGACTTTCACTTACCTGAGCAGGGGTTCATAGGCCTGCCACTGCTAACTTCCACCACAACACTGGCTCCACTCTCATAGTTTGATAAATCACTGTTTCTGGGGTTACTGGGTTGCACTCTGAATGTGATATGCACATCCTGTTCACCAGCGTTTCCTCTGAAGTATGAATGCAAACCTTCACAACCCCTCAACTCTTCACTCTGTAAGCCTGATAACCAGCATCATATGGACAATAACAAGGTCAGCTGAGAATGAGGACAGTAGCCAGACCCACCTAGACCATGGCCTCTGTTAGCCCGTATGATGTTAGTTACACAGCAAAATGAATCTGGACATAGGATTCTGAGGCTGCCTTTTGCACGCAGGGCACCCTGATAATCTCTCCACAAGTCATTGAGCCTGCTAAGGGTGGTGTCCTTCCCATTCCTGAGATGTCGAAAGGTGGCTTCTGTGTAATGGAACTAATCTCTTTACCAACCACACCATCTTTGGCCCCAACATTACAAAGTTTTCATTTCTGGAAAACCTGCAAGTATTTTAAATCTTTCTACCCTGGCTTTTGCTCCTGATCCCCATGGTATATCAGGCTGAAAGCAGAAAAATATACCCAGGCCATATCTCAAATGCTGTACTGCCTTTAATATTCCCTGCTGGATAAATTAGTCTGTGTTTTAGTTGCCTTTTACATCACTGTGACCAAAAAAATCTAACAACAACAATTAGAGCAGGACAAGTTTATGTAGCTCATAGTTTCAGGTCTCACTCCACTGACCACCAACTGCATAGCTCTGGGGCCATGTTGAGGCAGAACATAGTGGGGGAAGTGTAGGGAGTGGGAAAGCAGCTCAGCATATGGCAATGAAGAAGCAGAGAGAGAACTCTGCTCACCAGGGACAAACTATGAACCCTGGATCAGTTTCCTCCACTTGATCCTCCTCTTTGTCCTCAGCCTGGGCGGGCTTATCTATCTGCCTGTGGTTGACTGGGAAGGCGAGAACAGGCCCATGGTGTGGCTTAACCTTTGTATTAGACCGCCTTGGGCCAGCTTGGGTTGACTCTGTGCCTAAGGCTAAGTTGGATCTGTTCCCGTCTATGTTGGAGAGACTTGCGCAAGGGAGCCAGGTTAGGCAAGGTAAGTGGAGAAAAAATATCTGATGGGGCAGTTGGCGCCTGAAGGGCCAGAGCACAAAAGGCAGGAGGGATATAGGAGGGAGGTGGATGGGTAAGTCCTATAGGCTGTGGCAGGGTCCTGAGGGTGGCGGGTCTTGTGAATGGTAGTGAGCTGCTTCCTTCTCCAAGGTAGCCTCTTCCCCAGGTGTCAATGTGTCTCTGGGATTTAAAACTGGATAAAGGCGGTTGGTAGCTGTTGCAGCCTTATTCATTAGGGTGGGATTTTGAGTGCATCCAAGAAGGTTCCCAGGGTCCTGGGGAAACTGAGAAGGATCTATGTCTATACTAACTGAAGGGCATGCCTATGGGGGACGAGAGGGATGAGAGGTCTTTTGCATAGCCTCTTCCCCAATCCTGACAAGTTTTAAGGTACCATTGTCAAAGGGTGAATTTTTAAGAATTTCATTTTGTTCCAATAAGAAAAGGTGGGAACAGGCACCTTTTCTTGGCCAAAGGATTCATAATAATCTTTTAAACAGTCTCCTACTCTAAGCCATCTTTTACCATCAATGGTCTCTTCAAGGGGAAACCACGGACACAATTCTCCTATGTATGAAAAGAATAATTTTAAGTCCTTTTTCTTAACACGTGCCACTCGTGTCTTGAGGGCCTCCTTGAGGCCTGACAAAAACAAATCATGTGACGAAACTGCTTGTCCAATGGTGGGTCATTCACTGTGCGTCGTCCCCACTCTCTTCCTGGATCTGTTTCTCCGTCGTGTCTTCCAAGGCGATCGCGAGCTCCGCTTGGCCAAGTCTCCCTGGAGGACGGCGTTCCTTCTCAGTCAAAGGCTCGAGCCCCAATTTTTGGGCGCCAAATGTTCTGACCCGCAGGACACATAAACGTATGCGGTGAACCTAGGTGGGGAGGAATGAAGGGACAAGAGACATGAAGGATGACAGCAAGACAGGAGTTCTGATCAAGCTGCAAACTTTTATTTTTCACACAGGGGTATTTATATGCTGGGGATGGGGAAGCTCTCTAAACAGCAATTGCTGGATGTGGGTGGTAAAACTGCCAGCTGCAAGATTTCTGATGATCCTGATAACCACAGGATGTTCGAGGGAGATAGGTAGCTGCAGGATGTCTCCCAGGCAGGATGTCTCCCAGGAGGCTGATCTTGTAAATGTCATTCTATTCTTTGAAGGAGAATTACCTTCTAGCCCCTGACACCATACCTCCCACAAAAAAGAAAATGCATTAACAGAAAAGAGTTCACACTGATCCTTCCTGAATTCCCCACCCCACTCCACCCACAACATCCAAAAATGGCCTTAATAGTCATTGCAGCCACGTTGACGCAGCACCTCCTATGTGCTAGGGACTGCTCTGCATAAATAAACCCCAGGAGACACACCAGTGTCTCCATTTAAGAAAGAAACTGAGGCAAAGAGAGATTTATTAACTTACCAATGATCACACAGCTCAAAAGAGGCCCATAGGGGTTTTAAACCCGGGCCATTTGGTTTTACTCCAGACCCCTCAGACCAAAGATGCAGTAAGTGGGAGGAGAACATCAGACATATGATCCACCTATGGCAGGAGGAGACTTGGGTGAGTGGAGCCTTCTGTGACACAGACAGTGTCCCCTCTCGGGGGATGCCTCACCTGGTCCTGAGAGGCCCACTCAGCCTGGGGGAGAAGAGAGCCCCCTGCAAGCCTTTTGGTTTAAGAGAATGTTCACTTACCTGAGCTGCAATGTCTCCACTGCTCTGAGGAGTTGGGGCCACGTCCTGTCAGAGATCCTTAAAGGTGACCTCATTTTAAGGAAACAAGCCTGTGGCCAATTGTCCAAGATTGACTAAGTCAGGGGCCAGCACAGGCAGCCAGCAGAGGGGACACCATTGAAGAGATGAGCCGGAGCAGGGTCCAGGGGCCTGGAGCACGGCCTGGGCACGGCCCAGTGGCTCCCAGCTGACATCCTCCCTGTCCGGGAGATCCTGGAAACTGCCTTCATGGTGATTTTCAGGTGCATGCATGGGAGGCCCTACTTGCTCCAGCTTCAGGGTAGGACAGGGAAGATTTCAGGCCTCATCAGATTATGGGCATGAGCAGGATGGTGGCCAGCAGGGGAAGACATCAAGGGCCTCCATCTCACAGCAGTTTATGCATTGTTTGTTGAGCCACTACCATGCATCATATGGATGTAGCTGGAAAGTGGATTTTTAGCATGTGTAAAGGACCTGAGGCAGCAGTGGGCTTGGTACATTTGAGGCTGTGTGGGGAGTTGAGGATGGCCTGAGCCAGGATGTGCCTGGGGATAGCTGAACGAGATGAGGCAGTTTGGGAACTGATTGACTTCTTTCCCTTGTGCTCCACCTGTCGAACAAGCAAGGCACAGAGATGAAGATCTTTCACATGACAGATGAAGAGTCTGAAGGTCAGAGTGGTAAAGGCATTTTCAGGTCCCGAAGGTTACACATGGCGGAGTTGGAATTCTCACCCAGATCTGACTCTAGAGCAGTTTATGTGTCCCTTCTAGCATGACTTTCTGACAAGTCCAGATGCACCCAAACTCAACCTCCTGTATCTGGTTTGAAGAGTCTCAGGTACATGAGTCATATAAGGCCTTGATAAGTCCTTCTGCAAAGGAAGTTTCTAATATTTCTTTAACCCAGCACTTGCAACGTTCATTTGAACATAAGATCCTTATAAATGTGACTAGAATGAAGACATTTCAGAAGTGACCTTGGGATACACTGGTCTTGGTAACCCACAGAAGTCTCAAGTGGTCTTCCTGATCTTGGGGAAGAGAATTCTGGGTATATTTTGGAGACTCAATAAGATGGTGAAGGGATGGAGAGAGATTCAAAGGACTAATGGGGGTATTTCAGAGCGGGAAGGGATCCCTAGAAGGACCCTAAGTGGGACTCTCGAGAGATTTCCTCCCTCGCTTCAGAGAACAGTACCAGGGCCCGTGAGGGTAGGATAGGAGTTTGAGACTGTACCTGAGGTGGGCCATCTTGGTCGGGAGTGAGCTCCCCACCACCAGCAGTGTGCAATTAGAAACTGTTGCATTACACTGCTGAAGGTCACTTCCTCTAGGATTCTGGGCTTCGGGGTAAAGAAAGCCACCCCACCTGGGCCATGCTCAGTCCCCCCTTCTCTCCAGAGTGGGCACAAACAAGCCAGACATGGCACATTCATGACATTAGGAAAATCCTTATAAATAAAATAGTTACTATGAAAGCTGATGAGCTCTCCACAGTCCATCTCCTCTCAACAGGAATAATGCCAAGCCCGTGATTCCAGTGTCACCTCCCGCCATCGACTAGAGGAAACCCTCATTTTAAGAAGTATAACAAGAAAAGTGAATGACAGTCTATTGACATTTTAAAAAGTGTGTGAGCAGTGGGGACATGACTGGCTGGAGAGACGCAGAGACAGGAGGAGAGAGGAGCCACACCAGTCCCTTCCATCTCCGCTCAACCTGGAGGGCTCAGGCACCTCTGTCGCCCAAGGGCTGAAGCTCGGTGTTTTCTTCACCAAGAAGGAGGTCGAGGTGGGAAGGGGTGGGAGCGGGCCAGGGCCATGAGCCTGCTGTGCCCCAACTCCTAGGTCAGGGTCCCCCCTGGAGGGGCTCTGGTGGCTCTGGGGGACTGTCCTGGAAGGGCAGGCAGGGAATCTGGCCAATGGAGACCAGGAATCAGGTCCCCTCAGCTTTCCAGCCAGGCTGCGGCTCAGGGACACACACGGACCTGCCTTGTGCCGGCACCACTGCCACCTGCCCCCACAGACACCTGCACCTCTGGAGTGAGCGCAGCCCGGGGTGGGTTGCAGAGGCATGGGACGGATGTCCACGGAGACCATTCTAGGGAGGACATGGGGCCACCTCTACGCCCTTTCCAAGGTGAGGGGCGAAGGTGATGGGCCTGGGGACTCGCTGGGCACCGACAGGGACAATGCCCTGGGGATTCGTGGGCTCCAGGACTAAAGCCAGCCTCGGGCCTACACCGTGTCGGCCTGTCACACTGCGCTCCTAGTGCAGCACGCATACACACATGCATGCGTGTGGGCCAGCGCACGCTCACTAGCGTGGATGTCACACCCCTGCACCAGCATCACTGCCCGAGCAGAAGGGACTGGCAGGGTCGGTCCACCTGCACATGCGCAGACCATGCGCACCCACCCCATGATGTATGCACCGACCCCCCACGCCACTTCTGTCTTACTCATGAGCCCACTTACGTGCACACAGGGGGACAGATCCTCGTTCTGCCCTGCGTCCCACACTCCCAGCAGGTGCCCGTCCAGCACAGGCCAAACACACGGGGCATAGCCCACCCAGGCACGGTGGCCTCCCTACCTCCCAGCACCCAACCTCGTGGTGCCCCACTCCCTGATCAGTGTTTGAACAGCTGTCCTGTGTCTCCTGAGTGCTGGGGGAGCAGGCCACGGATGGCCTCGAGGGAGAATGTCACCCTCTCCAGCCCCTCCTGCCCCCAGCCCGCCTTTGTCAACCAGGACAGCGCTCGGGGGGACCCTGCTGTGCTGCCCTCTTAGCTGGCTTCCCCGCCAGGGCCCTGGGCAATGAATGAGCCTCGGGCATCCCTCCTGACCCCATTGTCCTTGCCCACGCCTTATCAGTGGGCACAGGTAGAGAGGACAGGGGCTGCAACTCGGGGAGGCCTGTTCTAGAAGCATCCACCCATCCCTCCCCTTCCTCTCCACCCGCCCAGCCCCTCACATCCGCTGGTGGCCCCACCTCTCAGCCATTGTCCAGGCTGTTCCCCGCCCCCAACTCGCCCCTTAGCAAGGACCCCTAACCTCCCTCTCCAGGAAGCCCTCTGGGTTCCCTTCCCTCTTGGCCTCAAGGCGCCTGCACCTCACCCCTCCCACACCAAGATGTCCATTTCTTGCTCCCTGTACATGACCATGGGATGGGGAAGCGTGGAGTTGTGGGGAAGGTGGACAGCTGGGTTCCCATCATCCTGGCACCCACAGAAGTGGAGGGGGAGCCCTGGCCAAGGGCAAGACCTCTGCAGTAGGAGGGTGGACGGGAGGGAGAGACCCAGGGAGTGCGGTGCCTCTATTCTCGGGCCTCCAGGAGTGAATCAGGTCCCTGGCCTTTATTCAAGAGTAAAGGATGCCACCACACACATGAGGAAGTTAGTAAATTCCCTCCCCTCCTCTCCCCACCCAGAAGGCTGCCAACTTCTAGATGGTAATGGTGTGTGGGATAGTGAAATCAGCATATCCATCAACACACTCCCTGCTCATCATGTACAGGGAAGGGCCAGTGGCTCCAGTTCCACATCATCATCCTCTGGAGGCTCCCTGGGCACCGGCTCCCAAATACCCAGAGGGAGGGACATCCCCCCAGTCCCCTCCTAGCCGCCACCCGGCAGCCCCCAGGAGCTCTGAGGGACCATCATGAAGGGGACTCCTTACTACACAGACTGCCTTTGATTTGGGGGACAGTGAGTGGGACCTGTTGGTTGAACTTGGTGTGACAATGGTGGGCATCCTGGGTCCTCTACCTATATGCAAAATGGGGGTGATATCTGTAGCCCCTCTTTCAAGACTCTGTAAAGATTCACATGGATTTTATGTGGTGACTATATCCCACATAGCAAGCACTGGACTAATGCAGGCCTTTTCATAAAAGTATTTCTGATTCAAAAAAACACATTCCTGGTAATCCCAGTGAATCAGGAGGCTGAGGTAGGAGGATCAAAAGATTCAGGTGAGCTTGGGCAACTTAGTGAGATCCTCAAAATAAAAAATAAAAATAAAAAAGTAAAAAAGGGCCAGGGTTATAAGGCTCAGTGATAAAGACACCTGTGGGTTTGATCCCCAATTCCACAAAATAAAAAAAAAAAATGATTTCATGAAATGCCAGGCATATTGTAGAGATGCAGTAAATATTCTTTAGATTGATGCTTGGCTTTCAGCAAGAGTCAAGTTGCAGCTGCCTTTAGTCTGAGTATTTTGTAGGTGCTCCATGGTAGACTAAGGTTTACCTTGTTTCCTGGGCCCTGGCAGCCTGGACACCCTTTGCCTCTTCACTGGAGGGCCAACAGGGGTTTTTGAAATGACCCTGTGGATGGGGTAAAGGGAGCAGGTTCTGTCCAGGGTGAGGTCCCTGGGAAGCTTTTAGCACGGGTGTGTTAATGCAGGCTGGGAGGTCAGGAGCCCCGTGTCAGCCAATGAGACCTGAAAGCTTAGTCCCAGCCTGGAAGAAGGTTAAGGGCAATGTGCCAACATGAGGCTGACCTGAGCTTAGTTCAGATGTTGCCATTTACTGGCTGCGTGGCTACAGGCTTCTCTCTGGTCTGTGAAATCAGACTCATGTTGTCTTCTGTGCTCATCAACCAGGTTGGGGTTGAGGATGCCATGATATAGAAAGAATGCATAGATACAATGGAGTGTGGGACACAAGTGTCCTGGGAAATCAAATGAGAACTTTGAACATCTTTTACAGAAGTCAGCAGAGTAAAGAGGAAACCTTGAACAGGGGATCAATTCTTGGTTCTGTAACTTTGGGGCTGTGTGACCTTAGGTAAGTTACAGAACATCTCTGAATCTGGTTCCTCATGTGAATGCGTACTCTATTATCATGAAGGCATAATACTCTTTCCCACGATATTGCCCACCTGGCACTCGCTGTGCTCCAGGAGAAAACATCTCTGGCCAGAGCCTGCCACCACAGAACATGGTCTGTCCTTCTCTGACCCCAATCCACAATGCCACTTGAAGCAGATGGAATGAGAGGGGCAAGCTAGGGAAGAGCTGTGGAAGCTTGGTTGGATGCCAGGGAGCAGTGACAGTAAAGTGAGGTCCTGCCTGCCCTCCTGGTGGTCGTGCTCCGGCAGAGGGGTGCATGTTGGAACATACGCTACAAAGAGCAAACAGGCACAGGAGGGGATAGGTGTGGCAGGAGGCTGTTCTGGTTTGGATGTGAGGGGTCCCCAAAAAACTTAGCTGTGAGACAATGCAAGAGGGTTCGAAGGACAAGTGATGGGGTTGTAAGAGTCTTAACCCCTCAGTGAATTAATCCCCTGATAGTGATTGACTGAGTGGTGACTGAAGTGGTGGGGTGTGGCTGGAGAGGAGGGTCATGGGCCAATTATTTGGGATATATATTTGTATTTGGCAAGTGGAGCCTCCCTCTGCTTTCTGATCATCATGTGAGCCCCTTCTCTCTACCACACTCTTCCGCCATGAGGTTCAGCTCACCTCAAACGTTGAGGAATGGAGCCTGCTGTCTGTGCATTGAGACCTCTAAAACACTGAGCCCCCAAGGCAACTTTTCCCTCTCTACAATTGTTCTGGTTGGGTCCTTCCATAGTGCAGCAAAAAAGCTGACTAAAACAGAGACTACTTTCAATCAGGTGGCAAGGAAATCTTCCCATTTGGTGGCACAGGATACAGAGGAACAGACTGACCCAAGGTCAGCCAGCAAGGTTCTGAAATATTCCAGAGGTCTGGCCCTCCTCTCTGCACCACGCTGTGTCCAGGGTCCACTCACACTTTCTGCATGGCCTTGTCCTACTCGTGCCCACACCTCTGCAGGGACAGCCCAGCTGGCTAGCCCTTTCTTCTCTCAGGCAGCCGAAGCTGCTGGGAGGATCTGAACTCCAGCCAGCCATGGCGCTCTCGGGTCCATCCCTGCCCAGTAGTGGGGAGAAGGCTCAGGACCCTCTCCTCAGGGGGGGCATGTTGGGGGCCAGGAACTTACAAAGGCAAATAATGTCTGGGTAAACATTGGCTGCTGATAGCTCCAGCTGTGGGGGCCAATGATGTCCCCTTGGTCCAGATGTTGGCCTCACCCACCTCCCTCCTGTGGCAGTACATTTGAGGAGAACATTGTAGGCCAGCGGAGAGCAACACAGAATGCGGGGTGGGGAGGGGGCTGGCAGGGCCACCCAGCACAATCCATGCACAGCTAGCCAGCATAGTCCTCCACCTCCAGGGTTGTCCGGACAGCAGGGGTCACTCCTGGGCTGAGAGTGTACCAGGGAAGATGGGGCCACAGCCTCCCCTGTCCAATGTCCCAGATTTCCTGGCTGGGAATGAAAACTGAATCCAGAGGTGGAACCAATGCCAGGACCCTATGCTCTCCCAGGATAGAGTGAGCTTCTTGTCCCTGGAGGTTTGTCAGCAGGGTCTGCACCTTCAGAGCTGGTGAGAAGCAGGCTACTCAGGGCATTGGAGAGGGTTGGGACTAGAGCCTTCTCTTGGATTCTTGCCAATTGCCCCACCCCTGATCCTGAAGCCCACAGGGTGCCCAGTCCACCCTCCCCTCCAGCACCAGGAGAGTCTAGAACTTGCTTCTTCAAATCTCCCTTCCCTGAGTGGGTCAATGTCTTGATGGGACCCTCCCCTGCCCCAGGTGCACACCGACACTTCTCCTAATGCATCCTGGCTGGCCCACTGGGAGCCACAGATGACATGTCACATGAGGGGACATAAGGGGGCTCTCACATTTCCCACGCCTGGGCTCCTGGGCCCCCAGCATTCATGATGGCTGATTTCAACAAGAAAGGGCCCCTTGAGAAGGAGAGTCCCCCTCCCTTTCCCCCTCGCCTCTGCTAAGCCCCACTCTGCAGCTAAACACTGTCTGAGCCTCCCTCCCTCTGGAGCACCCTCTCACTCACCTGCCAAGCCTTCCCCAGACTGCTGCAGCCTCACCTCGCAGCCTCTGCCAGCCAGGATGAGAATCCCAAGGTGGGGTGGGAGGATCAGGGCTCCATACTGCAGAGGAGAAAGGGGGGTCAGTCTGTCCTAAAGGTATAAGCCATTTGGCCAACCATAGGCCAGAATGACTGAATAAATCTTCGTGGGTGCTTTAATGCTCTGAGGACAGGAGGTCTCCCAATCTCAAATCCAAAGACAGCCAGAGCAGTGAAATTTACTATGAGGCCTTCCAGGCATCTGCCCTAAATTTTCGAAGTGGCATTTTTTTAAACCTTTTATTTTGACCTAATTTTAGATTTACAGAAAAGTTGCCAAAAATAGAACAGATAGCTTCAGTACACCCCTCACCTAGCCTTCTCTAATATTCACATCTTACATAACCCTAGTAAATGATCAAGCCTGAGAACTTATCCTTAGTTCAGTACAATCACCTGAACTTCACATCTTATTGGATGCTGGGTACAGTGGTGCATGTCTGTAATCCCAGCAGCTCAGAAGGCTGAGACAGGAGGATAGGGAATTCGAGGCCTGCCTCAGCAAATTAACAAGGCCCTAAGCAATTTAATGAGACCCAGTCTCAAAATTTAAAAAAAATGAAAATAAAAAAGGGCTGGGGATGTAGCTCAATGGTAAAGCAGTCCTGAGTTAGATCCCCAGTACCTAAAACAAAACAAAACAGCTCTTATTTGAATTTTCCATTTTTCTACTAAGATCTTTTCCTGCTTCCATCACCCCATTCTGGACACCACACTTCATTTAGTTGTTATTTTTCTTTTGTGTCCCTGATCAATTGGTTGCCGCAGTCCGGCTGCAGCAAAATAACCAGGGGGTGACGAACAACTTGTGTAGATTGATACAGCAGGAGTCGGAGCCATTTATTGTAGGAAAGGAGGGGTATATATACATTCCACACAGCTTATCTTAATTAACATAAACTAGATACAGCAGTCAACGAATCACAGTTAATGGCTTGCTGGCACCACCTCACAAACCACTCCCTCTGGCAAAATGCCAGGCGCCATCCTAACTTGTTTACAGACCTTAACATTGGTGACATTCCCTCAGTCTATACTCATCGTTCATGATCTTGACAGCACTGAGGAACAAGTGTTTTGTAGAACTGTGGGTTACCTTGTGTTTTCTCAAGATCAGAGGAAGGCTCTGCAGTTTTGGATATACCACAGAAATGGTGCTGGCTCCTTCTCAGCTCACCATATCAAGAGGCTCATGTCTCCAACATGTTTGATTACTGGTGGTGATGACCTTGATCACTTAGTTAAGTTGATGTCTAAAGGGTCTATCCACTATAAAGTTACTATATTTTTCTTTTGAATTAATACATATCTTGGGGAAAATACTTTGATATATATGTGCAACTATTCATAACTTTGTATTTAATTTACACATATATCTTTTTTAATTTCTTTGTTTAGTTGTAGATAATTGTTATATGTTTATTTATTTTATGTGGTGCTGAGGATTGCACACAGTGCCTTACACATGCAAGGAAAGTGCTTATCACTGAGTCACCACTCCAGTCTGACACAAGTATATCTTTATCATACAATATAGTAATTTGACACATATATTGATAATAATGGTGTAATTATTATTTTGCCTCCTAAAATACTTATCATTTCTCGTTTTGTTTATCACATTTACTTTCTTCTAGTAATTTTGAATCATATCATATATTGTTGTATATATAGAATAGAACACAAGAACTAGTTAATCCTACGGGTGTTTGTGCCCATTTCAAAATTTGCCTACAACTAAAGATTCCAAATGTTTGGCACGTTTTTTTAAATATTCATAAAATGTCAAATTATTTAAACATACTGAAAATGATGCCTGTAATCCCAGAAGCTTGGGAGGCTGAGGCAGGAGGATCATAATTCAAATCCAGCCTCAGCCACTCAGAAATGTCCTAAGAAAATTAGGAAGATTCTGTCTCAATATAAAAAAGATAAAAGGGCTAGGGATGTGGCTCAGTGATGAAGTGCCCCTGGGTTTCATTACAGGTGCAAAGAAAATAAATAAATAGAATAAATAAAATAAGTAAACTGCTTATCCACAGAAAAACATGGAAGAATCAAAACACTCTTTTAAACAAAAACGTAGACATCAAAGTGTATATCATGAGAGACTGGGACTTTGCCTCAGAGGTAGAGTGAGCAACTAGCACATGTGAGGCACTGGGTTAAAACCTCAGTGTCACATATAAATTAAATAAAGATATTGTGTCCACCTACATCTAGAAAATAAACATTTAGAAAATAAATACTTTTAAAAGTGTATATCATGATTTTTTTCAGTTAAAATATTTCATTAGTGATTAAATTAATACTTTGATCAAAATCAAAATGCATATGGTCAATGCAGTTGAAAATTGTACTAGGTTTTTTTTTTCATTAGTGAATATGACTGTCATGGTGAGGGTGTTGAATCCTGCAGAAGAGGAACAGTTACTGGTTTGGTTTGGTCTCAAATAAATTATGCGATGATCCCCTGGTTTATGTTGTAGCTAGTGGATCCATGGTTACTTTGAAGAATCCTGTGGTGAATAGATGCCTTGGAGGATCTAAAATTCTCTGTGGAGATTGAATTTAGGTTACAATATTACAAGCTTAGTGAGTTTAAACTGAATTTATTTTCTCCCAATAATCTGAGGCAACAACTCGGTTGTTACAACCTCCATAGAAGATGTAGGCAGGCCTACCTAATATCAATTTATTGGTATTTTTTTCTCACTCAGCATAGCTCCATCAGTTGACTTGTAGGTATGATGTGAAAAGCAGCATGAAGAAAAGTAAAACCTTCTGCATAGATTAAAAGAAAAAAAAAGGGACTCATGGACAAGCTGAATCCTGCTTAAAATAGTATGAAGGAACTGTCATTCGTAGAAAATGGCAGGATACAGAAAGTTCTTTTCATTATCTCCACCCTAATAAATGCTTAAAAAAAAGAAAAGATCACCCTGTCATTTCTAATGGAAGAAAATCCTTCTCTGGTACAAAGACTAAGTGAGTAAATATCCAAATATCGAAGATGTGGTGATGGAAATGCAAACATACTGACATTCATTAGAGGTCAGGAGAGTCACATTACAAGGATTTTTTTTGATCCTTCAAAAAAAGACAAATGCTATGTACTGATGTTTATGTGTGCTCTTTCTCGTCCAGCAAGGGGTTTCACGGAAAATTGTAGAAGAGGCTGTGTCTGTGAAGTCACTAATCAAGACCTCTGGACATCAAGCAGGAAACAGGTCCCATTTTATTGTGAAGTTACCATGTATATATACTCAGGCAGTAGCTTAGCAGATTACAGGCAGCCACCAATGCAATTTCTGCAGTGACCAATCAAGGAGTGAGCAATGGAGCAAGAGCAGGGAATTCAACACATAGCCTCATGCCCAGGGCAGTGCCTAAGGGGTAAGTATTTTGCTCTTCACACAACCTAGCATGGGGTAGTGTGTTGCCACTCAGGCACTCTTAATGTATGCCATGAAGGCAGTATTCCATGAACTTGACTCTAAGACATCATTGTGGCCTCGCCTCTCTAAGGTTTTTTGAGGTTCAAGGTTGTGCCATACTTCTGATCTCTTTCAGGTGAGATCAATGTGGTCAGGTGATGCAGGGGTGCATCCACCTCATTACAGGAGTTTTGCTACCTTTACATGGGGACACAGCACCACGTCTGCTTATAAATAATTGATTCTTGAAGTCTCCTTGGACTTGCATTCTTTAACAGAGATCATTAAGTTATCACTTTCTGGCAGTAAAATCTCATCTATCAGCAATAAGATAAATATGGTGTACTAAAGATTAAACACTTTCATTCAAAATTAAATTTAATCAAACAATGTTAAAGATAGCATTTTGTAATTATTAGTTTTATTAGATGTATTATTTGGTAATTTATGGTATATATTCCCCCCTTGTGACAGAACAGCTAGTTCAATGACCTTTTGGGCATTCTTTGCCTCAAGAGAATCCAAGTTGGGTGCAGCTCTGACTTGAGAGCATGTCAGCAGGAGGAAATCTCCTGTCTGTTCTTGAAGTCTGTGAAGGGTCTTTGCCACAGCTTCAGTTAGAATTTTATGTTATAATCGAGCAAAAAAGTGCTCACATTCTGTACTGTTCCCAAGTAGGTTGTTCTTTACTTCCTCAAAAAATATTTCTGAAAATATTCTTTTAAAAAACTGTTTAACATTGAGGGGTTTATTGGCAGAAGCCATATGGAGATGTGATAATTTTTAAAAATTCAATGTCTTTTTTAGAGAAAAATCCCCACATAAATGTAGAGGGCTTTATGTTATTGTTATTGTTGTTGGTGGTGGTGGTTTGTGTCTTATTTCAGCAGCATCCCCAGCTTATAACTAAGTGGGCTTGAGTCATGTTCTACTAGGACCTTTTATGAAAACACCCCAATGTCCTAGATGTTGGATTCTGCTGGAGCAGTGGTTTTCTAAGTGTGGTACCAATGCCAGCAGCTTCATACTCATAGGATGGCTATGAGTTCCCATGCACAAGAATTATTTGGAGTGGCGCGGGTAGTGGTTTCCTGATTGGCTAGTTTCCTCATTAGCCTGGAAGGTAAGAGGGATTTCGACAAAGGACAAAATAAGAGTCACTGGCCTTTACCAGAATGGGAGGGGGCCTTCCAGGGAGGTGCTTGAATTCCTGTGATTGGAAGAGGCCAGGTAAAACCTGGTGGATGCTCTAAAACAGAATTCATTAATGTAGCACCTGATAGCTGTATCCACACCACTCTACTTTATTTATTTATTCTTTTTTAACAAAAAATTTATATTGGAACACAGTTAGCAAGGTATTTGTTGAAAGGTACTAGATTTGAACTCTCAATAGGTCATATTATCCATAATATTTGCTCCTGGTGATTTATAGAACATCATCATTCAATAACTTTCACGATTATGGAAATGTTCCATGTCTATCCTGCCTAATTCAGTAGCTTCAAGCACATGATATTTTGGCATATAGATCCTGTGACAAAAAAGCTGAGTTTGTCAATTTGATGGATTACATGGACAATGGCCACAAGATTGGGGAGCACCATTCTAGGACACCAAGGCAGAAAATGGAAGCATTTCCTCTAAAAACTGGAAAAAGACAGGGATGCCCGTTTCCACCACTTCTATTTAACATAATTCTTGAAACACTGGCCAGACCAATTAGACAAATAAAATTAATTAAAGGCATATGGATAAGTAAGGAAGAACTCAAATTAGCACTATTTGCTGACAATTAATTAAAGGCATATGGATAAGTAAGGAAGAACTCAAATTAGCACTATTTGCTGACCAAAACAACAATAACCCAATCAATATATGAGCCAAATAACTGAACAGACAATTCTCAAAAGATGATATGCAATCAATTGACACACATATAAAAAATTGCTCAACATGTCTAGCAATTTGATAAATGCAAATCAAAACTACTCTGATTTCATCTTACTCCAGTCATTTAAGAAAAAAAAACAACAATAATTGTTGATGAGAGTGTGGTAAAAGGCACACTCATACAATGCTGGTGGGACTTCAAATTGGTGCAGCCAATCTGGAAAGCAGTATGGAGATTCCTTGAAAAAACTGGAATGGAACCATTTGACAGAGCAATCCCACTCCTTGTTCTTACACAAAAGACTTAAAAACAGCATACTACAGGGACACTGTCACATCAATACTTATAGCAGCACATTTCACAATAGCTAAACTGTGTAGCCATAATAGATGCCCTTCAGTAGATAAATGGAAAAAGATGTAGTATATGTACACAATGGAATATTACTCGCCATTAAAGGGAAAAAAATTATGGCTTTTGCAGAAAAAATTGATGGAGCTGAAGAATATAATGCTAAGTAAAATTTACAAATCACCCTAAAACAAACACCAAATGATTTCTCAGTAAGGATGCTAATTCATAGCATTATGTGTTAGGGAACAGAATGGAAAGACTACATTAACTTCAGATAAGGAAAAGGATAAAAGGGGAGAGAAGGGAAGGAAGGGGGCATGGAGGTAAAAAGGACAGTGGAATGTAATTGTTATCAATACCCTAAGTACATGTATGAAGCCACACAAGATATAAATCTACTATGTGTAGAACCAGAGATATGAAAAATTGTGTTCAATACATGTAATAAATGAAGGAAGTTGAGTTGATATTCTACTTTTGCTAAAATTTAGAAGATGCAGAACATGAAGTGGATAATGATAGGTGCTGAGTCCATGTTGACTGGGTGACAGATGAGGTATTGGGTTTGTTTTGCTTTAGAGTTCAGCTTATTGCAATAAGAATGTATGCATGCTGAGAGGCTGGCACAGTATCATTCTGAGAATATGTGTTTTGCTAGTTTGGAAAAAAGGGGAAAAAGAGGTTATATAGAGCATAAGGCAAGCATAAATACATGTAACATGAATTGTAATGCATTATGTTATCATATTTAAAAAATAATTTAAGAAATGAATACATAAAAAAATAATAACATAAATATTAGGTCATTAAGTGGTGTCATAAATTAAGCAATCCCCAACATCTTATTCATACATAAAGGTATACTGAAAAATTTAATAATTCATTTTAAAAGAAAATTAAAACACTACCTTCAAAGATAATAACATTTGACAGAAGTAGATTTTGGTGGTTGACCTTTTGTTTTGCATTGATAATATGACTGACTTTGAACATTCAAGTGTTGTATAGTGATAGCACTGAGCCTTTACAGGTACTTTCTGTTTGTTAAGAAGTTATTGATAGTGAGTGGGGGATAGGTAGAAACTATGGTGTTTGCAGTGAACTGGCCTTGATGGATGGCACCCATACTATCTCAGGGCAGACTGTAATTAAAGAATGATGGAAGATTCATAAAGGGAGGTGTGATTAGTGTAGGAAAATGCACTGGCATTTATACCATAGAAGGTGTAGTATTGGTTTGCAGGTGGAGTCAAGAGAGAGCCAGTTAACTAAGGGCAATATGGAAAAGTACAGGTACCGAGGCTAGCAATTTTTAGGTGGCTTGGTCTTCTACAGAAAAACCTCCCCTCCACACAGGAACATAGGCCAATTCCCTTTGCCTAGTTCCCTACACAGAGGTCTGGTTTGTTTCCTGCTCTGAGAAACCTAACACATATACTTGCCTTGTGCTATATATAGCCTCTTTTTTTTCCATTTCTGCAAACTAGCAAAGCACATATTCTCAGAGTGATACTAAGCCAGTCTCTCAGCACCCACATATACTTATTTCAATAAGTTGAACTCTATAGCAAACTCTACCCATTACCTCATCTGCCACCTAGTCAACATGGACCCAAGCACCTCTCATTATCCCCTTTATTTTCTGCATCTTCTAAATTATAACAAAGTGGGAAATCAACTCAACTTCACAATGGCAAACAGAAATTTGATGGTTCTCCTATAGCACATCCCTGAAAACACAGGGTGTAGAGACTCTTTTCATTCTTCCTCCTGTCAAATCCAAAGAGCATTATATTATCTTTATACCCTCATCCCCTCCAAATAAAACCAAGGCCTACAAATCTCAAGACATAGAGGACGCTAAATAGGCTTTCTGTCAAAAATAATAAGGAAATGAATAAATTAGAAAAACCAGTATGACATGCTACCAGTTTACTGCTCACCACAACTGCTTTCAAGAGAAAACATTCTAAGGTTTTGAAGTAATGGTGAAGATGGTGTTTGTAGCTCTGCAGAGAGCAAGGGTCCATAACTGAGAAGCTCAGTGTGGCCATTGGTTTCTCATAAACACAAGGTTTGGAGTGACCAATTTATTTTAACAGAGTTTTTGTCTTTTATTTTTTTTTTTAGTTAAATCTAATGTGGATTGCTTTGCAACGTAAGAAAATGTTAAAGGGTAACTCTTACATTTGTAATGAGTAGTTGTCAACGAAGTGAAAGTTTGCTTTAATAGCTAAAATGTTCTAATAGCTTCATTTAGGTACACTTAGAATTATGCACACACATTTATCCTACGTATGAGTATGTTTTGATATAAGTATACCCTATGGATCAATTTCCACATTCTCAGGAATATTTCTTCTTCTGCTGTTTTTGTACCTTAAACTCATATCATCAAGAATTTAAATAAATCAAACTACTCAATACCGTTTTTGGTGTCTAACTTATTTCATTTAGTGTAATTATTTTGATACTTACCCATGTTCTGAGTGTTTCATTAGTGTCGTTAAGTCCTCACTTGTTAGAATTCAATATTTTTTATCCAAATGCTTCAAATGAGAATATTCAAAGAGATTTATATATAATAACTTTATTTTAAGAGTCAGAGAGACAGAAATATCTTGTGGATGGCATTGTAATTTTCAAAAATTTATAATTTTCCGATAGTTTTTATACATGGTGTGAAGGTAATTTCATAAAATAATTTAATGCACCTGTGTTTTGACTGTGACCACGTCACATAGGTCTGTTGTAGAATTTTCCACATGCAGCATCATGTCACCTCTCATACCTCTCATAATAATTCAAATTTCTGAGAATTTTTTATTTTTAGATTTGCAATGCTTATCTTTTAGAACAAGGTTTATCATTTAACTTTCATTAGCATTTGGATCATTTACAATTGATGTCTGCTCCGTAATTTACAAGTTGCTATGCATGAAATAATGATCTAATATTTCAGTTATAAAATTATTGTGAAATATTTCAGTCTTAATTTATGTATTCATTTAAATTTTAAAGTATATGTTCAGATGTTTTACTTGAAATGCTCCAAGATGTAATTCATGAGCTCTTTACCCTGGCCTAATATCTATGTTTATATCTAACCCTTGTTTGATGTTGTAAATCTTGACATGCTCTCCTGATAATGTTCTAGGTCTATATTGAAAATGATGTCTGGGTGCAGTGACCATCACCCAGTGCCTTAATTAATTCTTCTGTGAAAAATTGGGAAATCCACCTGAAATTGCCAATTCAGTTATTTTTTTTTTCATTTAAAGGCTTTTCTGAAAAACAACAAAAAGAACAACACAAAAACTAACTAACAAACAAACAAACAAAAAACTCTTGCAACCATAGTTGCTCATACTTAATATGTTAAAATGTGAATGAAATAATGTATTTTAACTCGGTAAATGTATTAAAATTTTAAAACAATAAAATTAATTATTATTATTCAACTATCAATAAAATTAATCACTATGCTCTAATAATAATATTAGAGCATATCAAATCAAAATTCCTAATAAAATTTAATAATAATAATTAATTTTATGGATTTGTTTAAAATGTGACTATTAGTTTTGAATGCTCAGTCACCTACAGTAAAACAATTATAATTTCCACAGTAAAAATTCACAAGTCACAGATATCTGAATGGTGATATCATTGTACGGTTTTGAAATGGGGATTGCCATGATATATTTATCATTCTTTGTGACATAATCGCTGTCTCATGTCATTACATGATTAAAAGTCTAACAAAAAGAGATTTAAAAAAGTGGAGACATGTCCAGATTATTGGTTAGAAATGAAAAAGCTTGGTACCTAAAATAAATGAATAAATAAATTGTCTTCAGTGAATCATTGAAATGTCTGAATTTCATGACAGTTCTTATCCTTCTGTTCAGAGAGTAGTAACCCTAATTTTTTAACAGATAAATCTTGTTCCTTACAGGACCAAATACAGCTCACCCATGACATACGATTATAAAGTGTTTCTTCCATTCAATTTGTCACTAAAATGTTATAATTTATGAAGTGGCAAAAAGAGGTATATAATATCAAGACATATATGTGTGTATATCTATGAGGCTTGCATGGAGGATATCCCTGTTAGTTTTAAATTTTTTTTGCAGTTTTTATTTATCTAGGAAAAGTTTAGTTAAGAAGCATCCAAGTGATAGCACAAGCAGCTCAATAGAAAGTGTCTAGTCTGCTGAGAAGTCTTGATCTAGTTTTGAGAGACATTTGCAAGTTTCATAACTTTAATATAAAACCTGTTTTTAGATATGTGGTTGCTTGTGTGTGGCATCTGAAAATGGAATGTATGTATTAACTAAATGATTTTTAAAAATATAAATATATTTTGTTGTTTTCATTTGCATGATAGTTTGCTGGGAGCCATCAGCCAAGTAGGTATGACAAATTCCTTGCCAGCTTACTCCCATGCTGTCTAGTGGAAGGACTTCTGAAAGGTGACCTTGCTCAAGGACCAGGGCAGGATCCGTGTTTAGGATGTTCCCCCTTTAGAATAGGGCAGTTTAGCATAATAGGAGAGTAGGGTGTTTCCCCTTTAGAATAGGGTGGTTTAGTAATAGGAGATTAGGGTGTTCCTCTTTTGGAATAGGGCGTATCCTGCTGCTGAGTTCCTCTTGAGTGCTTAGGGTCAGACAGTATTTTTTGAGAGACAGAAGCCCATGCGGAGTGGATTTAGGCAGGAGTGGATTTGGGCAGAGAACGTGGATTCCCCCAGAACGTGTTTGTAGACGGCCGGTGTGAGTTCGGGAATAAAGAATTGCTGTTTGAATCTACAAGCTGTGTGGAGACTCGTGATTTGTGCCCAGCCAGAGACTGCGGCATCTGGTGGCCCGTGCACGGAACGTCTGAAACTTGGAGGTAAGTGAAATTGCTCGCCCCTGAGGGAAGGCGAGAGAATGGGTGACCATTTCAGAAAACAATGTGTTCTTCTTTTGATTTATTTTGTTTTTCTTTCAAGCTGCCTATCCCTAGAAATTTCTCAGGCAAACTGGAAAAAATGGTTGACTAAAGGTTTGAAGTTTGTCGGCCCTGAGGAAGAGAAAATTGATACAACGATTTTTTATTCTGTTTTTGCTTCATTCAGTTTCGGTTTTGTTTTGTGTTATCTTATTGGGTTGCGTTATCTTTATAGTAGATTAAAACAAACTGAAAAGATGTTAAGTAAATTGTTAGAGGTTCAGAACATGGTGAAAGACATTTTAGATCAAGCAAAAGAGAAGGTCTCTCCAGCTAGTCAGACAGAGGAAGAAAATTTAAAGGAAAAGGGGTTGTTAGAAAAAAGGCCACAACAGGAGGCTGTTACTAACTCCGTTTTATCACAAGAGGCTTTAATTAAACCAACAGCCCCACCGATAGAGACAGCTGAGTGGCCCTCAAACCCCGTAGTTGATAATTGGGATCCTGAGACAGGACCTCGAAGATTAGCATGCCCTGTACTTGAGCAGGCAGGAGGGCAGCGAATTCACCGTGCTTTAGATTTTAAAACAGTGAAGCAGTTAAAGGAGGCTGTAACAACCTATGGTCCCCAAGCTCCCTTCACGGTGAGCATGGTCGAGTCCATTACTAACTTGGACATGACGCCAGCAGATTGGGCTAGCATGTGTAAATCTGTGCTAAATGGAGGACAATATTTGTTATGGAAGGTTGCCAATGAGGAATTTTGTGCAGAGACAGCTAGGCGAAATGCAGCAGCCGGTTACCCTCAAAGAAATCTAGAAATGTTACTAGGGAAAGGACCTTATGAGGGTCAGCGGCAACAAATTGAATATGATCCTGCTATATATGCACAAATTGCTGCAGACGCAGTTAGGGCATGGAAGACTTTACAAGGACATGGAGATTTACAAGGTCAGCTATCTAAGGTAATACAGAGAGCTAATGAACCTTACGCTGACTTTGTAGATAGGCTAATTCAAACGGCTGCCAAAATTTTTGGGGATACGGAACAAGCAATGCCATTAATAAAACAACTGGCTTATGACCAAGCAAATCGTTGCTGCAGAGAGGTTATTAGACCATGGAGACATGAAGATTTAAACACATATATTAAATTATGTAGAGATATTAATGAACAAGGGCAAGTCTTGGCAGCTGCAGTACAACAGGCTTTAGATACCAGGCCAAAAACATGCTATGATTGTGAACAAACAGGACATTTTAAAAGGAGTTGCCCCATAGGAGGAGGATTTAACAAAACTAGGTATCAAAGAAATAGAATACCGGGTATTTGCCCACGATGCCGTAGAGGGAGACATTGGGCTAATGAATGCCGTTCTCAAACTACCATAGAGGGTACTCCCTTACCAAAAAACGGAAAAGGACCAGGTATTTACCCACGATACCGTGGAGAAAGGCATCAGGCTCCATTGCCAAAAAACGGACAGCCGGGCCCAATGCTCCGGGGCCCACAACCACAAATATACGGGGCAGTGGAGGAACCCAGCAACACCATCAGAGTAGTGCCCAGGACACATTGTCCATTAAATCCCTCATCAGACAAACCCGAGGGAGTGCAGGGTTGGACATCTGCGCCTCTGCCAGAGCAGTACTAACTCCAGAGATGGGAATTCAAATCATTCCCACAGGAATAAAAGGACCTCTTCCCCAAGGGACAGTAGGCTTATTATTGGGACGTAGTTCATCTACATTAAAAGGACTTATGATAAGTCCCGGGGTAATTGATCCCGATTATGTTGGTGAAATAAAAATTATAGCTAGTTCTCCAAGAGGTATATCAGTAATTTCACCTAGAGACAGAATAGCACAGTTGTTAATAATACCCAGCCTACATAATAAATTTCCTAGTCATAGTGTAAAAAGAGGTTCCAGGGGATTAGGCTCCACAGGTGTAGATTGGGCTATGTTGTCTTTAAATTTAGATTCTCGCCCAATGTTAAAACTAAATATTCAAGGACACGACTTTAATGGGCTACTGGACACAGGTGCAGACCTTAGCATCATATCTAGTAAGGAATGGCCAAAACATTGGCCATTACAACAAGCCACTCAAACGCTTCGAGGCCTAGGAGTGGCTACTAATCCCCATAGAAGTGCAATGATATTAGATTGGAAGGATCCTGAAGGTTGTGAGGGAACTATACAGCCCTATGTATTGGATCATCTTCCTATAAATTTATGGGGACGAGATGTCCTAGATCAATTAGGTTTGACATTAACAAATAACATCAATCCTAATGCGCCCACTACTAGGGCTAGACAAGGTTTTAGGAAAGAAAAAAGATTAGGAAAACAAGGACAAGGTATAGCAGCACCAATTCAAATAGATCAAGGAACAGACAGACATGGGTTGGATTTTCAGAAAGGGCCACTGAGACAATCAAAATTACTTGAAAATCAGAAAGACCAGTGTGGGTTCCTCAGTGGCCCCTGACTAAAGAAAAGATACAAGTAGCCCATGATCTGGTCAAACAACAATTAGCGGAAGGACATATACAACCTTCCATATCTCCCCATAATACTCCCATTTTTGTCATTAAAAAGAAATCTGGTAAATGGAGATTATTGCAAGATTTAAGAGCCATTAATAATGAAATGGTTATTATGGGACCTGCTCAATCAGGGATTCCTCAATTGTCTGCTTTGCCAAAAACCTGGCATGTTTTAGCCATAGATATTAAAGATTGTTTTTTTTCAATTCCAATTCATCCCGAGGATAGTCCACATTTTGCATTTACTATCCCTGCATTAAATCATGAAGGTCCTGATCAGAGATATGAATGGAAAGTACTCCCTCAAGGGATGGCTAACAGTCCAACTATGTGTCAAATATATGTTAATAAAGCAATCCAGCCACTTAGAAATCAAAATCCTGAACTACAAATATTTCACTATATGGATGATGTATTATTGGCACATAAAGATAAAAACATATTGCTGGAATGTTATGCCACACTTACAAACTTATTAAAAAATTATAATCTAGAGATAGCAATAGATAAAGTACAATTAAATTTTCCAATTAATTATTTAGGAGTTCTATTATCCTCAACCATGGTCCGTCCACCAAAAATTCAAATACGAGTAGATCAACTCAAGTCACTTAACGACTTTCAAAAGTTATTGGGAGACATAAATTGGATAAGGCCTTATCTAGGCATACCAACAGGAGAGTTGGGACCTTTATTTGATATTCTAAAAGGTCCATCAGATCCAAACTCACCTCGCATGTTAACTCCTGAAGCAAGAAAGGCATTGAAAATTATTGAAACATATATGGAAAATATACATTTGGATAGAATTAATATAAGTTTGCCTTTATTATTTATTGTACTACCAACAAAAAATATTCCTACAGGAGTATTTTGGCAAGAAGGTCCATTATTGTGGATACATTTATCTTATTCTCCTAACACTATTCTTACTAGGTATCCTGAGGCTGTAGGATAATTAATACTCAAAGGAATAAAAGCAGCGAAGGGAGTGTTTGGAATTTCTCCCAATAAAATTATTACTCCATATACTATGGATCAAATTGATGAGTTAGCTAATGAGTTAAATACTTGGGCAATAATCATGTGTAAATCTAATGTTTCATTTGATAATCACTTACCATCTAATCCTTTGTTGTCTTTTTGGTCTAAGCATCCTGTAGTTTTTCCAAAAATGACAAGAAAAACCCCTATCATGAATGCTCCAAATATATTCACTGATGGGTCAAATAATGGTACAGCAGCAGTAGTTACCCCTGATCAAACTTTTACATTTTTAGTACCCAAACAATCAGCTCAAAAGGTAGAGCTTAATGCAGTATTACAAGCCTTTTTAATGTTTAAAGATTCTGTATTTAATTTATTTTCTGATAGTCAGTATGTAGTTAATGCTATAGTATCTCTTGAAGATGCTGGTAGGATTTCCCCTTCTTCTACTGTTTTCTCTTTGTTTTCCACTATACAAAGTCTAATCTGGGACAGAAAAGATCCATTCTTTATAGGACATATTAGAGCACATACAGGATTGCCTGGAGCCCTTAGTTTGGGCAACGATTTAGCAGATAAAACTACACATGACATACATATTTTCTCTACACTAGAAGAAGCTATGAATTTTCATAAAAAATTCCATGTTAATGCTAATACTTTACAAAAGCGTTTTAAAATAACTAAGGAACAAGCCAGACATATAATAAAACAATGTCAAAATTGTGTGACCTTTTTACCACAAGTTAATCTTGGAGTCAATCCTAGAGGACTGATACCTAACCATATTTGGCAGATGGACGTCACACACTTGCCAGAATTTGGAAAATTAAAATATTTACATGTTACAGTTGATACTTCTTCCGGATTTTTGATGGGCTCCCTTCATGCCGGAGAAAAAACTAAAGATGTTATAGCTCATTGCTTACAAAATTTTGCCACTGTGGGTGTTCCTAAACAGTTAAAAACTGATAACGGTCCTGGCTATACCTCTACCTCTTTTAAACAATTTTGCTCATCATTTGGTATTACTCATATAACAGGAATTCCATACAATCCACAGGGACAAGGCATAGTTGAAAGAGCTCATCAAACTATTAAAACGTACTTACTAAACCAAAAAGAGGGAATTGGAAAGGGGTATATATCCCCCAAAGATAAACTTAAAATAACACTTTTTACCCTAAACTTTTTAAATTTGGATTCATCAGGACTTAGTGCTGCAGAAAGGCATATGTATCCAAAAAATGTGCATAAGCCTAAAGTTCTTTGGAAAGATATTCTAACAGGACAATGGAAAGGTCCAGACCCAGTGATTGTAGGAGTCGGGGCTCTGTTTGTGTGTTTCCACAGGGAGAACAGCAGCCGATTTGGATTCCAGAAAGACTAACTAAAGCAATTTCTACGAATCGAAAAGAAGATGATTTGACTCAAATCCATAACAGCTGATATCCAGAACTCCAGCTTGGCCATTCTTACATCTGCAACAGTGATTAACAAGGATGCTTTTTTCAATATCTATTTTATTATTGCATTTTTCCCACATCATAAGGTTCTATTTTTATTTTTTGAGCTCACACAAACCTAGGTTAATGTTTTTCTGATCAGTTTTATTTTTTTTTGACTATAGAGTTTTTAAACATTGCAATGGAGATTTTACCTAGGTAAAGCTACAAGGCCTTTATTATTATCTTATATGTTGTACGTTTGTTTGCACATTTGTGTTTTGTGTTGTATGTCTGTGTGTGCGTATTTTATATATGAGGAGCGCTCATGAGAAAATGGATCCGAATTTTTTTTTTATTCTCGTGATTTAAATGGCTTAATTTAAATTAGGTAAACAGCTGTTAAAGATTGTTTTTAAAGGTGCTTAACATATCTGCTTGTTTACTAATTTAAATCAGGTAAACAGCTGTTAAGGATTGTTTTTTAAGGAGGTTAACAGATCTGTTTGTTTACTTTCACCTTTCCTTTTCATTATATTTAATAATTCTTTTCAGGTTAATGTCTTTTTAGCATCATTGCCAGAATTCCTATCTTCATCCCAATGAATATAACTCAACAAGTATGCTCAATCAAGGAGTCAACTTACTTTGGGAGGAAACGGACTTTGGGAGGAGATGGACAGATTGATAGATTCCTCCCCTTTGAACTGCTTACAGAACTTGCCTGGACTATGTAACTACGTTTAGTGCAGCAAATTGTGGTAATGCTGGCATATCTTTGCTGATGGTGTCACCAGTGATCTTTGCTGATGGTGTCACCAATGATGCAATTTTTCCAAAGGAACTGTCAATTGGCTTGGTGTCGTGGCATTTCTGTATCCTACTCCCTTCTGCTAGTGATGGTCTAAATTTGGGGGCCAATGGCTATATGCTGGACCGGCAGTCAGTGACGGGTATGATCCAATTGCAATGGTATCAACCTAAGACAGGAGGCTGACGCCTAAAGGTCAGTTGCCTAAAGGTCAGTTTTCCCATGACGGGTAAGAACCATATGTTGAATTGGACAACCTACCAGGCGCGGTCCTTAAGCCACATTAACCTCACTCCCCCACTGGCACCAAGGCCAAATTTGGGGGCCAACAGAGGTGAGGCAAAGAACCTCACCCCCCCCACTGGTGCATAGACCTATCCACAAGTATGGCTGTATGCTGGACCGGTAGTCAGTGACGGGTATGATCCAGTTGCATTGGTATCAACCTAAGACAGGAGGCTGACGCCTAAAGGTCAGTTTTCCAATGACGGGTAAGAGCCATATGTTGAACTGGACAACCTACCAGGCACGGTCCTTAAGCCACATTACTTGTTGTTTAATTAATCAGAAGGGGGGAGATGCTGGGAGCCATCAGCCAAGTAGGTATGACAAATTCCTTGCCAGCTTACTCCCATGCTGTCTAGTGGAAGGACTTCTGAAAAGTGACCTTGCTCAAGGACCAGGGTAGGATCCGTGTTTAGGGTGTTCCCCCTTTAGAATAGGGCAGTTTAGCATAATAGGAGAGTAGGGTGTTTCCCCTTTAGAATAGGGTGGTTTAGTAATAGGAGATTAGGGTGTTCCTCTTTTGGAATAGGGCGTATCCTGCTGCTGAGTTCCTCTTGAGTGCTTAGGGTCAGACAGTATTTTTTGAGAGACAGAAGCCCATGCGGAGTGGATTTAGGCAGGAGTGGATTTGGGCAGAGAACGTGGATTCCCCCAGAACGTGTTTGTAGACGGCCGGTGTGAGTTCGGGAATAAAGAATTGCTGTTTGAATCTACAAGCTGTGTGGAGACTCGTGATTTGTGCCCAGCCAGAGACTGCGGCAATAGTTAGTTTACCATTTGGAAAATTTATGGATTGACCACAGGTACACTTTACCACCGGGTCACATCCCCAAAATTTTATTTATTTATTTATTTTAATTTTCAGAAAGGGTTATCAGAAAGTTGCGTGGGGTTTTGCTATGTTTCTAAGCCTGTTTTTTTTTTTTTTTTTTTAATTCTCCTCTTCCCTTTGCCTCTCAAGCCGGTGGTATGACAGGCATGCTCCTGGGATTTTAGCAATTTTGGGGGGGGTGGGTCAGAGAGATTAAACTCAGAGTCACATTCTGAGCACTATTTTGTATTCCATTTATGACAGTTTCAATGAGATGCACAGTGTCTTGCCATTGCTGATGCTTGCTTTGAACTTGTGATCCTCCTGTTTTAGCTCCAAAGCCACTGAGATTTCAGTCATGCACCACCATGACTACCCAGTTTACCAATTTTTTAAAACAAATACTACCTTAAAATGTTTTCCAATGTAGAATTTATTATTTATATATTAATCTTGGCACAACCACCAAAAATTCATGACTCTTAAGAATAGTATATAATTACATAGTAAAAAGTTATTTTTTAAGCTAACAAAAAGTATATACACTGATTGAAATATATCCTCTACTTTTGTAAGACAAAGAATCATAATTTTGACAGAACTCTCGAATTTTTTTTGTGCTGGTCTAAGTGTAAACCAAAACTCTCCTGAGAAGTCAGTGTTATTAAATATTTGTTAATAAATAAATAGTCTCGTTTTCTTTTGATTTGTGTCATGGTGTTTTTTTATAGAGAATTTTATTTATTTATATGTAGTGCAAAAAATCAAACCCATTTCCTCACATATGCTACGTGAGTGATATTCCTCTAAGCCACAACCCCAGCCCCTTCATGGAACTGTTTATAAAAGACGTAAAGTTAAAATATTATTGTCTGAGTAAAGATCAGTCAGTAATTTTTAACATTTATTATTTAATTGTAGGTGGACAAAATACATTTATTTATTTATTTATTTATTTATTTATTTTTGTATGGAGCTGAACATTAAACTGCATTCCTCATACATGCTAGGTGAGTGCTCTTTCTCTGAGCCAAAACCCCAACTCCAAGTATAGTTAAAGTAACCTTTAGCCCTCTGATTTCTGGTATAAAGAATATAAGAAATGGCAAAATCTAAATTTTGTCATTCTATAGTCAAGAAATGAGGGACTCAGAGAAATAACTGTATTATTTTGAGTTGCATATCACATTAGTGGAAGATTAAGTTCAAATACAAATAAATAATAGGACCAAAAATAAAACAGAATTCTTTCCATATATTAATTATGTTCTCTTCCATATGATTCTAGCTAGAAGATGTGACTTTAATCAGCATCTTCCCATTTTTGTACATCTGAAAAAAGTACTATCTAGTCACTATGCACACAAATAATCTTTTACATTAGGATTCAATGAAAAATTATGTTTTATAAGCACTTTTACAGAGGAGTATTCATCACCCTTCTTTGATTCATTCTCATGCTTTATAGGTATTACTGTCAAAGGTTTCCTTACCATGAGTTTGTTTAGATACTTGTGAGGCATCAATTTCATGGGTGTCTCTTACACCTATAAAATTATGTGCCAGATTTAGCTGGAAAGTTCTCAAAAATCAATTTCTCAAAGTAAAAATGTATTTTTATTCTATTGTTTCTCTCATTATTTTTTTCTTATCTTTCTTGGAATATGCTTACTTTTCTCCATAAGATAGTGCTGGTGCTACCTTAATTCACAATTTATTATTTATCCAAAGATAAATGTTAGTATGTTTTAACTTTTTTTATAGATTTTTTTTTCTTCACATTTTATACCATTTATAGATATCTGTTGAACACTTTTCAAGTTCTTCATGAGCATGAACACCAAGGAGTCAAAATGAGAAACTGTGTATTAAGGACTATCTAATTAAAGATCTTGGATCTGCCAACAATGGTGTCAAAATGTGAAAAGGAGAATATCTAAAACTGCTGAGTCCAGCAATGAACAGCATGAGAGGATAGCAGGCATGTGATGTCAAAGAAAAAAGCAGGTAAGAATCTTGTGAAACTAACAAGGTAGGAGAGGCAGAAGGGTCATAATTTGAAACTCAGCCTCAGCGAAAGGGAGGCACTAAGCAACTCACTGAAAGCCTATATCTAAATAAAATGCAAATGAAGGCGGCAATGTTGCTCAGGAGTTCAGTGCCCTTGAGTTCAATACCATATAATAATAATAATAATAACAACAACAACAAAAATATAATATTCAAAATAAACTAATCTCCAGTAATGGCCATTAATGTGTCAGTGGTGTCAAATTCTTGATCTTTGATAGACAAATAAAATTTCATGCATGCTTTGGTAAATCTGAGATATAACAGTCATACAAAAATTATATCAGTTCTTGTAATGTATAGTATGTGTATAAAAATGCCTCATTAAAAGACAGGCATACACTCTAAGAAATGCACTCAAAATGACTTTTCCATTGTTGCAAATATCATACTGTATACTGACATTTAGATTGTATACTACTACAATCTTAGGCTATATATTGTAGCTGTTGTTGTATATAAATTCCATCACTGACTAAAAGATCACTATGCAACACATTATTGTATGTTATAAACTTAGAGAGATCAGTGTACCAAAAAGAGAATTTTAAATTTTTTTAGTTGTTAGTGGACACAATATCATTTATTATTATTATTATTTTATTTTAATGTGGTGCTGAGGATCAAACCCAATGCCTCTCATGTACTAGGTGAGCACCCTACTATTGAGCCATAATCCTATCCCTAAAACAGAATCTTTAAAAAAAATCTTTACAATTAGACAATGAAAAATGAAAGTTTCCACTGCTGAAGAGTACAAAATTGCCATCCTTTCTAAATAAAGTTTTATATCTATGGGGTATCTGTGTCACACACACACACACACACACACACACACACACACACAACACACACAAAGTGATTTTAATCTTGCTTAGTGCAACATAATAAGTCTTTCAAAGATAGTCAATATGTAATTATAAAACATTCAATAGTTACTATAAGAAAAAGTAAGTTTTATTGTGAATGTGTTGGTATTGCTCATAGTATCAACTGCTTAAGAAGTTATGACAAAACCAATCCCCCAAAAACAAATGCTGAATGTTTTCTTTAATACAAAGAGACTGATTCATAGCCGTGTAGGGAGGGACATGAGAGGGATAGACAAACTTTAGATAGGGTAGCAGGGTAGGGGAGAAGAGAGGTGGCAGAGGGTTTGCAATTATGGTGGAATCTGATGAAAACCATTCTCTAAAGTACATTTATGAAGACACAAATTGATGTGAATATATTTGTATACAGCAAGAGACATAAAGCATGTGCCCTACATGTGTAATAAAAATTATAATGCATTCCACTGCCTCATATAAATAATAACAACAATAATAATAATAAAAGAAATTTCACAGAGATGATTAACAACTTATTGAGACTCTGTCTCATATAATATTAAGACTATAGTCTAGTTTTGAATGGAAAGGCACCCTTGATTTCAGTTATAAGAAGCACACAGCAATGGGAAACTTATTTCTTTTCAAAGTTGCACAAAACAAAATGTTAAACAAATTAATAAATTGGGCATTAAAATAATCAATAAATGAAGTTATACCATTAAATGGCACAAAGTAACAGGTAAGATAAATTGCCTGATGCATGAATAAATACATTCAGGAAGAAAAAGACAAGGACATCATGAGAAGAACAGTCAAATAACTTGAATATTCTCTTTATACAGGTGATATCTAAGGGTTCAGTACTCATAAAAAATAAAATATAACCAAATACATAAAATTAAACAGTATTCATGAAGATGTGGAGTGAAAAGTTCTCATGAACTACAGATTAATTATAAGTGGCTATCTTTTTGTAAAAAAAATGTGTGCCTATTGAAGGACATGACACTTCCCCACCGGTAACATTAACTTATAAATATGACTGCTCTTAAAAACCATAATAATATATAAAAGAAGAGCTGCATGGTCCATAGAGTTGAAATCTGTAAGGTGAAAGAAAATATAATGTGCACATAAGAAACGTAAAAATAATAAAGTGTGAGTAAAGTGGTTTCTACTGTCAAGACACATTTTTTGCCACACTACATTCAGCCTAACAAACAGTAAAAAACACCACATCAGTATTATATAAAGGTAACTTTTTGATACTACTTCACACATTGCATATACATTTTAAAGGGAAATATATAGAATTTACTGGTAAATAAAACTTGAATTAGGACATTAAAAAAACCAATTACACACATATGTTTAGATACTATACATCACTACAAAGAAAACAATTTTCCTTGAATGAAATCTGTAACATTTTCATCAATATTTTAGCATGTAGGACTGGGGTTATGGTAGAGTGCTTACCTAGCACATATGAGGCACTGGGTTCAATCATCAGCATCACCTAAAAGTAAATAGATAAAATAAAGTTATTATGATTACAACTAAGAAAAAAAAACATTAACAAAGAAATTTCAGCATGCTTCTCTATTAAAAGAAAGAGACTGAAAAAGAATTACATGGAATGAAAAGTATTTATGAAATACCTCCAAAACCTTTGCTTCAGAGAATCAAATGAACTATTAGTATCATTAAGAGAAACTGATGTATATAATGAATGTATAATACAATACTGAAATCCAAGGAGTCATAGTATGAACCAAACACAAAGATGAATCCATATGCATGTAATTTCTTCTATTTTTAAGATAAATAAAATGGTCTATGCCTATCCGTATGAAAAATAAGGCTAGAAGTAAATGGATAATACAATACAATCTAAAGTTAGATGGGTCACATTTTCCTGAGCGTTTGTTTGCAGAATATGTAAGGTACTGGGTTCAAAATCATCACAAAGAGCAGATATTAAGGAGAGATCAAGTTAGAAGTTGTTTTAGTTGCCTTTTTCAACAATGTGACTAACAAATTGACCAGAGAAATTGTAGAGGAATAAAAGTTTATTTACAGGCTTAGGGTTTCAAAAGTCTTAGCATATAGAATACTGCTCCATTTCTCAGGGCTCAAGGTGAGGCAGAACATTATGGATAAAGGGTGTGGTAAAGGGAATCAACTGACATAGTGATAACAGTAAAGAGACAGATTCATTTTGGGGAGAATATACAAAATTAGATTCCAAAGCTCTATCCCCAATTCTCACTTTTTTCAGCCACACACTATCAATTCAGTTACCACATAGTTAATTCATTCAGGGATTAATTCACTGAGGACTTTAAAGCTATGACCCAATCATTTCTCCTCCAAACCTTCCTGCATTGTTTCACATATGAGCTTTTGGGGAACACGTCACAGCTGGACTATAACAGAAATAGAGCAAAATAGAAGGCTTTTAACCCACCCTTTCTTTACTAATATATTAATACACATTTACTCATGTTATGTGTGTTACTTTGACAAAGTCATAAATGAATTATGAGATTTACATACATTGGACAAGTGAAAGAATATCTACAATCAAATGAGTAGAAAAAGCTAGGATACACATGGGCATTTGAGTTGTTTACTGAAGTACCACATATTTGAGAAATATTCCTACAAGTTTGAAGGCACCTTAAATAAGGGGAGATTGAGATAATATATAAACTGACTTTAAAATTTTCTGTAATTTTTATCTTAACTTATCCACTGGTTAAAGAAGAAGTGAAATGTAAATGTGAAAATTACAAAGTGGTTTTCTTCTATGACCAAGTAAGTCTTTTGATTTGTTTCACAACCTGAAGTCAAGGCAGAAAAATTACATCTCAAAGGTGTCAGTTTGTCCCAAAAAGAGATTTACCAGTGGTTTTACTAACTTCTCTTGTTGGAAGAATTACTTCACTCTTGAATCAATAAAGGGTACAAAAGGGGAAATGTTGAGAGCCACAGCCGAAGGGGCTCCAGCAAACTTTCAGACTGCCAGCTGATGATTGGCTCACAGTGGCCCCAGCAACACCTAGCTGATTGGCTCCTCTGTGGAGATGCTCATTGAGCTGTTTCCCTGCCCTTTCGGACTACCAGATGATGATTGGCTCACAGCGGCCCCAGCAACATCTAGCTGATTGGCTCCTCTGCGGTGATGCTCATTGGGCTGTTTCCCTGCCCTTTCAGACCACGGAGCTACTCATTGGGGGACTTTTTTGGCTCCGCCCATGCAACCCAGCCAATCGGCCTCAAGAGCAGGAGGATTGTGGGAAGAAGAGGTTGTGGGGGTGTGTGGCTTGTGGGAAGCCGGTGGTGGCAGTTGGGCTCTGAGGGTTTTTTCCAGAGGAGCTGTTTTGTTTATCTTGTGTGGTTCTAAAAATAAAGTTAGTTTCTTTTGACAAGTGGCTCCTGAATTGTGCCCAGCCAGACTGCGGCATTTGGTGACTCGCACGGGGAGCGACTGAGGGTAAGTAAACCGCTCGCCCCTGAGGGCAGGGTGAGAGGATGGGGAGCCATTTTAAGATTCCTCTTTTGTTTTGCTTCATTTTTGTTTTAAGTTGCCTGTCCCTGGAGATGAGTGAGACGGAAGAAAAACCGCTCACTTCTGAGGAAAAACTATTTACGTCTGAGGAACAGATAGGGAGAAAGGACGGATGCACATATAAGGAGGATAGAAAGGCTATAATGAATTTTTGTTGTTCCATTTTTATTTCATTTTGTCTCGGTTTTGTTTGGCGTCATCTTGTTGGGTTGTATTATAGTAGAAATACGGGATCAGAAATTAGTAAAAAACAAACTGAAAGAGTGTTAAGTAAATTGTTAGAGGAAGAAGGCATCCCAGTAAAATCAAGAGCAGTCAGGGCATACGTTGATACAATGCAAAAATGTAGCCCATGGCTTTTTAAGGAGGAGTTGTTAAATATATCACAATGGAACCATCATGGTGAAGATTTAAAAAGAATAGAAAAGAACAGCCCAGGAACTCTGCCAGCTGGCACATTGGCATTGTGGGCGTTAGTATCTGGTTTTCTTAGTCCAAAGCCTTCAATTCAGACAAAGGTAGAGGAAGGAGAAGACATATTGATTCAAGTAAATGAGGAGGTCTCTCAAGTTAGTCAGAAAGAGGAAAAGATTCAAGTAAAAGAGAAGGTCTTTCGAACTAATCAGACAGAGAAAGAAAGTTTAGAGCAGAAAAAGCCATCAGGGGGAAAGTTACAAAAGGAGACTGCTACTAAAACCTTTCTATCACCAGAGGGCTTAAGTGTCCAACCAACAGCACCACCTCTACAGGAGACTGCTACTAACACCTTTCTATCACCAGAGTGCGTAAGTGTCCAACTGACAAGGCAACGTCCATATGCTGAGAGGCCCCCAACCCCCGCAGTGGATAGTTCAGATCCTGAGACAGGATCTCAAGTATTAACATGCCCTGTATTTGAGGTAGGAGGGCAGCGAATTTACCATACTTTAAATTTCAAAACAGTGAAGCAGCTAAAAGAGGCTGTAATAACCTATGGTCCTCAAGCACCCTTCACTGTAAGCTTGGTCGAATCCATTACCAACTTGAACATGACGCCAGCAGATTGGGCTAATATGTGTAAAGCTGTGCTAAATGGAGGACAATACCTGTTATGGAAGGTTGCCAATGAGGAATTTTGCAAGGAGACGGCTAGGCGAAATGCAGCAGCTGGTTATCCTCAGAGAAATCTAGATATGTTGTTAGGAAAGGGACCTTATGAGGGTCAGCACCAACAAATTGCATATGATCCTGGTGTATATTTACAAATTGCTGTAGATGCAGTTAAGGCATGGAAGACTTTACAAGGACATGGAGGTTTACAAGGTCAATTATCTAAGATAATACAAGGAACTAATGAATCTTATGCTGAATTTGTAGATAGGCTTATTCAAACAGGCACCAGAGTTTTTGGGAATACAGAACAAGCAATGCCATTAATAAAACAACTGGCTTATGACCAAGCGAATCGTTGGTGCAGAGATATCATTAGACCATGGAAACAAGAAGATTTAAACACATATATTAAATTATGTAGAGACATTAATGAACAAGAGCAAGTCATGGGAGCTGCAGTAAAACAGGCTTTAGATGCCAGAGACATTAATGAACAAGGGAAAATTGTGGCAGCTGCAGTAAAACAGGCTTTAGATGCCAGAGACATTAATGAACAAGGGCAAATTGTGGCAGCTGCAGTAAAACAGGCTTTAGATTCCAGGCCAAGAACATGCTACAATTGTGAACAAACAGGACATTTTAAAAGGAATTGCCCCATAGGAGGAGGGTTTAACAAAACTAGGTATCAAAGGAGTAGAATACCGGGTATTTGCCCACGATGCCATAGAGGGAGACATTGGGCTAATGAATGCCGTTCTCAAACCACCATAGAGGGTACTCCATTATCAAAAAACGAACAAGGACCAAGTGTTTATCCACGATATCGTGGAGAAAGGCATTGGGCTCCATTGCCAAAAAATGGACAGGGGGGCCCAATGCTCCGGGGCCCAAAACCACAAATATACGGAGCACTGGAGGAACCCAGCAACCCCATCAGGGTAGTGCCCAGGACTCATTGTCCATCAGATCCCTCATCAGACAAACCAGAGGGAGCGCAGGGTTGGACATCTGCGCCTCCGCCAGATCAGTACTAACTCCAGAGATGGGAGTTCAAATCATTCCCACAGGGGTGAAAGGACCTCTTCCCAAAGGAACAGTAGGCTTATTATTGGGACGCAGCTCTTCTACTCTAAAAGGGCTTATGATAAGTCCTGGGGTAAATGATCCCGATTATGAAGGTGAAATAAAAATTATAGCCAGTTCTCCAAATGGTATATCAGTAATTTCACCAGGAGATAGAATAGCACAGTTACTAATAATACCAAGCCTACATGATAAATTTTCCAGTCGTGCTATAGAAAGAGGTTCCAAGGGATTAGGCTCCACAGGTGTAGATTGGGCTATGCTGTCTTTAAATTTAGATTCTCGCCCCATGCTAAAACTAAATATTCAAGGACATGAATTTAATGGGCTACTGGATACAGGTGCAGACCTTAGCATCATCTCTCGTCAAGAATGGCCAAAACATTGGCCATTACAACAAGCCACTCAAACGCTTCGAGGCCTAGGAGTGGCTACTAATCCCCATAGAAGTGCAATGGTATTAGATTGGAAGGATCCTGAAGGATGTGAAAGAACTATACAGCCATATGTATTGGATTATCTTCCTATAAATTTATGGGGACGAGATGTCCTAGATCAATTAGGTTTGACATTAACAAATAACATCAACCAAAATGCACCCACTATTATGACTAGACAGGGTTTTAGGAAAGGAAAAAGATTAGGAAAACAAGAACAAGGTATAGCAGCACCAATACAAATAGATCAAGGAACAGACAGACATGGGTTGGATTTTCAGAAAGGGCCACTGAGACAATAAAAATTACTTGGAAATCAGAAAGACCAGTATGGGTTCCTCAGTGGCCCCTGACTAAAGAAAAGATACTAGCAGCCCATGATCTGGTCAAACAACAATTAGCAGAAGGACATATACAACCTTCTGTATCTCCCCATAATACTCCCATTTTTGTCATCAAAAAGAAATCTGGTAAATTGAGATTATTGCAAGATTTAAGAGCCATTAATAATGAGATGGTTATTATGGGACCTGCTCAATCGGGGATTCCTCAATTGTCTGCTTTGCCAAAAACTTGGTATGTTTTAGTTATAGATATTAAAGATTGTTTTTTTTTCAATTCCAATTCATCCTGAGGATAGTCCACGTTTTGCATTTACTATCCCTGCACTGAATCATGAAGGTCCTGATCAGAGATATGAATGGAAAGTACTCCCTCAAGGGATGGCTAACAGCCCAACTATGTGTCAAATTTATGTTAACAAAGCAATCCAGCCACTTAGAAATCAAAATCCTGAACTACAAATATTTCACTATATGGATGATGTATTATTAGCACACAAAGCTAAAAACACATTGCTAGACTGTTATGCCACACTTACAAACTTATTAAAAAATTATAATCTAGAGATAGCAATAGATAAAGTACAATTAAATTTTCCAATTAATTATTTAGGAGTTCTATTATCCTCAACCATGGTCCGCCCACCAAAAATTCAAATACGAGTAGATCAACTCAAATCACTTAATGACTTTCAAAAGTTATTAGGAGACATAAATTGGATAAGGCCTTATCTAGGTATACCAACAGGAGAGTTGGGACCTTTATTTGATATCCTAAAAGGTCCATCAGATCCAAATTCACCCCGAATGTTAACGCCTGAAGCAAGAAAGGCATTAAAAATCATTGAAACATATATGGAAAATATGCATTTGGATAGAATTGATATAAGTTTGCCTTTATTATTTATTGTACTGCCAACAAAAAATATTCCTACAGGAGTATTTTGGCAAGAAGGCCCATTATTATGGATACATTTATCTTATTCTCCTAACACTATTCTTACTAGGTATCCTGAGGCTGTAGGACAATTAATACTCAAAGGAATAAAAGCAGCAAAAGGAGTGTTTGGAATTTCTCCCAATAAAATTATTACTCCATATACTATGAATCAAATTGATGAGTTAGCTAATGAGTTAAATACTTGGGCAATAATCATGTGCAAATCTAATGTTTCATTTGATAACCACTTACCATCTAATCCTTTATTGTCTTTTTGGTCATCGCATCCTGTAATTTTTCCAAAAATGACAAGAAAAACACCTATCGGGAATGCTCCAAATATATTCACTGATGGATCAAATAATGGTACAGCAGCAATAGTTACACCTGATCAAACTTTTACATTTTTAGTACCCAAACAATCAGCTCAAAAGGTAGAGCTTAAGGCAGTATTACAGGCTTTTGTGATGTTTAAAAATTCTGTATTTAATTTATTTTCCGATAGTCAGTATATAGTTAATGCTATAGTATCCCTTGAAGATGCTGGTAGGATTTCCCCTTCCTCTACTATTTTCTTTTTGCTTTCCACTATACAAAGTCTAATCTGGGACAGAAAAGATCCATTCTTTATAGGACATATCAGGGCACATACAGGATTGCCTGGAGCCCTTAGTTTGGGCAATGATTTAGTAGATAAAACTACACATGACATACATATTTTCTCTACACTAGAAGAAGCTATAAATTTTCATAAAAAGTTCCATGTCAATGCTAATACTTTACAAAAGCGTTTTAAAATAACTAAGGAACAAGCTAGACAAATAATAAAACAATGTCAAAATTGTATGACCTTTTTACCACAAGTTAATCTTGGAGTCAATCCTAAAGGATTGACACCTAACCATATTTGGCAGATGGACGTCACACACTTGCCAGAATTTGGAAAATTAAAATATTTGCATGTTACAGTTGATACTTCTTCTGGATTTTTGATGGGCTCCCTTCATGCCGGAGAAAAAACTAAAGATGTTATAGCTCATTGCTTACAAAATTTTGCCACTGTGGGCGTTCCAAAACAGTTAAAAACAGATAATGCCCCTGGTTATACTTCTACCTCTTTTAAACAATTTTGCTCATCATTTGGCATTACTCATATAACAGGAATCCCATACAATCCACAGGGACAAGGCATAGTTGAAAGAGCTCATCAAACTATTAAAATGTACTTATTAAAGCAAAAAGAAGGAATTGGGAAGGGGTATATATTCCCCAAAGATAAACTTAAAATAACCCTTTTTACTCTAAACTTTTTAAATTTGGATTCATCAGGGCTTAGTGCTGCAGAAAGGCATATGTGTCCAAAAAATGTACATAAGCCCAAGGTACTTTGGAAGGATATTCTAACAGGACAATGGAAAGGTCCTGACCCAGTGATTGCCTGGAGTCGGGGGTCTGTTTATATGTTTCCACAGGGAGAACAGCAGCTGATTTGGATTCCAGACAGATTAACTAAAGCGATTTCTACAGACCAAAAAGAAGATGTGATATCCAGAACTCCAGTTTGGTTATTCTTACATCTGCGACAGAACCAGAATGCTTTTTTCAATATCTATTTTATTATTGCCCTTTCCCATATTTTTTTTTTGAGCTCATACAGACCTAGGTTAATGTTTTGCTGATCAGTTCTATTTTTTGACTATAGAGTTTTTAAACATTGCAATGGAGATTTCACCTGTAAAAAGTTATAAGGCCTTTACTATTATGTTATGTGTCGTATGTATTATGTGTGCACACTTGTGTTTTGTGTTTGAATGCACGTACGTCCATATGTCATATATGATGAGCGCTCATGAAAAAATGGATCCAAATAATTTCTTTTTTTTATTCACGTGATTTAAATGGTTTAATTTAAATTGGGTAAACAGCTGTTGAAGATTGTTTTAAAATGTGAACAAAATAGGAGGTTAACAGATCTGTTTGTTTACTTTCACCTTTCCTTTTCATTATATTTAATAATTCTCTTAAAAATAATGTAAATTGTTAAGAAAATTGTTTTCTTTTAATGCCTTCTGGGACGTTACATAATTTTTTCTTTAGCCATTATTGCCAGAATTCCTATCTTCAGTGAAGACAATGTAAATTGTTAAGAAAATTGTTTTCTTTTAGTGCTTCTGGAATGTTATATAATGTTATATAATTTTTCTTTAGCCATTATTGTCAGAATTCCTATCTTCATCCCAGTGCATGAAGACAAAGATAAAACCAATCTACAGCTTCTGCAATAGCCATCACTGAACTGCTTGCAGAACTTGCCTGGACTATGTATCACTTATATGCATTGTGAACTCACTTGTATGCATTGTGAACTATCTGTTGGTGCAGCAACTTCTGGTAGTGTTGGGGTATTTATGCTGATGGTGTCATCGGTGGTACAATTTTTCCGAAAGGAGCCGTCAGCTGGCTTGGTGTATCTTCCTCCCTTCTGTTTGTCATGATTGTTCAGCTAAAATTTGGGGGCCAACAGAGGTGAGGCAAAGAACCTCACCCCCCCGCTGGTACGAAGACCTCTACACAGGTGTGGCTGTATACTGGACTGGTAGTCAATGATGGGTAAGATCCAATTACTATGGTACCAACCTAAGACAGGAGGCTGATGCCTTGAGGTCAGCTCATCCAATAACGGCTAAGGACCATATGTACTATTGGACAACCTAAGGCAGACACGGTCCCTAAGCCACATGCTTCTTGATTAAACAGAGAGGGGGAGATGTTGAGAGCCACAGCCGAAGGGGCTCCAGCAAACTTTCAGACTGCCAGCTGATGATTGGCTCACAGTGGCCCCAGCAACACCTAGCTGATTGGCTCCTCTGTGGAGATGCTCATTGAGCTGTTTCCCTGCCCTTTCAGACTACCAGCTGATGATTGGCTCACAGCGGCCACAGCAACATCTAGCTGATTGGCTCCTCTGCGGTGATGCTCATTGGGCTGTTTCCCTGCCCTTTCAGACCACGGAGCTACTCATTGGGGGATTTTTTTGGCTCCGCCCATGCAACCCAGCCAATCGGCCTCAAGAGCAGGAGGATTGTGGGAAGAAGAGGTTGTGGGGGTGTGTGGCTTGTGGGAAGCCGGTGGTGGCAGTTGGGCTCTGAGGGTTTTTTCCTGAGGAGCTGTTTTGTTTATCTTGTGTGGTTCTAAAAATAAAGTTAGTTTCTTTTGACAAGTGGCTCCTGAATTGTGCCCAGCCAGACTGCGGCAGGGAAAATTAATCAATCTCCTGATAGACTCAGTAAGATTTGAGCACTTTCTGAGACCTGACCTACCCTTGTTTACACCAGTAATAATTCCAGGCCTACCAGTAGGTTTTCAGAATAAGTTTCTCCATGCACTGAATGTCTAACATTAGCAACTTCTGTTCAAGGGAGAATATCTTAAACTTTCAATTGCTAAAAGCAATAGATACGAGCATGGGCAAATCTTGATGTATTTCAAGCCGTTGGATTTGCATTGTTTGTAACACTTCCAAAGACAAAAATTTTCAGCAGTAGTGTTAACAAAGTTTACAAATCGCAGATCCTTGTTTCATTTTATCACAGAAAATATTTACTGGACACTCTTCCTCTGGCTACTTGAAATCCTGGAATATAACACACTTGCATCAGTAATTTAAAGTATCAATAAAATAAAAAGTATCCTGCACTTTGTGCAGTGTTGTCAGAATGCCTATGCTTAAAATCTCAAAGACTGAGGATAGAGTTCTGGTTTAGTTGTAGAGTGCTTGCACAGCACATCAGCGGCACTATATTTAAGAATCAGTACCACATAAAAATGAATAAATAAAATAAAAGTAATTTGTCTATCTATGACTAACAAAACGTAAATAAAATATTAAGAACTAAAATATAAAAATCTGAAAGATAATAGATACTCCAGAGCATGCAAGCATCATATAAAAAGACTCAGTTGAAAAAAATATTGGTGAGAATATCAATTGAATAAAGCTATTTTTGAAAATGGTATTAAGGTTCTTCAGAAAGTTAAAATAAAAAAGGCCACTAGATGTTATTCTGGGTATGAATCTAAAAAAATACTGGAGTTATTACATCATAGAACCACTGCATGTCTATTTTCATTATAGTATTATTTACAGAACCTGGTAAAAAAAATGAAGTACTTTTTTTAGATAAATGTTAGGTTGGTAATGGTGCCACATGCCTGTATTTTTAGTAGCTTGGGAGGGTGAGGCAGGAAGATTATGAACTTAGAGCGAGTCTTAGTAACTTCTCCAAGAGACACTAACAAAATCAGTGAGACCTTGTCTCTAAATAAAATATAAATATAGGGCTGGCGATGTAGCTCAGTGGTAGGATAGCTCTGGATTCAACACACAATACCATAATCAAACAAACAAAGAAAGAAAGAAATGAATAGGACCAACATACTGACCCCATTCTTTATTTTCTATGAAGCAATTTACTTGCATCCTTTCTGGCTTAGCTGGAAAGGATATGTCACATTCCTTAACAAACTGTTATCTACAAGAGAAATGCAGTTTCAAAATAATGTTTATAAAAGCAACCTATGTTACTCTAAACAGGAGAATTTTTTGACTGTGCTAAAGACCAGATTCTGAAAAACAGAGAAACAAGGGTAATTCTTAATAACCAAAAAATCTGCAACAATTTTGCTTATGAGTTAATTTAGAAATGGTGAGCATGAATCTAATTAACCTAAAGTTGTCAGGGCAGTGAATACTTGAGAGTTTTATGTTATTCTAACTATCAGTACAAAATCAAGAACTGTACCTGGGAAGGACCCTTTGGAATCTCTGTTTAGATCTCGAAGAAAACTGGAATGCAAGAGAGCCTGCAAGAGAGACATGTTCTCTTTTCAGACAGAAAATTCTCTCTCTTCAGAGTGTCATCTTTTTCCTCTTTCACTTCACTTCTAATAAACTAATTGGTTGCTACTCTGATCGATAAGTTTGAGAACTTTATGTCTTCATTGGAAAAAAAAACTGCATTTTAAGGGGCATGGTCTTCACAGTACCTCAGTTTCCCAGAGGGTCCCAGCCCTGTATAACTAAAAGATCATTGACATCTGAACGCCTCTCAGAGACTTCCTTAAGTGCCTTAACTTCATACTTTATACTGCTCTCTGGAAGAAAAAAAAAGAACGATATTCACTAGAAACTTCAACAGACTTTAGATATGATATCTCTTCACAATTTTATCAGGCAGTTATGAAACCCCCATTTAACACAATATGGGAGGTTAGAATGAGGATGCATCACACAGGAACGTAATAAAAGAAAAATTTTAAATCAGACATTTTGATAAGGTGAATGTGCCTAGGAAGACAGAGGGAGGAGACAGACATTGTTTTTATTTTTTAAATTTTCAAGTTACTTGTCTTCTTTTCTTTCATGTAAAATGTTCACAAAGAGAAAGCAAAATCTTTAAACTGCAATGAAGTTCTTTTCAAAAAAATTAAAAATACTGCATTCATTTGGAATGTTGAATAGAAAAAATAAAATAGATGACAATGCAGAGAGGGAATGCTGGCATTAAATATGTGAACAGAACCGAGTGCAGTGGTGCACACTGAAATCAATCCCAGTATTTTGTCAGGCTGAAGCAGGAGGATCATGAGTTCAATTCCAGCTTCAGTGAACATCAGGTGCTAAGAAACTTAGTGAGACTCTTTCTTTAAATAAAATATAAAATAGGGATGGGGATTTGGCTCAGGGTTCAAATGTGCCGATAAGTTATACAATGACTTAATATTCAGTGATACATAACTATTCCAATACTATAGACTGGGTGCCAAGATTCAATCACAAGGTTCACAGAAGTCATATGAAGTCATATGGTGACTTATAGATAGTGTTTGTGGTGAAGTGTTCCTGAACCCACTGACACAGTCACACTGTGGGATGCTGGGGCAGAGCAGAACCATATGGAATCTGGAACCATAAGGAATGTTAAGTGCTTTGTTTATGATACTCATGATATAAATAAAAGGGTATACATCAATCAATAATAAAAGTATGTGTTACTTGAGATTGCAGGAAAACTCCCAGAATGAGACTAAGGGTACAATTAAGACATGCCCTGAGATGTGTTTCAATATCTCTGAGGACACAAAATAGTTTTATTTCTCAAGAAGTTTATGGGGAAAAGATTTCAAATCAAGTTTCCTGAGAAAAAAATTAACAATTTACTCTAAGCCCCCAATCCTAAAGTCACACTTTTGTGACATATATTCCTCCAACTAACATACTCTCTTACTTTACACAGGAATTCATGATGAAAATAGGAAACAAGGGCTGGAGATGTGGTTCAAGTGGTAGCGCGCTCACCTGGCATGCGTGTGGCCTGGGTTCGATTCACAGCACCACATACAAATAAAGATGTTGTGTCCACTGAAAACTAAAAAATAAATTAAAAAAAAGAAACTAGGAAAAAAATAGTTAATAAAAATGACAAATGGTTTGAGGTGCAGAGCCTGCCTTTTAATTAAAGATCACAAAGACATGAGGATTGGTATACTTTGAACAATGATCAAAGAAACTCTTTTAAGAAAGTGGTTAAATAGGTCATATGATCAAAGGAAATTAGTTGGAAATTAAAAACAAAATAATGTAAAATTAATATAGATATATTTTTGAGACAGTTCAGAGTAGTAGGCTTCTAAAAAATAGGCTTTCACTGTTTTAGTGTTATTTATGGGAACTTTAGGAGTAAGAAAGCTTACCAATAATTATAAGTATATTTTAAATTTAAAGGTCAATGGAATAATTATAGGTATGATTTAAAGTTAAAAGATAATAATAGGTCAAGAGACAGGTAGTCAAGTTTTGTATTCGAGCCCCTAGAGACTGAGGTGAAAATGTAAAAGACTAATCATGATTGGCAAAGTTACAGGAAAAATTCTAAATAATGTGCTTAATATCTTTGATAATTAACATATGTTTGACAAGATTGTAACTCTTGAAAGTTATGTAAACCAAAGAAGTTTTGATGCTATCCATTAACTACCAAAAGGAAAAAAAACTTGTAAAAAACAAACAAAAAAAATAATAAAGGCCCTCTAGGGGCAGCAGATCCTTCTGAAGGCTGCTCATAACTTGAAACCATCATCCTGTCTCCTTTTCTTTCATGGACGCTACTTATCCTTCAGCACCAGACACCACTTGTCCCTCAGGATCCCTTGATCCTTACTGGGGCTTGACCTTGGCAATAGTGATTTACTTTTTTTTTCATTTAAATCTAAAGTTGACTCTGTTGATGGGATGTATTAAGTTATGAAAATATATATATATATATATATATATATATATATATATATATATATATATATATATATACACAGAGACATAAATGCCTGTGATTTGTGCTAATATTCTCATAGTACCCCATACCAAAAGAAAAAAAAGACAAAATCCTATGATTAGTCTCCAATCATAATTATTATTTAGTTACTTATACTCTAGGGTCTGAGATACTGACAGATCTAGAGACCTGGCCCACTCCACATCTTTCTCTTTATTAATGTTAATACTAGAATCTTTAGCATTTTACTGTGTCTCCTAATTTATAAAGGAGTGGGGATATTACTGCCTCAGGGAATTAATAATGAGTTGAAATCTCAAGCTGTTTTCTCATAAGACCAGAGAACATGAATATTAAAGAAAATTTAAAGTAATTGTAATATTTCTTTTTTATAAAAATATACACATATGTATTCATGAATTGATTTATCCTTATATACATGACAAATGCACTTCTCTCAGTGCTGGATCCATGTATTTGGAGGAAACTCTGCCATGAAATAATATGGTCCTGAGCACTTAGTGCAATTCACAGCAAATTAAAAAAATAAAGCCATCACAGGAGAATATGAGACCCTGTCCCAACACTCTATCTCTGTGTCTACCCATCCATGAATGCATTCATCTGTTGTCATGGGGCTCTGTAGTGAGTACCTCTTGATCTGATCCCTATTGTTTTTTTTTCCTACTGGGAATTGAACTCAGGGGCACATGACCTCTGAGCCACATCCCCAGGCCTATTTGTATTATATTTAGAGACAGTGTCTCACTGAGTTTCTTAATGTTTTATTATTGCTTAGGCTGGCTTTGAATTCACAATCCTCCTTCCTCAGCCTGTCAAGCTGCTGGGATTACAGTCATGCACCACAGCACATGGTTGATCCCCAGTCCTTTATCAACAAAAAAAGCAACCAAGAACCAGTCTTTGTGACTTTGTTTCTGGTCTGAATGCAATTTACTGTCACTCAAACAGTAAACCTACTAGCCTCAGTTTGGAGGAAGTGCCTGAAGCCCTTTCTAATCTCTCTCTTAGGTGAGAACAGTCCAATCAACACAGAGCCAGTGATGATGGGTGGGCTTTCACATTCTCCTGTCCTTGTGTTTCTGGAGCCTGCCATTCTTTTAATCCATTTCTATGTTTTCTGTTGTAGATCTGGATCTCCAGGCTTCTGTGCTACACAGGAGCTGAAAAAACTACAGCAGGGACACTAAGCATACTGAAAGCCAGAAAATGGCAAGTGTCTGTTCTTATTTTGAGACTGGGTAGGGAGGCTGTTTGAAGCCACTGAGACTGGCAATGTCAGGAACTGAAATTTGTGGCCAGGAACTCATCATAATTGTTTTCAGTGTCTGGTGGTGTTAGACCAGGACACAAGAAAAGACCACTTACGGCTGCCTCTCCCACCCAAAACTGCAGGAACAAGACAGACCCGAAGCTTTCCTGCATCCCAGCATTATAGCCCAGAAAGTTACAAAAAGGGAGGTTACAGATAACAAAACTCTGAGGAGCATAACACTAATGGTAGTTTACATTATTGCTGACCCCAACATCAGAATTTAGGAAGGTCATTAGAGCCTCAGAGGAGGTCGTTATCTGGCCAGGGAAGGCCAGGATTTGTGAGGCATCAATAAAGTTTCAGAGAGGGCTGCAATCTGGTCAGAGAGCCAGGCATGGGTGAGTTCAAGGCACAGGCAGGCATTCCAAGCAGGTTCAGAATTTGCAGTAACTTATTGTAAAGCTGAAATTATCTTTTCATGGCTTTGTGGTGAGATGGCTCCCAATTTTAAGAAAAAATCAGGTTGGGTCTATCACTCCCCCCCCCCTTTTTATGTATTTCTTCTAATATTTGATAAGGTAGGGAAAGAGCACTGAGAGAATTTTAATTCCTTAGGTAACAGTCTCCAACATTTTTTGAACTCACCCAAAACTGGTCTCCCTGATTTGATCTGACTTAATTAATTACTTATATTGACAGTCTATTTATTTTTGGCTCCATTGTTGTAAGAAAGGGGCATCACTTGTCTTGGCTTCTTCTGAGCTGAGAGGGGGTGATGTGAGGAGACACGCCATGAGGGACATGAGTTTCCTTTTAGAAGTCAGTTCGGTTTGAAGTCTGGTTGGGGAAGAACAGGTTGTAAAGTCATCTGGGGATGGGTGCTTCGATGAGAGAAAAAAAGACCATGAGTACTGAATAAATGTTGCAGCAACTGGCGCATGTCACTGTACAGAAATTCCCTCACAAGGCTTCAACATTTTAAAACTTAATCTTAAACATCCAACAAATAAATCTTAACACCCTTATATTAAGAGTACTGGGCTTTAATGTGTATAACTTTACAATTATTTATCTTTTTTATTAAATGGGATCTGTATTATCCTATCTGTCTTTTAGGTGATGGCTTATTATCTTAAATTAATCCATGTTGTGTTCTTAATGCAAAATTTCTGTAAAATAATAACAGGGAATCTTTAGATCACTTAAAAGGAAATTACAAAATAAAATTAACTAGAGTGAAAATATTTAGTTCATTTAATAGCTACCCTGAATTTTGGCTGAGGAATACATTATATCCCCTGTTTGAGATCCTAGTAGTCTTGACAGATAAAAAAAAACTTTTGAACATAACTTTAAAGGAACTAAAATCTGGAGTACTGCTTTTGTAGTCATTCTCACATATAGTAAGATGGAACACAGAACCTTAACTCAGGTAAGGGCCAGCTCTTTATAAATCGTAAGTGTTCCAGTTCTAAAGCTGATATTTGCTTTTTAAATATCACTTTACAAAGTTTACATAAATTGTTTGAGGTCACATGAACATTAGCTAACACCATATGATATCACATTTAAAACATGAATTAAAGAAAGGCTTAAAGAAAGGTTAAAAAAGTTTTTAACCTTTACATAGTTTAGGCTCTCATTAACTTAAAAATACATGTAAATTGTTCCCCAATGTAAAAAGTAACATAAAACTTTACATATCTTGTTGATAACAAGTAAATAAATCCCCAATATATTTTTTTACCATAGAACTTCAGAACACTAGCTTGATATATGCTCTTTTAAAGTTTCTCCCTTACAGACTTGTATACCTGGAAGATATGAGCACATTAATAGCATCACAATTACTTTGATGTTTTTATATTAACCAAGTTTAGCTTTTAAAAAATGACAGTACGATGCTCTAAAATAACAGTTTTTATTTAACCAGTTGTTTAATTTTTATGGTTGCTTGCTTTAGAAAATAAAAAAATCTTAATAAACACAATGTAATGGGTAAACTTGTGTTTTAAGAAATTTTTTCTCTTTCACACATGACTGATTGTAAAAACAAACTCATACAGACTACAGTAAATTAATCAGATATGTTAAAAAAGTACTTTTGAATGAGTAAACCCATATGAAATTTACTTTACTTATTTTACCAAAATATTAGACAAGTGAGTTGAACAGTGCTGGCCATTTTTTGTTGTTGTTGTTGAAGGAAAAATCCTAGAACCAAGGCATATTAGACATTTTATAGACATTAATATTTTATGAGTTTTTTGAACACCTAGAAAAACATGTAAGCTTAAATTTAAAGACATTTATTTTATCTGTTTATTCAATTTAAATTGAACCATTTAAATCACATGATTTAAATCTTTGGATCCACTTTTTAAACTTTGTTTTTATGAGCGCTTCTTATATATGTTAATTTGTATATCATATATATGATATACAGACATATGTATATATATAGACATACAACACTTAACACAAGTGTGCACACATAACAATAGTAAAGGCCTTGTAGCTTTTCACAGGTGAAATCTCCATTGCAACATTTCAAAAACTCCAAGGTTGGTCAAAGATAGAACTGATCAGAAAAACATTAACCTATGTCTGTAGGATCAAAATCATGAGCTCAAAAAAATACAGAATCTAAGAAGAAAAAAAAAGAATCCTAGAAAAAATGACTGGCCACTATTTAGTAAATACCATACAATTTACCTTTTTTGTTAAGGCCTCAGATCAGTCTCATACTGAGCTTGCAGGCTTCTTTCATTTGCATTTCAACATAAGTCCTGGCTGAGGTCTGGAAAGAAAAACTGCTATTCCGAGGAGACACCTCAGGCCTAAGGCATTTTAACCATAAGTCATAATTTTCAGGTTCGGATGTTGAAAATAATGATACAAGTTTAAGATACAATTCACAAAATTTTATATCTTTACATCTCGTTTTGTCAACAGATTCCATACTATGATTTACTATCCTTTTCCAAATTAATGCACTGGTACACAGTGACATTTTCCCAGGCTATTCAATTCAAAATTGGTGAAAAAAACTGAATGATTGGAAGTAACTTGCCAACTTGGAAGTAGAGTTATTTAGTTTTCCATTCTAAGTATTTAAGTTCTCTGGCATAAATTATCTGAAATCATAAACTAAACAATTACCTAATCCCAACTTTTAACTGCAAGATTGTGCAATGCTTCAAAAATCCATTCAGATACCAGACTGTTACAATTAAACATCATCTTTTAGACACACATTCAGCAAAGATCATTCCCAAGAAACAATTTATGATATCAATACACTATTGCACATGTCTTAAAGGGCCAGAAACAAAGACACAGGTCAGACAGACAGAAAGGAGCTCCAGACTGTGGCTGACAAACAGAAACCTTTAAAACAGAGCAGATAAGAAAAAAATCTCCTTCATCAGTGGCACTATAGATGCCCCCACAAGGGGACCAGATGTTTTCACAGAGGAGCAACCAGAAATGTAAAATCAAGGGTCTCCATGGCGACTTTACTGCATTTAGTGTCCGCTTTTTTTTTTTTTTATTTTTTTTAAGAAGACAGAGGTGGCATAATCCTTACAGTGCAACAAAAAAAGGAGGGAATTCCCCAAAGAAACAGGGCTTCAGCAGCTGCTGGGAGTCCCTCAGTCCCTCCTTTTACTTACAGAATTAGATCCTCTGGTTCCACTCCACCCCAGGCATGCTCCATCTCCTAACACTTCAGGAGTCAGCTCTGAAAAATTTCCAGGGGGGTGTGGTATCAACATTTGTAACTGAAAGTTTGGTTCCTGAACTTGAAACCAATTAATGGCAATTTAAAAATGAGAACAGGGTTTTGAGAAAAAGAAAAAGGGAGGTTTATTGCTTTTCTAACAAAGAAGAAACACAGGGACTCTGCCCAAAGGTTGTGACTCTCTTGATTTGGAGGGACAAGGGGTTTTAAAGGAGGTTCACTTGTTAACCTAGGAGATACTCAGTTCTTAGATCCCCAGCAGGCATTGCCCTCTGCAGTGGGTGTGCTCCTGCAGCCAGCTAGGGGTTCTCTCATCCTGCTTAACAAAGGGGGATAAAGTTCATCACAGTTCCTTAAAACACAGTCCAAAGGGGTTTCAGACTTACTTGCTTTATTACCCATTTTCACATCCAATATCCTTAAGTTTTTACCACAGAAATCACACAACAAAAGGCACAAAAACAAACAAACAAAAAACATATAGAACACAGAACAAAACACAAGAAAACAGAAACCCAGTGCCAAAACAGAAAAACAGAGGAGCAATGCATCGTCTTGCTAAAGCTCCAGGGCAGGAGCGCGTGCATGCCCGTCGGCACCTCTCTATCCTTCCAGAGGAATTCCCTACAGAACAGAACAGAGGACAGAAGAATTTCTCATTACTGTCCTGAAGAGGAGTATATGTGAGCCTTTTCAGGCCACCTCTCGGTCTTCAGAAGAGATCTCCCTTAACTGGATAACAGATGTTATAATGGCACCATTTACCTATGGAGGCCTCCTCCACCAGGTGCTTGCTAATATTTTTAGTGCGGCAGTTCACTGCAGTGCTCCAGAGACTGAGGCTCACTCCAAGGCCTTGGAACATCTCAAGGTGCACACCCCCTAGAGTGGCTCTCCAGCCCAGAGCCCTGGAGCGAATGCTGGCTTCAGAATTTCCAGCAGTCTGGTCTTGTGATCTGGTCTGGCAGGGTCATTTCGCTGGGGCCTCCAAAATGTTAGTCCAGGACACAAGAAAAGACTACTGACTCCAATTAAAATCAATTTAAAGCAAGCTTATTATTTTGACTGGCTTGGCTGCCTCTCCCTCCCAAAACCGTGGGAACAAGACAGAAACCCCAGCTTTTCTGCAGCCCAGCTTTATAGGCCAGAAAGTTACACAAAGGGGGGTTACAGATAACAGAACTCTGACAAGGATCACACTAATGGTAGTTTACATTTATTGCTGGACACAACATAAGAATTTATTAGGACCATTTGAGCCTCTGAGAGGGTCATTGTCTGGCCAGGGAAGGCCAATATTTATGAGGTGTCATTAAAGTTTTAGAGAGGGCTGCTCTCTTGTCTGAGAGCCAGGCATGGGTGGGTTCAAGGCACGGGCAGGCATTCCAAGCAGATTCAGAATTTGCAGTAATTTATAGAAAAGCCTAAATTATCTTTTCATGGATTTGTGGCAAGATGGCTCCCAATTTTAAGAAAAGATCAGGTTGGGTCTATCATTACATCCCTATTTTTTAAATAATACAGGATATCACTGAGTCACTTAAGCTATTGCCAAGTTTCTGAGGCTGGTCTTGCATTTAAGTTCCTTCTGTTTCATCCTCCCGAGCTACTGAGAGTACATATATTCACAATAATACCCTGCTTCAAAAAAATTATTATTAGTGGATTATATGGCATTTTTATTTTGAGCTCTTAAGAACCCTGGTAGGACCTGGGAATGTGGCTCAAGCTGTAGTGTGCTTGCCTGGCATGCGTGTGGTGCTGGGTTTGATCTCCAGCACCAAATACAAACAAAGATGTTGTGTCTTCTGAAAACTAAAATGAATAAATAAATATTAAAATTCTCTCTCTCTCTCTCTCTCTCTCTCTCTCTCTCTCTCTGTCTTTAAAAAAAGAACCATGTTAGTTTTTTCAAAACTATCTTTATTAACTTTATATTTTAACCAAAATTTTTATCTATACATACACACATATACTCTGGAGTCCCTACTGTCTTTCAGATATTTGTTTGGTTTGGTGTGCTTTGGTGCTCGGGCGGTGCTTTCCACTGAGTTATGTCCCCACTCCTTCTTTTTCTTTTTGAGACAGGTGATATATCACTAATATCTCACTAAGTTGCTTATAGCCTTGCTATGTTGTTAAGGCTGTCTTTCAAATCACAATCCTCCTGACTCGCCTGTCTAGCCTCCAGCGTATTTGCCACCACACCTACCTCCTTCAGATTATTACAATAACCTTTTCAACAACACTGCCCAGGCTACAGAAAATCTCTTGGACTGATGCATTTTATCCCTGTGGAAAGTTTATATGAAGTAGCCAATTTAGAACTATTATGTAAAGATTTATTGGAATAAACAGGAATCATTGTTTTTTTAACCTCCTTTCTGAACTACTATTTGGTATCATATTCCATAAAAGTGCTGGGAAAAGAATGTAAATTCATTTGTTTGAAATCTACAGAGATTTACATAAGCTCAGTCACCTTTTGTTCTGGAGATTGGTACTTCAGGACATAGTAACATAAATAAAATATGTTAAAGTTGAGACATTCAGTACACACATCCACACACACACACATCCAAACACACACAAAAAAACTTTCTAGGAGCAATTGTTAGTTCTGGCATTATTACTAGTGTATCAGGGACATAGTAACATAAACAAAATATGTTAAATTTGAAACATTCAATACACACATACACACACCCACCAAAAAAAACCAAAAACTTTTTCTAGAAGGAATTGGTAGTTCAAGCCTCATTACTAGTGTATCAGGCTTGGGGCAGGATTCAGGAAGTGCTAAAATCTCACTTCCTGAAAGTGGGATTCTTCCTTACTTCACATACAATTAAAGCTAGAGTGAACTTCATCTGTCAGCAACAGTAATTGGGAAAATGTGCTGGCAGATTTTGTTTTGAGATAAATTGACAGCTTTGATATTTGGGTATTTTTGTGTCTTGGTCACAGCTGATGAAACACTTGTGAAGGCGTTTATGGCTCCTAGATATCACCATTTTTTGTATCATTTCTTTCATATTTCCTTCTTTCTTTTTCTTTTTCTTTTTTTTTTTTTTTGGTAGGGGGTTGCTAGAGATTAAACCCAGGGCCTTGTGCATTCAAGGCAAGCCCTTTGAAAACTGAGCTACATCCTCAGCCCCTCTCTCACATTTCTGTTCACTAGAGCTGATGATGGTATTTGGGGATTTTGTCCCAAATGTGGTACATTTCTTAAGACTGGACTAATATCTAGTGTATCTAAATCTCTCTACTCACTCATGATTTTGCCAAAGAGACACTCACAGTAGTTTTTTTCCTTAAATGTATCTATAGATGGAGGGAGAGTGTCTCATTTAATATTCTGCTTTATTTTCAACATCATTCCCTCTTAATATTTGCTTTTTATAGTGTTGCTAAGATTGGAACTGACTATCTTGCACATTCTGCACACACACTCTAACAGTGAACTTTGCCACTATGTCCCATTTTTAACTTTAGGTTGGATAGATTCATTCATTAATCTTTAATGTTAGTTTTCATATGGTTAGTTTTACATACACCTTTCTATTGCTCTTAACAATACTATTGATCTACATATGGTTTCAGATTTGATTAATATTATGATTTATTGGTCTGTATTATTGCAATATAGTTTTATAATATACATTAAGAATGTCTCAGTACAATAACTATATTATTTGGTTTTTTAAAAAGGTTTTGGGGTATTTTACATATTTATTTTTTTTCTACGATAAATTTATTTTTTTTTGGTCCCTTCTTTTCTTTAATTTGGTACTTGGAATTTAACTCAGGGGAATTTCCCACATCCCCAAGCCTATTTTGTATGACATTTAGAGACGGTGTCTCACTGAGTTGCTTAGGGCCTCACTTTTGCTGATGCTGGCTTTGAGCTCACAATACACCTGTCTTAGCCTACCAAGGTACTGGGATTACAACTGTGCACCAACAGGTCCAGCTGTCTTCTTGTATTTAGAGAAAAACATGCTAAAATTTTGATAGTAAAATATTATATATTAAATTGAGTTAAAATTGTTGTCTTTGTAATGATTAGTTTTATTTATGCACATGCTATTTTATGGGCTTTTGTAAATTTTTATTTCGTTTGTGATAAGTTCCACGTATTTTCCTTGAAATCCATTATACACGTGATGTATTTAACAGATGTAACTTCAATATAATACTTATGTGGTATTTTGTACTCTAATTAAACCAAAAATGTTTCTGGGCTCCAGAAACCATTTTTTCTCAAACTGTATTATTTTTTTTTATTTTTCTGAATCACCTCCTCTTTCCTCCTAGGCCCCAGATTTCCACTGCATTAACAAGTAGAGGTCTAGTCTTATGCTATCACATACTTGTACACTGTAATGGTACACACATACTATAATTTCCACAGGTCTAAGCAGCTTGGTGAGGAGTATTTCATGTATGTGTGTGTGTGTGTGTGTGTGTGTGTGTGTGTGTATATATATATATATATATATATATATATATATATATTTATATATATATATATATAGTTTTCATGATGAAATAACAGCAATTTTTACTCCATCTTTAGTTCATGAGAATTTGTTTTGTGTCCTCATCAATACTTTGTATTCTTTTTGTTGTTGTTGTTTCTTACTGTAAATTTAAATTAGGGGCACACAGAGACTGAGTCACACATAGTTGCTTGGGGCCTTGCTAAGTTTCTGAGGCTGGCCTTAAACTCAGGATTATTTTTCCTTAGCCTCACAATCCAATGAGATTAGAGGTATGTGCCATGAGACCTGGTTATATTTTACTATTATATTGAAATATATATTACTTCTGAAAATAATATATTCTTGATATTAAGAAAGCATAGAATACCTTTTTCCCCACAAATAAACCCCCCCTTTTTTGGAAAAGATGTCAATTTTTTTTTGGAAAAGATGTCAGTAGTGCCAAATGTATAATTTATTAATGTCTAAATGGCAAGTCCATTATTATTAATATTTTTATTATTATTCTATGTATTTGTTACAAAACTTTATCTCTTCATATTATTATAAGTTATATACTCTTTTCTATAACTTTATAGCATACATCAGTATGTATCAAAATGACCTTTCGGGGGGGGTTGGGAGGTGAGGGGAGGGATCATAGGGTTAGAAATGATGGTGGAATATGATGTATTTTGTTATATAAAGTACATGTACAACGAAGTGAATTCATGTAAATATATTTTGTATAAAACCAGAGAAATAAAAAAATTTGCTCTATATGTGTAATAAAAAGTGTAATGCATTCTGTTGTCATATATAATTTTAAAAGTATTTAAAATTTAAAGATAAATGATGGCATATGTTCTACCTGAAAATAAATACTACTACTTTTAAAAATTGAACTAAAGGGTCTGTTGGTCAGTTGTAAACTTTAGAAAGTACAAAATGTATCCTGAACATTTGGTAATACATAAACCTAGATTTAGCTATTTATAGTGTTTTCAGCAAAATTTAAAAAAAATACTGTAGAGTTCATTTTTTGCAATGTATACTCATAATTATATGAGATGCATATTGTACATATACATGTATACTACCATTATATATAATTAATAAATGATTACTACATCTCACATTAACTACATTTATTTCAAATTAATTTGTCTTTTGAAAGCACCAATATATGACACTCTTTGATATATTCACTTGGTGTGTCTTCAAATTTGTCACTTTTATGTATTATGTTCTTTTCTTTATTCTACTTTTTATAAAATTTCTTTTTCCAATTATTCAGATTAATGAATTTTAAACAATTCAGTTTAACAGTGAAGTCTGTAGATTTTCATTTTTAACCTAAGACATAATACATCCCAAATAATAGGCTTATTGCTATGTAAATGACTTGAAAAACTTGCATATATAACACTCTGGCCTGACCTTACTCTGGACTATTGATATCTGGGTGGAGGGGATCTGAAAGTGATCCATGGAAAATCAGAACAGGGATGGGACAGGATGTGAAATTGGTGGATATTTAGTATATAGTAGGGAGTATTCATAAAAAGTATTGGTGGAACAGGTACGGGTAGAGAAAAAAAGTGCTCTGAAGGAAAGAGGGAAAGAATGACCAGCTCAAGAGTTCAGATTCAAAAAGTCTAATGGTGGATCAATGGTAGTTTGAGGGTAAAGGGTAGTTTCTTTGGAGGCAGAAATAAGGTAGAAATAAAAGAAGAAGGTAACTCTGGCACGAACCCCAAGAGAAAGAGTCAAATGAACACTACCCTCTATATTCACTATATATATATCAAACTTCTATAACATTAGATTAAAGTCAGCCAGCCTCAGCAACTTAGTGAGGCTCTAAGAAAAACAGCAAAACCCTTTTTCTTTATAGAATAATTTATTAAAGGCTGAGAGTGTTTCTCTGTGAAAAAGCATATCTGATTTCAATTTGTCATATGAGAGAGACAGAGAGAGAGAGAGAGAGAGAGAGAGAGAGAGAGAGAGAGAGATCTTGCAAAAATTAAAAAAAAACGTAATCAGTGACACTCTTAGTGTCAAGGATGTAAATAATTTAAAAGTAATAAAGAGCTGGTTGGAAATCTCACCTAGGTTATTAACTACTGCTTAGGAAGTTAGTCTACTCTCCAAAATATAAAAGTGAGAGAGGAATTCTTTATTAAACTGTATATAAGAAAATAGAGGACTTTTTACACAGTTCTTAGTTGACGAAGACTGCGTCAATTTTAGTGGGTGATTAGGGTTCTGCCAAGATGATAAATCCTTGAGTTATTTGGAATAATGTGATTTTATCTACTCTTCATAAATGAAGATTGACGTGTAATATAAATCAGGCTTGGCAAAGAAAAAACATTTCAATGAAAATTAAATGTATGAATAAAAACATAAAACAATATTTAACAAAACTTCAACATTCAGAATATTTATGCAATTATGTAATCACGAGTAATGTAAAAACAATGACAACTAAAGAATAAGTGAATTAATAAAAAACAAATAAATAATGTAATGAATAAATTAATCACATGTAATGTGATTGAAATTGTCAAAGTCAGCTTGTAGCCATGAAAAAAGTGTACAGGTACATAGAAATGGTGTTTTACTACTTACTGAGACATACCCTATGAACTATAAATTCCACTCCTAGGTGGGAAGAGTTGAACAAAGAACCATTCACCTGGCTCTCTCACTTGGGAACTGTGCAAAAAATTACCTTTTTCTTTCTCTCAAATTTTATTGCTGCTTCCAAGAACACTACCCTCTATATTCACACTGTCATTGTAGACTTGGAACCTGTGAACCCCTCTACTGTTCAAGATTTTCTTCTTTTTTTTCATTGCTCTTTTTCTCCCTACCCCATATCATCCACCAATACTTATTTTGTATTGCAAAATCTAAATACTCACGAATCACCAGTCTTATATCTTACTATATTCATTTCCTACCTTGTGCATGACCACTTTGAGATCCCCTCCATCAAAACATCAATAGTCCAAAGTGATCAGAATGGGGGTAAAATTTGAAGAATATTAAAGGTCAGTTATACAACAAGAAAGCTATAAAAAGTGGGCTTCATTTAAAGGTGAAAATAAAAAGAAAATCTTTAGACTTCACTAGTTAAAATAAAGGATCAAAAATTTATGAGTCTCAATAATTTGAATTATACTTGTGAGTCACTTTTTTGGAGAAAGGAATATAAGGACATTGCTAATGAGTTTAAAGCTCAAACTGTGTTTTTATTAGACAAAGAATAGAAAGATTTAAGAAATATTAAAATGATTGTGATATAATTTTCATAAAAAGATATACATATTTATTCACAAATTGCTTTAACCTTATAAACAGTTATAACTGTCAATACATTTCTGTCTAGACTAGGTCCTATTATTGGAAGAAATTTTTGCCTTAAAATAACCCCATACAGAGGCATTTAATGCAATTAACTGGCCTCTAATAATAATAATAATAATAATAATAATAATAATAATAATAACAAGAAGAAGAAGAAGAAGAAGAAGAAGAAGAAGAAGAAGAAGAAGAAGAAGAAGAAGAAGAAGAAGAAGAAGAAGAAGAAGAAGAATTGAGTTGGGGAGGATTTCAGGGTTGTGAAGCATACCTGTAATATAAGTTAATTGAAAAAAAATCACAGGAGAATTTTAAAAACTGTCTGAAGACATACATGTACATATTATTTCTAAAATGTGTTTATGAGTTATGTAGTGAGGGTGCACAAGTCCAATACACAGTCTTTTTATTTTCTTGAATATTTTTTGTTGTAGATGGACACAGTACCATTAGTAGTTTGTTGGCTTTTTAAAAATATTTTTAGTTTTGGGCGGACACAACATTTTTGTTTGTATGTGGTGCTGAGGATCCAACCTGGGCTGCCCACATGCCAGGCGAGTGCACTACCGCTTGAGCCACATCCCCTCTAGGTTGGCTTTTTAATGCGGTGCTGGGTGTTCAACCCAGTACCTCACACATGCTAGGGAAGTTCTCTACCACTGATCCATAACCCTAGTTTCCAAAGTCTTTTACTCAATTTTTTTTTGGGGGGGAGAGTATGCGTGTAGTACAAGGGATTGAATCCATGGCCTTATATCAGCAAAACAAGCACTCTACTGACTAAGCTATATTCTCAGCCCTGATCTGAAGTTGGTTAACAATGACAATGGAGCAGCCTGTCATTCAGACTTTGATTTTGTGCCCACTTGGCTCAGGTTGGAGGCAGTGCCTGAAGCCTTGACCAATCAGTCTCTTAGGTGAGTGCTGGGAGCCATCAGCCAAGTAGGTATGACAAATTCCTTGCCAGCTTACTCCCATGCTGTCTAGTGGAAGGACTTCTGAAAGGTGACCTTGCTCAAGGACCAGGGCAGGATCCGTGTTTAGGGTGTTCCCCCTTTAGAATAGGGCGGTTTAGCATAATAGAAGATTAGGGTGTTCCCCCTTTAGAATAGGGCAGTTTAGCATAATAGGAGATTAGGGTGTTCCCCCTTTAGAATAGGGCTTATCCTGGTGCTGAGTTCCTCTTGAGTGCTTAGGGTCAGACAGTATATTTTGGGCGACAGAAGCCCATGCGGAGTGGATTTGGGGAGAGAACGTGGATTCCCCCAGAGCGTGTTTGTAGACGGCCGGTGTGAGTTCGGGAATAAAGAATTGCTGTTTGAATCTACAAGCTGTGTGGAGACTCGTGATTTGTGCATAGCCAGAGACGGCAGCAGGTGAGAACTGTCTAATCCTCACGCAGCCGGTGATGAGTGGAAGGGCTTCCACAATCTTCTGTTCCCTTGGTGTCTGGAGCTCACCAATTTTTCAATCTTTTTGTAGGCTTCTACTGTCCTGGATCTGGAGCCCAGGTGTCTGTTCTATGCAGAATCTGAAAACAAACCACAGGGAGAACGATGAGGACCCTGAAAGCCAGGAAATGATAAGTGTGCCTTGCTACCTTGAGACTGGGTAAGAAGGTGGCTTAAAGCTGACAGGAGTGGCAATGGTGGAAACTGGGAGTTGTGGCTAGTGACTCCTCATAGTCCTCTCCAGAGTCTTGTGACCACAGGGTCACTCTGCGGAAGCTTAGCCTTCACCTCCCTCTGACTAGTCTAGTGAGACTTAGATTGGCAGTTGAAAACCTTGGCATTTTGTTCCATCATTGTATGGTGTTTTCAGCTACTTTCTGAAGCCCTATGTGAGCATCCATGTGCCATGAGTCCAGCATGTCCCAGATTGTGTGGAGAAGACTGGAATAATTATCAGGAGAGAACCCCAAATCCATTTGTTGTACTCCTGAATGAGAGAGGCTGCTGATTTAGGGCTTGTTACTCACGAGGGTTTGTTTGTTTATTTATTTAATTTATTTTTGTGTGTGTAAGTGAGTGTGTTTTTTTTTTTTGTGTGTGTGTGTGTGTGTTGATTTCTTTTTGGTACCAGAAATTCAACCCGGAGGCATTCATCCACTGATTCCCATCCCCACCCATTTTTTATATTTTTATTTACAGACAGGGTCCCTTTGAGTTTCTTAGGGTCTCATTAATTTGATGATGCTGGCTTTTAACTCATTCTCTTCATGAGTCCTGAGATTTTTAAATGTAGTGGAAGCAGTATCTCAAATCCAGAACAAAATTCTGAAATGCAGAACTTCAGCTGAGCTCTCCATAGGACTCAGAATAAACCCCTAGTTTTCTAGCTCTCTGTTCACATATCCAAATCTAGGATTCTCTGTTCACAGTGAATAAGTATAAAATAGAATAGATATTATAATGACCATGTAATCAGGATAATGGGCCTCACTCAACAACACCTGGAGTCTAACTGGAAGATATATTAATTGGCACCATCAAGGCCTATTTCAAATGTAAAAGACCTTGAAACCCACTTGTGGGAACACCTTCAACAAATTCCTTTTTGAAGAAAAAAGGATGGGTCACTGAAAGGATGAAAGTGAAACCATATGGTAGTCAGGATGCCTTTTCCAAAGCCTATTCTAAAGGCATTTTGCTCCATGTTCTGCCCAAAACCATCAGGAAACTTCTAAGTTGGCACACTAAAATGAGTTTTTTTTTCTGGTATCATTCCTCATACCAAATGATGGGAGTTCTATTTCTTCTTCCTTAAACAGATGATTGTCTTCAAAATTTATGAGACAAGGACACAGATGCAATCAGCATACTGAGAAACTTTGGTTCATCTCAAAACTCCATTTTCAGCATTATCAATCATTATTTTCTCATGTGTTATTTCAGATGTATGCATGGTTTATAATGTTTTTCTTCAAGAACTGGAGGGAATTTTTTAAAAGATTTTAATTTATTATTCTGAGATTTTCACATGAGAAGAAAGCAAAATAAAATTAGATGATATTGAAAAGAATGAATATCTCCTAAGTAAGGTTTATGTGTTCCAAATAAAGATTTTTTAAATCTGTAATGGGTCTTCAATTGAGGGTTTATTTATTTATTTGTTAACTTGATAAGACTGTGGATTTGAATAACCAATTACTTTACCAAAGCAATCTTCAAAGAATCCATATTTGTGTCCACTTTTAGTATTGTTAAGAGCAACAGAAAGGACTACCTAAATTCAACCATGGGAAAAATAACATTGGACATGAAGGCATAAAACTGATCAATCTAAAGTTAAAATTTTGGACTGGTGGTACAATTCAATGGTAAAGCATGTGTGCATAGTGTGCACTGTACTGGGTTACAACCTTAGCAACACACACAAAAAATGCAGATGTTAAGGGGGGAAATGATATTAAAAATAAAGCAAAATGTTAAAATTATGTATCATTCTTCTACCTATATACACACTTAATAAAAAGCTACTCATGTTATAAGTTTCTCTTTTTAAAGTCACAAATCAGTAGACGGATTAAGATACATTGGACAATCTAGAAAATATCTACCTTCAGTCAGCAGAAAATGCTGGAGTACACTGAGCGTTAGCTCTGTCTTGAGCAAAGTACCTCATTTGGCACCAAATCCCTAATAGCCAGAATTACCCTCAATAAAGAGGGGCTGCACATACCAGTGACCCTGAGTACTCTTCTCTAGGTGACCCTACCATAATGCCTTTGATCAGACAAATACAGACCTCTGTCATGCCAAAAGGAACTCCTCACACTACTGCTGTGATTGTCCCTCCAGGGCCAGAGGCTGGGTTGATCTACACACCCTACAAATACCTTACACATTGGCATCAGCCACTTCAGTCCTTGAGTACCCTTTGAACCCAATGGTGTATGAGGTGCAGTCTCTACTAAAGTTTGAAGGTACAATATGTGTATGCATCCTTTCCAAAGAATTGTGACTGAAGGTGGAGCTGACACTGTCAACTAACCTATGAACTTCTATCTCTGAACTCTTTGCCCAAAAATGACCTGACCAGCCTGCCTGATGATCACTTAAGTGATCATTGCCTTTGCTTTCCTGTGCTCAGTGCAGCAAGATGAGGGACTTGTTTGTTCATTTGTCTTACCATCTAGACAAACAAAATAAAAGAAAACATTGTCTTCCAGCTCAGCTTTTTGTCCCCCAACTCCACCCCTGTGTAGATGAAAGTGGTTCTAGAACCTGTACTGAATAATAGTAAGGTATTAGGGACCAAATAATTCAAAGCACTGATGATCTTTCAATGTCTACCCCAAGAGACTGGTAAGAAGGCCTCCATGGGAGACATATGGCCCTTGACTACACAGTGACAGAGGGAATAACAGTGAAAGATTTCTAGGAAACTTTTCTTCTCATAGCAAAGGCACATTCTCTCTGAATTAACTGTGTGCTGACGCAACATTCATGAACTGGGTCAGGCAAGTCATTGGTGAAGTGATTTGAAAAGTATTCAAATTTCATGTACTGTTCAGTCACTATAGTGCCCTCCAAGGGCAGAAGGTGCATTTTTAAAAATACATTTCCTCTCATATCTGAAGTATACGGAGATTATGCCATGAGAGAAAAACTTAAGAAGATGTTTTTAAAATAATGCAAAGAACAAAAGTCCAAAAAATGATTTTTTAAAATTTCAGAGTTATTTAAGAGCTAAAATTTAAGAGTCATTGGGATAGAAGAAGGAATAGAGGACCAAATCACAAGAATATACCATCTATTCAATGAAATAATACCAGAAATCTTTCCAAAGACGAGGAATAAATTGGAAATCCAAATTCAAGAAGCCTACAGGATGCCAAATCTACAAAATCACAACAGATCCATATACAGGCACAGTATAATGAAAATCCCAACATACAGAATAAGGAGAGAATTTTAAAAGCCACGAGAAAAAGGAATAAGATTACATATAGGGGAAAACCAATTGGGATATTTGCACATTTTTTAACCCAGACCCTGAAAGCTAGAATATCCTGGAATAACATATATCAAGCTCTGTAAGATAATTGGTGCCAATCAAGAATCTTGTATCCAGCAAAATTAAGCTTTAGATTTGAAAATGAAATAGAAACCTTCCATGATAAACAAAAGTTGAAAGTATTTATAACTAGACAACTGGTGCTACAAAACATCCTTGGCAAAATATTTCATGAACAGGAAAAGAAAAACAGCAATGAAAATCAACAGAGGGAGGTATGCAGTAAAGGAAAAAACTAATCAAAAAGGAAAATCAAGTCAAGTTAAATAACAAAAATAAGCAAATATGGCTGGAAATACAAACCATGTCTCAATAGTAACCCTAAATGTTAATGGCTCATACTCAACAACAACAACAAAAAAAAAAAAGTTATGGGTTGCAGATTTGATAAAATAAAAGACCCAACAATATGCTGCCTAAAGGTAACTCATCTGATATGAAAAGACATATAAAAACTGAAAGTAATAGGTTTGGAGAAACCATACCACTCACATGGACTGTGTAAGGAAGCAGGGGTTTCAATACTCATATCAAATAAAGTAGACTTCAAGTCAAAGTTAATCAAAATGGATAAAGATTGACATTACATACTGCTCAAAAAATCCTACACCAATATTCCATAGCAATCATAAATATATATGCCCCAAAACTTGGTGCAGCTATAATCATCGAACAAACTCTTTTCAAGTTCAAGTGTCAAATTGACCACAACACAATAATCTTGGTTGACTTTTACAGACCTCTCTCATCACTGGATAGATCTTCCAAACATAAGTTGAATAAAGAAACTATAGAACACAATCACACAATCAATAACTTAGACTTATCTGACATATACAGAATATTTCAACCTGCCCCAAGTGCATACACTTTCCTCTAGCAGCACATGGATCCTTCTCTAAAATAGACCATACAATGTGCCACAAAGCAACTCTTAGCAAATACAAAATGTTAGAGATACTAGCATGCATTTTATTGGATCATAAAGGTGTGAAATTGGAAATCAACAGCAAAATAAAAAACAAAATTTTCTCCATCACTTGGAGCCTAAACAATATGCTACTTCCAGAAGAAATCAAGGAGGAGATTAAAAAATTCTTAGAAGTAAATGAGAACATAGACACAACATATCAAAATCTCTGGGACACTATGAAAGCAATACTAAAAGGAAAGTTTATTGCATGGACTTTATTTCTTAAAAAAAAAAGACAAAATATATATGACCTCACCCTACATCTCAAAGCCCTAGGAAAAGAAGAACAAATCAGTAGCAAAAGCAAAAGAAGACAAGAAATAATTAAAATTAGAGCTGGAATCAATGAAATCAAAATTAAAGGAACAATTGAAAAATTGACAAAACAAAAAGTTGGTTCTTTGAAAAAATAAATAAAATTGATAGACCCTTAGCCACGCTAATGAAGAGAAGAGAGAGCTCAAATTACCAGCATAAGTGATGAAAAAGGTAATATCACAACTGACACTACAGAAATACAGAGGAATATTAGAAATTATTTTGAAATCTTAAACTCCAATAAAATCGAAGGCATTGAAGGCATTAACAGATTTCTTAAGTCATATGATCTGCCCAGATTGAGTCAGGAAGATATAAACAATTTAAACAGACCAATATCAAGTGAGAAAATAAAAGACGCCATCAGAGGCTTACCAACCACGAAAAGCCCAGGACCGGATGTTTACACAGGTGAGTTCTACAAGTCCTTTAAAGAAGAACTAATACCAACACTCTTCAATGTATTTCAGGATATAGTAAAATAGGCAGTCATTCCAAACTCATTTTATGACGCCAATATCACCCTGATCCCCAAACCAGGCAAAGACACTTCAAAAAAGAAAACTTTAGACCAATATGTGTAATGAACATAGATGCAGATTTCTCAATAAAATTCTGCCAAATCTAATGCAAAAACATATCAAAAAATTTGTGCACCATGATCATGTGGGATTCATCCCAGGGATGCAAGTTTGGTTCAACATACAGAAATCAAAAAAATATAACTCACCACATCAATAGACTTAAAGGTAAAAATCATATGGTTACTGCAATAGACACAGAAAAAGCATTTGACAAAATGCAACATCCAGTTAAGTTCAAAACACTAGAAAAACTAGGGATAACAGGAACATATCTCAACGTTTTAAAGGCTATCTATGCTAAACTTCAGGCCAACATCATTCTAAACAGACAAAAATTGAATGCATTCCCTCTAAAATCTGGAACAAGACAGGAATGCCCTCTCTCACCATTTCTATTCAACATAGTTCTTGAAACATTGGCCAGAGCAATTAGACAGATGAAAGAAATTAAAGGAATACACATAGAAAAAGAAGAACTTAAATTAGCACTATTTGCTGACAATATGATTCTATAACTAGAAGACCCCCAAACCTCCACCAGAAAATTTCTAGAACTAGTAATTGAATTCCTCAAATAGCAGTATATAAAATCAAAACCCATAAATCAAAGGCATTTCTGTATATCAGTGACAAATCCTCTGAGAAAGAAATGAGGAAAACTACCCCATTCACAATAACTTAAAAAATAAGATAATTGGGAATCAACTTAACAAAAGAGGTGAAAGATCTGTATAATAAAAACTACAGAAGCCTAAAGAGAGAAATCAAAGAAGACCTTAGAAGATGGAAAGATCTACCTTGTTCTTGGTTAGGCAGAATTAATATTATCAAAATGACTATACTACCCAAAGCACTATACATGTTTAATGCATTTTTCATCAAAATTCCAATGGCATTCCTCATAGAAATAGAAAAAGCAATCATGAAATTCATATGGAAAAATAAGAGACTCAGAATAGCTAAAGTAATCCTTAGCAGGATAAGTGAAGCAGGTGGCATCACTATACCAGACCTTAAACTATACTACAGAGCAATAGTATCAAAAACAGCATGCTATTCACACCAAATCAGACTTGTAGACCAATGATAGAGAATAGAGGACACAGAGAGTAACCCCCCAAATTACAATTATCTTATATTAAAAAAGGTTCAAATAACATGCACTGGAGAAAAGAGAGCATCTTCAAAAATGGTACTAGGAAAACTGGAAACCCATATGCAAAAATATGAAATTAAACCCTTATCTTTTACCTGCACAAGACTAAACTCAAAATGGATCAAGAACCTAGGAATGAAACCTGAAACTCTGTGCCTAATAGAATAAAAAGTTAGGCCCTAACCTTCATCATGTGGGATTAGGCCCAATTTCCTTAACAAGACTCCTATAGCACAAAAATTAAAAGCAAGAATCAATATATAGGATAGAATCAAACCAAAAAGTTTCTTGAAGCAAAAGAAACAATCTGTGAGGTGAACAGAGAGCTTTCATCCTGGGACCAAATTATTACCCCTCACACATCAGATGGAGCACTAATCTCTAGGATATATAAAGAACTCAAAAACCTAAGTACAAAAAACAAAACAACAACAACAAAAAAACCTCAAAAAACTCAATCCACACATGGGCCAAGGAATTGAAAAAACACTTCTCAGAAGAGGATATACAATCAATTAACAAATATGTTTAAAAATGCTCATCATCTATAGCAATTAGAGAAATGCAAATCAAAACTACTTTAAGTTTGGGCTGGGGATGTGGCTCAAGCGGTAGCATGCTCGCCTGGCATGCGTGCTGCCTGGATTCGATCCTCAGCACCACAAACAAAAAAAGATGTTGTGTCCACTGAAAACTAATATATATATATATATACTCATTCTCTCTCTCTCTCTCTCTCTCTCTCTCTCTCTCTCTCTCTCTCTCTCTCTCTCTCTCTCTCTCTCTCTTTCTCCCTCTCTCTAAAAAAAACAAATCTAAGTTATTATCTCACTCCAGTCAGAATGACAGCTATTATGAAGATAAACAACAAAAATGTTGGCGAGGATGTGGAGAAAAATCTACACTCGTACATACCTGGTTGGACTGCAAATTGGTGCAGCCAATATGGAAAGCAGTATGGAGATTATTTGGAAATCTGGGAATGGAACCACCATTTGACTCAGGTATCCCTTCTCCTTGGACTATACCCAAAGGAATTAAAAACAGCATACAACAGGGACACAGCCACATCAATGTTTATAGCAACACAATTCACAATAGCTAAACAGTGGAGCCAACCTAGATGCCCTTCAGTGGATGAAAGGATTTAAAAATGTGGCACATATACACAATAGAATTTTATGCAGCAATAAGAGAGAATAAAATCATGGCATTTGCAGGTAAATGAATGGCGTTGGAGAAGATAATGCTAAGTGAAATTAGCCAATCCACACACACACAAAAAAATGCCAAATGTTTTCTCTGATACAAGGAGGCTGACTCATAGTGGGGTAGGGAGGGGGAGCATGGGATGATTAGATGAATTCTACATAGGAAAGAGGAGTGGGAGGTAAAGGGAGGGACAGGGGATTAGAAATGATGGTGGAATGTGATGGACATCATTATTCAAAGTACATGTATGAAGACTTGAATTGGGGGTCAACATACTTTATATGCAACCTGAGATTTGAAAAAAATGTGGTATATATGTGGGATAAGAATTGTAATGCAAAAAAACCCCAGAAAGTATTTGTGTTAAGGCATGAATTAGTGTGAACATACTTAATATACAAAGGTATGAAAAATTGTGCTCTATATGTGTAATAAGAATTGGAATACATTCCACTGTTGTATACGTAAATATATAAAATCAATAAAAATTCATATGCCATTCAGTCACTACAGAGCCCTTCCAGGGGCAGAAGTTGCAATTTTTTAAAAAATTTCCTCTCATATACGAAGTATTAGAAGATTGTGCCATGAGAGAGAAACTTAAAAAGTTTTAAAAGTAATGCAAACACAATGCTGCAACACTATTTTTTAAAAGATGGATACTTGATTTTAAATTATTGAACCTGTATTTTATACCTCCTTATTAAAATTTGAGAAGAAGATACAATCATTGAAGAAGATACAATACATTACTAGGCAAACTGTTGAAGTACTGATTTAAATCTCCCTGTATATAAAATTATCATGAAGGATGTAAAAACCCATAATTTCCTCTTTGTTGTATGCATGTAATGAAATTGTAGATAGAAGTGTATTGCATTAAAAAATGAACAAAAACTAGACACTTTTACTATACAAGACTGCTGATGAAGAAATGTGTGTGTGTGTGTGTGTGTGTGTGTGTGTGTGTGTGTGTGTGTGTGAAGAAGATATCACGGGGACAAATGAGTTGTGGCTTTGAATTAAATGATGTGTGCCACATGACCTCAATGAAAATTTGACAAATTTGATATTCTAAAAAAATTGATAACTGTTCTAATATCTGAGTAGTAAGTTTTTAAAAAGTTTTTAACAACATGAAATCATGGACAAATTTTGGTTGTTACAGTCATCATTGTCAACCCAAAAAATTCAGAGGTAAAAATTATGTGTGATCAAAACATCAGTTGACAGACAAACTTAGAGCTTTATTATATTCAGAGAAGGCAGATGCATTGGAAATCTTTATTTTTTTAATTCTGGAGATAATTGTATACCTATCAAAGTTTTTAAAAATATGTTTTTTTAATTTCCAATCTGGACAACAGTGGTCAGCAGAATCATCGGTTGTCACCTTCATTTTGACCTCTCCATCACCTTGTCTCATTTGAACCGTTTTAATTTTATGCTCTGCAGTAGTCAATTTTTTGTATTCAGCTAGTTCTCCTTTAATGTGCCACTGCTCTGTCTTTGTGTTACACATTCTTTTGTTTTGATTTATTTAGAATACATGCTGTGCCATTATGATTTTAACTTTGTTGTGTTGGTTGAATAACTTGTAATACTTAAATACTTGAGGTCACAGTGAAAAACCATACCAGTATTTCTTTCAGCTCCATTTCAAATATATTTATTTGATACCAGTATTTCTTTCAGCTCCATTTCAAATATAATTAACCTAAATATTTTGGATGTTTATCAAAGGTCTTTCATGAGGAAAGTAAATTTATGAAATAATAGATGTGTAACATATATGAGTAATGTTGGCTTAGATCAAATTTTGAAAACTTAGTTGGCAAAATATCGGATCACCTGAAAAGAAGCATGAATTTTGAAATCTGAATGCCTTGGTTCTCAGTATTATCATTCTTTTTATATATATATATATATATATATATATATATATATATATATATATATATATATACACAGATATATACATATATTAATTATCAATAGACCTTTATTTATTTATATGAGGTGCTGAGAATCAAACCCAGTGACTCACATATGCGAGGCGAGTGCTCTACCATTGAGTTACAACCCAACACCATCATTCTTTTTTTTAAAAAAATACTTTTAATTGTAAATGAACTCAATGCCTTTATATACTTGGTTTATTGTGTGTGGTGCTTAGAATCAAACCCAGGGCCTCACATTTGTGAGGTAAGTACTCTACTACTTAGCCACATCCCCAGTCCCTGTATTATCATTCTTTATTGAATTTATTTCTTATTAAAGTATATAGATTTTAAGACATTTTTTTACAGTATTATGTAACTTTTAGCATGGTTAGATTAGAGTGATGCTCATATGTTACCATAGAGCAGACAATTATATTTTGTCTAGACTTTATTATATCAGTAGTTTTCATGCACTATATATATACAGCAAGCAACCTATTTCCAATGAGAAACATGTCAGTTAATGTATTTAAAGCCATTGTTACAAGTTTGTAATGTATGTTTTCCAACTTGTTTTATATGTATGTGATACATTACAAAAAATATTGTTCTTAATTGAAAAAAGGATATAAAATGTAAAACCACAATTTTTCATAAATGAATATTGCCAATTGTTTCCCAGCCCTTTCTTATGTTGGGTGTTTTGACTTGAGATTCAGTTAGCTAATTAATGGATAAATTAATTAAACACTTATGAAATTTAGTTGGGATTTAATTTAGCTTGTAATTTAATTATTTGATTCTTTATTGCATCCATTCACCCACATCAATAATTTTGTGAATGTTATAATACCAATCTAAAAAAACAAAAAAAAAAAAAAAAAGCAAACTGAGGAGTATGGGAGGAGAGGAGTAATGGTGATAGAAGTTACCAGGTAAAATCTTTGTAATTCATCAAGATCTGCATCAGGAACATATTCCTCTTTTAGTGTGTGTGTTGTTAAAATTTGTTTTAACTAGTTAAACATGACAGTACAATGATATTGACATATCATATTTTTGAATAAGATGGGGTATAATTTCTCATTTTTCTGAGTGTACAGGTTGCAGAATCACATTGGTCATACAGTCATGAATATGCATACAGCTATACTAATGTCTGTTTTATTCAGTTGACATTCCTTTCCCTCCTTACCTTCCCTTCCCCTCCCATCAGTTCTCTCTTCCCAATCTAATGTGACAGACTTCTTTTTTTTCCCTCACATCATCATACATGTATTCTGTATAACGATGAGGGTCTCCTTCCATCTTCCATGCAATTCCACTTCTCCCTCACTTTCCCCCCCACCTCTCTTCCCAAGTGTGTTTTATTATACATAATGAATTTTAAAAGCAACTGTTACCATTAAATATAATTTAATAGAAAAATTTGACATGAAATACTAATATTAAAATTATTAAACAAAGAACATATAAGTCTGAAAATTCCATATAATATAGACAGTTATGTCATTGGAAATGAAAAACAAGCTCCTGCTCCGAGTCTTACAGGTTAATTTCAGCTGCTGTGCACTGCAGGTATCATCTCTCCTGTGTTCCAGGGCCAAAGTCTCTGCTCTCCCTGGTGTCTTATGGGGTCTATAAAACAGAACAAGATAAAAAAATCACTTTGGATGAGTTGCTGGCCACAGAGAGTGGCCAGGACCACAATTGTCCTCAGGAAATGCAAGATGAACTTGGACCCTGATCTCTCCTGGGGTCTGGGCAGGGAGCACTGAGACTGGTATGCTGACTTTAGCTGAGGGTGTTGTCTGTGGGAAGAGTGTCTATGAATGTCCTCAGAAGGAAATTCTCATGGATATTCACCTTCAGATCCTTCTGACGCTGCTTTCCTAGAGAGTGAACATGAGGAAATGGGAAGAGTTCTCTAAGACATCTGGGTGTAAAGGCTGAGAAGCATACATCTGGAATCCTGAAGAGCAGCATCTGTGATGACACAGGGTGGAGCAAGGTCCCTGGCTCCTCCAGCCCTACCCTCTGTAATGCCATTCCTCAGAGAGCTTCCTGCACTGATTTTTACCAAATTGTACCTTCTCTTGCATGGCCATGGTCCCATGCAACTATAGAATCTTCAGTGCTCTAATTGATTCTGATGGATTGCAAAAAAGTGCAACAAAGAAACTTGAGAAAGCAAAGGAGAATATGTGGACTGATATGACCTCTGCTCTCCTTCCCATTCTTTCCAGACTCACATTTCCTCTTCCTAAACTGCTTTATCGCCTTTGCTGCATTAAGCCCATATATTGAATCAGGAGAGGGCCCCTGGAAACAATTCATGTTAATGGACCTACATTCCAATTGCATAATCTTGACCTAGGAAAGGAAGGATACATTCATGCATGCCCAGAGCCAGCAAAGTCAGAACCCAGCTATTCAGTGGTCAGTAAACCAGAACCAGATTGTTTGTGTCTCATGTATCAGGCAACAACTTAGTATTTCTGATGCTCCCTACAACTCAAACTCAGTATATGGGTATGCAGTATTACTCAGCATGATTCAGTGGTGTTGCTTGTGGTAAAAAAAAAGCAGATAAAGACTAAGAATGTTAGTGCAGTGAGATTTAACAAACATTGAAGGTCCAAGGACCTCAAAGATCTGAATGAGGAAAGCACCTTTAGAAAAGTCATAAAATGTGGGAAAGATGAAACATGGAAAATCTACAGAGTTTTTACATAAGAAAGAATAATTAAGAGAAACCAATAGAAAATCAATTACTTGCAGATTTCTTGTCCTTTTGTCCTCCTTCTCATCCTCTGAATCGCTTTCTATGTTTTCTTTGTGGACTATTGCCGTGATGGTCATGATGTGGCCTTAAAAAAAGAAAAGGCAGAGTTAAATTCAAGGTGAGAACTTAAGTTGCTCCTGCTCCTGGTGTTCTAGAATGCACAGTCAAAGCTCTCCATTCTTCCTCTTGTCTGCATTCCTGTCTCCTGGTCTCCATCACCTCACCTCTGCAATGAGAAATAGACCTAGCATCCCAAGAGCTCTTTTCCACCAGTTCACATTCTGCCATTGTACTTGGTAGGGATTCTGTGTCATCCTGTTCTTCCAAGAGACAGCCACAGTCTTCCTGATTTTCTGGACTTAGGCCTCTTAAATACAAGCAAATTCAGATTTTCCCTAGTCCAAGTGCTTGGGAATTAGACAAAGACTGGAGGTTAGAAACATGTTCACGGAGGAACTTCTCCCCACTCTTTTACAGGAGAACACAGTGGCCTGTCCAGGGTGCACAGAAACAATTTTCTTTAAGTTGCCCCCATTTGGGAGTTCATTTTCGACCAGAAATAGACAAAACACAGAAGAGAAAGTGCTGCTCTAAAAAGATAACATTCAGAGGGGAATTGTGACTTCTTACTCACTACTTATCACTAGTGAGAGCTTCAATTACAGGTTTGCAAAGTGCTCTAAGAAAGTATGTCCCACTAGATTCTTTCCCTTGTGGGTCAAACCTAAAGTGCAGATCTTATTTCTTTCATGCACAATGCCAAAAAATAATCAATAAAGAAAGCCAGGCTACTTGTTTTTTATTAGAGGCAAATTTAGGACAGAATGGGACTTAACATGGAAGATTGTGTTTACCTTTAAAAGCAAAAGTTGTCTTCTTATGAACAGGATGTCAGAAGGTCTACTAACCCTACTTTTTATGAAAATAATACATATTTCTGTTTTCTCAATTTTATTCCCATTCCTTATTTCCCACGTGAGTAGGTGAACACAAATCTTACCATGAAACCTTTCCCATTTTGTCATACCCCAAGTGCTGTTCCTACCTGCAGGCTCTCCCTCGTCACAGCTTGAATCATAATCTTTGCTCCATGTCCAACCTTTAGAGACACAGACATCATCAACTGAGTTACTTAAGATTGACTCATTCTTTCTTCTACACAACTAAGCTTATGATGGTTGCTAGGGTTGGATGTTTTTTATCCCACACTGGATTGTGTGATTGAGGCTTGGTGCTCAGTATGGCCACATTGAGATTTGTCAAATCTGTGTGAGGAAGGGTCTGCTTGGAGGTGTTGAGGACATTTGACGGTATGAGAGTCAGAAGTAAGAATACAGATTTCTCAAATCCTTGTTAGATCCTGTTATATAAGAAGAGCAAATGAATCAACTGATCCCTGCTGGCTTTGTGTCTTGCCATGTGATGTCTCTCTACTGCACCTGCATCCCTGCAGACACCACCAATCACGCTATGCAGCTAAGAGGGTATTCACTAAAGAAAAGTGTTTGCTAGTGCCATGCTCTTGTACCTGCAGAACTGTAAGCTAAACACACCGACCTGTATAATTTATTCAGTTTCTGGGTTTCGTTATTGGAAAGAAAAATATAGTGATACTAATATTAATAGTCAGGATCATCTACATCTCTGTTCTGGGTTCTCAGACCCTCTCTGGGTTCTGGGGATTCAGAGGCCTCAAACAGGATGCTGCAAACAATTGCAAACATTCTAATGAGAGTGGAGCTGTAAGGAGTCAAATTTTAACTACTTTCTTCCATCGGGACATTATCCCTTTCTCGTTTAAAAAGACCAAGCTGACATGCAAACTGTGATGCCAACAGTTTCAGGAATATAAACTCAGAGAACATACACTGTGCCATCATCAGAGCAGCGGTCCAGAAGAGAATGGGAATGTCCTCTGCTTTATTCACATGGGTCTACTGGCCACTTTGAAAGTTTCGTATAAAAATTAAAATTAAATTAAAAATACTGTTATTGTGGATGGCCAAGACCAGGAGTTCAAAGATGAAGCAGACAAGAATTTCCTTCCCCCGGGTTTCCGTGGACAGCAGTTTGCTAGCATGTTCTCACTCCTCATACACCTCATTTATAAGTAGACTGTGGAGTCAGTTTGCTAGAATGTTATCACTCCTCATACTCCTCATTTATAAGTAGACTGTGGAGTCAGTTTTCTAGCATGTTCTCACTACTCATACTCCTCATTTATAAGTAGACTGCAGTGTCATGCAAAAGTGAAAAGTCCCAGGAACTATCTGAGGGCCTGAGGAATCTACATAAACAAAGTCAACACTAAGTTCCAGATGGCTCCCCTCAAATTCAAGCACATCCCAACTAGAGCTCATAAGAAATGTGTGTGAAAAGCTTGGACACAATGCTATCTTAGCTTCCCTACTGATTCTGGCTGGTCCTGGTGAGATCTCTGGTGGATACCTGGTTCATTGTAGAACCCCACATGCTGAACAAGTGGGATCTTAGCACAGAGTTGCATTTATCAAATGATGTCGTGGACTAAGATTAAGACACTCTGCACAGGGAGAAGTTCTAGGATGAGAAGGAATGATGACCACAGTGGTTCTACCCTCACAGTGACCAGTCAGTGTCAGTATCCATGTATGTATGAATAGAAGGACATAGACAGTACTTGAGACTGACAGTATGAAGACGTTTCATATATACTGTCATTGTGATATTCTGCAGGCAACACATGGGGCAGCACAGACCCAAACAAGGGATCAGACACCACTGCTGTGCTGAGCTGGACCTTCAATAGAGCCCAGCTTTTGCTCTGTAACTAGATGAGCTGCAATTGTGCTGATCAGGCCCCATGAAAACCCATCCAGTTAAAACATGTTTCTACAAAGTAGTGTCTACAAAAACACCCAATAAGGTATTTTTCAGTGTCAGTTGGCACATGCAAAGTAAGCCCTTCCTTAGCTAAAGTAATTTCTGGTCTTTGAATCTCCTCTGTCTCAGATGTCCACCATAAGTAAGCAAGTGCATTGGTGGACCTGAGAGTCACTGTTAAGGATTGGCCCTGTCCAGGAACTTGTGCCTAGAATTTGGATTGGAAGATGAATTCTGACACCAAGCACAAAAAAATGTATATGAACTTGAAAATTTTTTATGAGTAAAGTGTTCTGAAAAATTACATGCACTGATTAAATCTAGGACCTACTGACACGTGAGGTTTGCTATTAAATGAAGTTGCTACTGTTGCAGTGACAGAAATGAAGTGGAGCTTTTTCTTTATAGAGTGTCGTGAAAATTTTCTGGGTTTTGATGGGATATGTTTTGCATGTTGATTGAGCTATTGGTGTGAAATGAACTGCACATATGGAAAGTTTACAGTTTGATCTATTTACACATATACAAAATCATGATCTAATGGAGATGGCTTTTTTTGTTTAAACATGTGGACATTGGCATCTTGGCATGTATATATCTAAAGAAACAGACAAATATGTAAAAACGAACAAAAAGTCACACTCAGAATCATGTTGCAAGAATGCACACAGAGATACATGTAGAAAACTCTCATTGACCTAACCACGTTGCTCAACTCACACAGGTGCTTCAAGGAAATATGCAGAATGGCCATAGATTTATTTTAATCAATTTAGACCACAAACCCCCACTTCTCATTCTCAAGGAGGTAGTGGAATCACTGAGTCTCTGCACTCAAAAGGAAGGAAGACTCTCTGACCCTTGGCGTCATCTACATTTTGCAACAGGAAGAGAGTGAGGCCAGGATACATACCAATTATGGATCCTCTTGAATCCTCCTGTGAATACAGAAATGGAGTCACTATGAAGATCAAGCCATGCTCTGACCTGTGTGCACAAGTCTTTTGTTTACTTGGTGACATTCGAATATCCAATGATAATGTGGGCAAATCAAGGGAACAGATAGCAAATGTACTCTCACCAAATGACACAAGCTTTTCTAGGGGATTTGTGTCACAGGTCTATATTAGGTGATAATTAAGGAATTCGATGGCCAGGAGGGAAAACCATAGCCAGGCACAAAGCTTGTTATCATACAGTGTGTAGTTTATACTGTTTCTTGTTAATGTTGCTTTCAGTGAGGTCTCATTTGGCAACAGACACCCCCAATGAGAATCTGCTCAGTCAGGAAATTGTGTATGTCATCTCTTGTAATATCATATTACAAGAGAAAGAGAAACTAAAGAGCAACACTAGATTTCAGAGGAAGATGAGCAACCTTACCATGGCTTTTGATGGGGTCTCTCGACTCATGCTTTCTCCAGGAATAAACTCCACCATGTCACCTGGGTGAACTAGGAGGATGCAGAATAATGATTAGTATACTGATTTAAGGCTTATGAATAGTTTAGGGCATTTCTTGATATGGACATCAGTGAAAATATACAGCAAAGATAAGAACAAGAATGAGAGATTCCTGCAAATAGAGTGTATCACACCCAGTGTACCGTATCACTGCACAGATGAATATAGGGTTAGAACGACAAAAAGCTATCTTGTTAGAAATTTCTAGCAAAATTGGGGTGCACCGAAACTTAGGGGAAGGATTCTATCATCGAGGACCGGTTACTGAGTCTCAAACGTGAGCCAACAGTGCGACCAGAGATCCAGGCTGACTGATCCGCCGCCCGCCCTGCGGCCTGCCCCGTGGCTACAGACAGTGGGGTGCTGCCGAGAAGCGACCAGCAAGGAGAGAGAAACGGCGCTACGGATTCTGTGGAGTCCTCCCGGCTGTGCCCTCACTGAGCTCTGGGCTGAGTTTGGGGTTTGAGATTGGGGAAGGAAGCAGTCCAGTTCTATCCCCAACAATGGAAAATCCACCAAGGAAGCCAGCGGACACCATCTTGATCAGCTGACTTCACCATCGCCAGGTTCCGACAGATTGCAACAATAAAACAGCATGAACAACCAGACTACATATAACTTATCAAATGCAAATAGATGAATTCTACGAACAGGTCTATATTCCACCTAAGCCCTTAACTACCCCCAAGTACTCCTGTCTATTCTCTTGGTAATATCCGCGTGCATTTGCGTAACACCCCAAAGTAGCTAACATATACTAACCTCCATACAAGCAAATCACCCGACCTTAACATAAAATTCTAAGTCCAAACCTCAGTTCTCTATACGCCATCAAAATCTGAAGGATTTAATAAAACCAATGAATTTACCTTAAATCACAATTAAATTCAACATCTCTAAACATCATCTCGTAACACAAAGGAGAGATAGTGGAACTATAAAAACCAAAACAAATTTAAAGGAGAAAACAGAAACACAGCAGTCAAAGAGAGTTGGAAAGTAACATGAGCACCATGAAAAAACAAGGGGAAAAAAAGAGTACAAACAATGCAGGACAACTTAAATACAATAGAGAAGCTAGAGGCACCAGAAAATTGGATGGAGAAGGAAGTCAAGGCATACCTAATTAAGATGGAATGGAATCTCAGAGAAGAGTTTATACAGCAAGTTCAAACAATGAACGTATATTTTGAAAATGAATTAAATAAGCAAATTCAAATGTCAAAGAACGAGCTCTATCACGAAATAGAGATTTCAAAAAAAAAAAAACAGTAATCCTAGAAATGCAGGAAACGATAAAGCAAATTAAAAATTCAAACGAGAATATTACAAATAGACTAGATCAAGCAGAAGCCAGAACATCAGATAATGAAGACAAAGTTTATCAACTTGAAAAGAATATAGTCAACACAGAAATGATGCTTAAAAGACATGAGCAATCTATCCAAGAGAAATGGGATGTCATAAAAAAACCAAACGTGAGAGTCATTGGGATAGAAGAAGGCATAGAGGTTCAAACCAAAGGAATGAACAATCTATTGAATGAAATAATCCTAGAAAATTAACCAGATGTGAACGATGAAATGGATTGCCAAATCCGGGAAGCCTACAGGACCCCAAACCTTCAAAACCGTAATAGACCAACTCCAAGACACATAATTATGAAGATATTCAACATACAGAAGAAGGAGAGAATATTAAAAGCTACGAGAGAAAGGAGGCATATTACATTCAGGGGTAAACAAATTAGGTTAACGGCTGATATTTCATCACAGACGTCGAAAGCGAGAAGATCCTGGAGCAACGTATTTCAACTGCTAAAAAATAATGGATTCCAACCAAGAATACTGTATCCAGCAAAATTTAGCTTCAGATTTGACAATGAAACTAAAATATTTCATGATAAAAAAAAACATAAAAGAGTTCACAGCCATAAAACCAGTACAGCATGGCATCCTTAGCAAAACACTAAAAGAAGAGGAATTGAAAAACAGCACCCCAAACTAACAGTGGGAGGTAACTCAGTAAAGGGAAGGGAAAAAATAAACAAAAAGGAAAAACTAGCCATATTAAAATAAATAAATAAACAAGCATGAGGTTAGTACTAAGCATATGTCAATAGTAACCTTAAACGTTAATGGCTTAAATTCCCCAATTAAGAGACATAGGCTAATAACCTGGATGAAAAAAAACAAATCCAAAAATACGCTGCCTTCAGGAGACTCATCTGATAGGAAAAGACATACACAGACTGAAGGTGAAAGGTTGGGAAAAATCATACCAATCACATGGTGCCCCGAAGCAAGAAGGAGTGGCCATAGTCAAATCGAATAAAATCAAATTCAAACCTAAGTTAATCAAAAAGGGTAAAGAAGGAAACTACATACTATTAAAAGGAACCACCCACATACAACATAACAATTATCAATATGTATGCATCAAACAATGGTGCTGTATCATTCATAAATCAAACTCTCCTCAAGTTCAATAGTCAAATAGACCACAACAGAATAATTATGGGTGACTTAAACACAAGGCTCTCTCCATTGGACAGATCCTCCAGACAAAAGCTGAATAGAAACTATAGAACTCAATAACCCAATCAATAACATAGACTTAACGAACATATATAGAATATATCAACCATCATCAAGTGGTTACACGTTCTTCTCAGCAGCACAAGAATCCTTCTCAAAGATAGACCATATATTATGCCATAGGACAACATTTAGAAAATATAAAGGTGCGGAGATAATACCATGCATCTTATCTGATTACAGTGGAATGAAACTGGATATCAATGATAAAAGAAGGAAGGAAAAACCATACATCTCATGGAAAATGAACAATAGGTTACTGAATGATAAATGGGTTACAAAAGACATAAAGGAGGAAATCAAAAAATTCTTGGAGATGAATGGAAATACAGACACAAAATATTGAAATCTATGGGACACAATGAAAGCAGTTTTAAGAGGGAAATTCATTTCCTGGAGGTCATTTCTCAAAAAATGAAAAAACTAACAAATAAATGAGCTCAAACTTCATCTCAAAGCCCTAGAAAAGGAAGAGCAAAACAACAGCAAATATAGTAGAAGGCAGGAAATAATTAAAATTGGAGCGGAAGTCAACCAAATTGAAACAAACAAAAAAAAAACCATTAAAAATTGATAAAACAAAAAGTTGGTTCTTTAAAAAAATAAATATGATTGACAGACCCTTAGCCATTCTAATGAAGAGAAGAAGAGAGAGAGCTCAAATTACTAACATACGAGATGAAAAAGGCAATGTCACAACAGACACGAAGAAAATACAGAAGATAATTAGAAATTATTTTGAAACCCTATATTCCAATAAAATAGAAGATAGCGAAGTTACTGATAAATTTCAAAAGTTTATGATTTGCCCAGATTGAGTCAGGAAGATACACACAATATAAATAGACTAATAACAAAGGAGGAAATTGAAGAAGCCATCACAAGACTACCAACCAAGAAAAGCCCTGGATCAGATGGATATACAGCAGAGGTTTACAAAACCTTCAAAAAAAAAAATAATACCAATACTTTTCAAGTTATTTCAAGAAATAGAAAAAGAAGGAGCTCTTCCAAATTCATTTTATGAGGCCAACATCACCCTGATCCCAAAACCAGACAAAGACACATCAAAGAAAGAAATCTACAGATCAATATCTCTAATGAACTTACATGCAAAAATCCTCAATAAATTTCTGGCGAATCAAATACAAAAGCATATCAAAAAAATTGTGCACCATAATCAAGTAGAATTGATCCCCGGGATGCAAAGCTGGTTCAATATATAGAAATCAATAAATGTTATTCACCACATCAATAGATTTAACCATTAGAACCACATGATCATATCTATAGATGCAGAAAAAGCATTCAACAAAGTTCAGCATCCCTTTATGTTCAAAACACTAGAAAAACTAGGGATAACAGGAAGTTACATCAACATTGTAAAAGCTGTATATGCTAAGCCTCAGGCTAGCATCATTCTGAATGGAGGAAAACTGAAGGCATTCCCTCTAAAATTTGGAACATGACAGGGATACCCTCTTTCAACACTTCTATTCAATTTAGTCCTCGAAATACAAACCAGAGAAATTAGACAAACAAAAGAAATTAACGGCACAAAAATAGAAAGAGAAGAACTTAAATTATCACCATATACGGATTATATGATAACATATCTAACAGACCAAAAAGGTTGTACAAAGAAACTACTAGAGCTAATAAGTGAATTGAGCAAAATGGCAGAATATAAAATCAACACGCATTAATAAAAGGCATTCCTTTATATCAGTGACAAATCTTCTGAAATGGAAATGAGGACAACCACCCCATTCACAATTTTTTCAAAAAATAAAATAAAATACTTGAGAATCAACGTAACAAAAGAGGTGAAAGATTTATACGATGAAAACTACAGAACCCTAAAGAGAGAAATAGAAGAAGACCTTAGAAGGTGGAAAAATATACCCTGTTCATGGAAAGGAAGAACTAACATCATAAAAATGGCGATATTACCCAAAAGTTCTCTATAGGTTTAAAACAATGCCAATCAAACTCCCAATGGCATTTCTTGTAGAAACAGATAAAGTAATCATGAAATTCATATGGAAAAACAAAAGACCCAGAATAGCAAAAGCAATTCTAAGCGGGAAGTGCGAATCAGGAGGTATAGTGATACAAGATTCCAAAGTGTACCACAGAGCAATAGTAACAAAAACAGCATGGTACTGGTTTCAAATCGGGCGGGTGGACGAATAGCCAGATTACAGGACACAGAGACAAATCCACAAAATTATAACTATCTTATATTTGATAAAGGGGAAAAAAGCATGCAATGGAGGAAGGATAGCATCTTCAACAAATGGTGCTGGGAAAACTGGAAATACATATGCAACAAAATGAAATTGAATACCCTCCTCTCGCCACGCACAAAAATTAACTCAAAGTGGATCAAGAAGCTAGATATCAAATCAGAGACTCTGCGTCTGATAGAAAAAAAATTGGCTCCCATCTACATATTGTGGGGTCGGGCTCCAAATTCCTTAATAGGACACCCATAGCACAAACGTTATTAACAAGAATCAACAAATTGGACTTACTTAAAATGAAAAGTTTTTTCTCAGCAAGAGACACAATAAGAGTGGTAAATAGTGAGCCTACGTCATGGGAACAAATTTTTACTCCTCACACTTCAGATTGAGCCCTAATATACAGAGTATACAAAGAACTCAAAAAATTAAACAACAAGAAAACAAATAACCCAATCAACAAATGGGCCAAAGACCTGAACAGACACTTCTCAGAGGAGGACATACAATCAATCAACAAGTACATGAAAAATTGCTCATCATCTCTAACATTCAGAGAAATTCAGATCAAAATCACCCTAAGATATCATCTCACTCCTGTAAGATTGGCAGCCATTCTGAAGTCAAACAACAACAAGTGCTGGAGAGGATGTGGGGAAAAGGGTACTCTTGAAAATTGCTGGTGGCATTGCAATCTGGTGCGGCCAATTTGGAAAGCAGTATGGAGATTCCTGGGAAAGCCGGGAATGGAACCACCATTTGACCCAACTATTGCCCTTCTCCGACAATTCCCTGAAGACCTTAAAAGAGCGTACTACAGGGATACTACAACATCGATGTTCATAGCAGCACAATTCAGAATTGCTAGACTGTAGAACCAACCCAGATGCCCTTCAATAGATGAATGGACAAAAAATGTGGCATTTATACAACATGGAGTATTACACAGCACAAAAAAATGACAATATCATGGAATTTGCAGGGAAATGGATGGCACTAGAGCAGATTAGGCTTAGTGAAGCTACCCAATCCCTTAAAAACCAATACCAAATGTCTTCTTTGAAATAATGAGAGCAACTAGAAATACAGCAGGGAGGAAGAGCAGGAAGTAAAGAAGAATATTAAACATATACCTGAGTGGGAGGGAAAGGGAGAGAAAAGAGTAATTGCATGGTAATGGAGGAAGACCCTCCTTGTTATTCAAAATTACATATAAGAGGTTGTGAGGGTAATGGAAAAATAAACAAGGAGAGAAATGAATTATAGTAGATGGGGTAGAGAGCGAAGATGGGAGGAGAGGGGAGGGAGGATAGTAGAAGATAAGAAAGGTTGCAGAATACAACAGTTACTAATAGGGCATTATGTAAAAATGTGGATGTGTAACTGATGTGATTCTGCAATCTGTATTTGGGGTAAAATTGGGAGTTCATAACCAACTTGAATCTAATGTATGAAATAGGATATGTCAAGATCTTTGTAATATTTTGAACAACCAATAAAAAAAAAAAACGATCCTGATGGCTCCCCTCAAAGTCAAGCACTTCCCACATAGAGCTCATGAGAAATGTGTGTGAAAAGCTTGGACACAATGCTATCTTCTTAACGTCCCAACTGATTCTGACTGGTCCTGGTCAGATCCCAGGTGGATACCTGGTTCATTGTAGAGCCCCACATGCTGAACAAGTGAGATCTTAGCACATAGTTGTATTTACCAAATGATGTCATGGACTAAGATGAAGACACTCTGCTCAGAGAGGAGTTCAGGGATGAGAAGGAATGATGACCACAGTTCTTCTACCCTCACAGTGACCAGTGAGTGTCATTATCCATGTATGTATGAATAGAGGGACCCAAACAGCATATGAGACTGACAGTATAAAGACCTATCATATATACTGTCAATGTGATATCCTGCAGACCACAAAAGGGGCAGCACAGACCTAAACTAGGGATCAGATACCACTGCTTTGCTGAGCTGGATCTTCACTAGAGCCCAACTTTTGCTCTGTAACTGGATGAATTGAAATTGTGCTGATCTGGCCCCATGAAAACCCATCCAGTTAAAACATGTTTCTACAAAATAGTGTCTACAAAAAAACACAAAAAGGTAGCTTTCAGGGTCAGTTGGAACATGCAAAGTAAGACCTTCCTTAGTTACAGTAATATCTGGCCTGTGCATCTCCTCTGACACAGATGCCCACCATAAGTGAGCATAGTGCATTGGTGAACCTGAGGGTCACTGTTAAGGATTGGCCCTGTCCAGAAACTTTTGCCTAGAATGGGGATTGGAAGATGAATTCTGACACCTCTCACAAAAAATGTATATGAAAGTGAAAATTTTTCATGAGTGAAGTGTTGTGAATAATCACATGCACTGATTAAATATAGGACCTACTGACAGGTGAGGTTTGCTATTAAATGAAGTTGCTACTGGTGCAGTGACAGGAATGAAGTGGAGCTTTTTCTTTATAGAGTGCCGTGAAATTTTTCTGGGTTTTGATGGGATATGTTTTGCATGTTAATTGAGGTATTGGTGTGGAATGAACTGCACACATGGAAAGTTTACAGTTTGATCTATTTACACATATACAAAATCATGATCTAACGGAGATGGCTTTTTTGTTTAAACATGTGGACATTGGCATCTTGGCATGTATATATCTAAAGAAACAAACAAATGTGCAAAAACGAACAAAAAGTCACACTCAGAATCATGTTGCATGAATGCACACAGAGACACATGTATAAAACTTTCATTGACCTCACCACGTTGCTCAACTCACACAGGTGCTTCAAGGAAATATGCAGAATGACCATAGATATTTTTAAATCAATTTAGACAACAAACCCCTCACTTCTCATTCTCAAAGAAGTAGTTGAATCACTGAGACTCTGCACTCAAAAGGAAGGAAGACTCTCTGACCCTGGGCATCATCTACATTTTCACAGGAAAAGAGTGAGCCCAGGATACATACCAATTATGGATCCTTTTGAATCATCCTGTGAATAGAGAAAAGGAGTCAATATAAAGATCAAGCCATGCTCTGACCTGTGTGCACAAGTCTTTTGTTTACTTGGTGACATTCGAATATCCAATGAGATTGTGGGCAAATCAAGGAAACAGATAGCAAATGTACTCTCACCAAATGACACAAGCTTTTTCTAGGGGATTTGTGTCACAGGTCTATATTAAGTGATAATTAAGGAATTCAATAGCCAGGAGGGAAAACCATAGCCAGGCACAAAGCTTGTTATCATACAGTGTGTAGTTTATACAGTTTCTTGTTAATGTTGCCTTCAGTGAGGTCTCATTTGGCAACAGACACCCCAATGGGAATCTGCACAGTCAGGAAATTGTGTATGTCATCTCCAGGAAACCATATCATATTACAAGAGAAAGAGAAACTAAAGAGCAACACTGGATTTCAGAGGAAGATAAGCAACCTTACCATGGATTTTGATGGGGTCCTTCGACTCATGCTTTCTCCAGGAATGAACTCCACCATGTCATTTGGGTGAACTAGGATGATGCAGAATAATGATTAGTATACTAATTTAAGGCTTATGAATAGTTCAGGGCATTTCTTGATATGAACATCAGTGAAAATATACAGCAAAGATAAGAACAAGAATGAGAGATGGCTGCGAATAGAGTGTATCACACCCAGTGTACCGCATCACTGCACAGGTGAATAAAGGGTTAGAACGACAAAAAGCTATCTTGTTAGGAATTTCCAGCAAAATTGCGGTGCACCGAAACCTAGGGAAAGGATTTCCATCACCGAGGACCGGTTACTGAGTCTCAAACGCAAGCCAACTGTGCCACCAGAGATTCAGGCTGACTGATCCACCGCCGGCCCTGCGGCCCGCGCAGCATCTACAGATGGTGGGGTGCCGCCGAGAAGCTACCAGCAAGCAGAGGAAAATGGCGCTACGGATTCTGTGGAGTCCTGCTGGCTGTGCCCTCACTGAGATCTGGGATGAGTTCGGGGTTTGAGATGGGTTAATGAAGCGGTCAAGTTGTATCCCCCACAACAAAAAGTCCACCAAGGAAGCCAGAGGCCAACATCTTGGAAAGCTGACGTCACCATCGCCAGGTTCTGGCAGATTGCAAAAATAAAACAGCATGAACAACCAGACTACCTATAACTTACTAAATGCAAATAGATGAATAATACGAATAGGTCTATACTCCACCTAAGCCCTTTACTACCCCCAAGTACGCCTGTCTATTTTGTTGTTAATATCTGGCTGCATTTGAGTTACACCCCCCCAAAGAAGCTAACGTATCCTAACCTCCAAACAATCAAATCACCGGACCTTAACATAAAATTCTAAGTCCAAACCTCTGTTCTCTATATGCCATCAAAATCTGAGCCTCTAATGAAACCAATGAATTTACATTAAATCACAATTAAATCCAAAATCTCGAAACAGTTTCTCCTAACACAAAGGAGAGATAGTGGAAGTATAAAAACCAGAAAAAAAAAATTAAAGGAGAAAACAGAAACACAGCAGTGAAGCAGAGTTGGAAAGTACCTTGAGCACGATGAAAAAACAAGTGGAAAAAGGAACACAAACAATGCAGGACAACTTAAATACAAAGGAGAACCTAAAGGCACCAGAAAAATGGATGGAGAAAGAAGTCAAGGCACACCTAATTCAGATGGAATGTAATCTTAGAGAAGACATTAGACAGCAAGTTCAAACAATGAACGTATATTTTGAAAACCAATTAATTAAGAAAATTCAAATGTCAAAGAACGCGCTCTATCACAAAATAGAGATTTAGAAAAAAACAAACAGTAATCCTAAAAATGCAAGAAACCCTAAACCAAATTAAAAACTCAAACGAGAATATTACAAATAGACTAGATCAAGTAGAAGCCAAAACATCAGATAATGAAGGCAAAGTTTATCAACTTGAAAAGAATATAGTCAACACAGAAAGGATGCCTAAAAGACATGAGCAATATATCCAAGATATATATGATGTCATAAAAAAACCAAACCTGAGAGTCATTGGAATAGAAGAAGGCATAAAGCATAAAACCAATGGAATGAACAATTTATTGAATGAAATAATCCAAGAAAAATTCCCAGATATTAAAGGTGGAATGGATTGCCAAATCCTGGAAGCCTACAGGACCCCGGACATTCAAAACCATAATAGACCAACTCCAAGACACATAATTATGAAGATATCCAACATAGAAAACAAGGAGAGAATATTAAAAGCTATGAGAGAAAGGAGGCAGATTACATTCAGGGGTAAACCAATTAGGTTAATGGCTGATTTTTCATCACAGATGTTGAAAGCAAGAAGATCCTGGAACAACGTATTTCCAACGATAAAAAATAATGGATTCCAACCAAGAATACTGTATCCAGTATTGATAATGAAATTAAAATATTTCATGATAAATAAAAGTTGAAAGAATTCGCAGACAGAAAACCAGCACTGCATGGCATCTTGAGCAAAACACTACAAGAAGAGGAATTGAAAAACAGCTAGCCAAACTAACAGTGGGAAATAACTCAGTAAAAGAAAGGAAAAAAAATAACCAAAAGAAAATACTACCCATATAAAAATAAATAAATAAACAAGCATGACCGGTAGTACTAACCATATTTCAATAGTAACCTTAAATGTTAATGGCTTAAATTCCCCAATTAAGAGACATAGGCTAATAACCGGGATTAAAAAACCAAATCCAACAATATGCTGCCTTCAGGAGACTCATCTAATAGGAAAAGACATACACAGACTGAAGGTGAAAGGTTGGGAAAAATCATACTACTCACATAGTCCCAGGAAGCAAGCAGGAGTGGCCATACTCAAATCGAATAAAATCAACTTCAAACCTAAGTTAATCAAAAGAGATAAAGGAGGACACTACATACTATTAAAAGGAACCATCCAATCAACCAGACATAACAATTATCAATATATATGCACCAAACAATGGTGCTGCAACATTCATAAAACAAACTCTCCTCAAGTTCAAGAGTCAAATAGACCACAACACAATAATTATGGGTGACTTCAACACACCGCTTTCTCCATTTGACAGATCCTCCAGACAAAAGCTGAATAAAGAAACTATAGAACTCAATAAGACAATCAATAACTTAGACTTAAGCGACATATATAGAATATATCAACCATCACCAAGTGGATACACATTCTTCTCAGCAGCACATGGGTCCTTCTCAAAGATAGACCATATATTATGCCATAGGACAACTAATAGTAAATATAAAGATGTGGAGATAATACCATGAAACTTATCTGATTACAATGGAATTAAACTGGGTATCAATTATAAAAGAAAGATGGAAAAATCATACATCTTATGGAAAGGGAACAATATGTTACTGAATGATCAATGGGTTACAAAAGACATAAAGGAGTAAATCAAAAAATTTTTGGAGATGAATGGAAATACAGACACAACATATTGGAATCTATGGGACAAAATGAAAGCAGTTTTAAGAGGGAAATTCATTTCCTGGAGGTCATTCCTCAAAAAATGAAAAAAAAAAAACAACAAATAAATGAGCTCACACTTCATCTCAAAGCCCTAGAAAAGGAAGAGCAAAACAAAAGCAAATGTAGTAGAAGGCAAGAAATATTTAAAGTCAGAGCGGAAATCAACGAAATTGATACAAAAAAAAAACATTAAAAATTGATAAAACAAAAAGTTATTTCTCTGAAAAAATAAATAAGTTCGACAGACCCTTAGCCATCCTAATGAAGAGAAGATGAGAGGGATATCAAATTACTAACACACGGGATGAAAAAGGCAATATCACAATGGACACTACAGAAATACACAGGATAATTCAAAATTATTTTGAAACCCTATATTCCAATAAAATAGAAGATAGCAAAGATATCGATAAATTTCTTAAGTCATATGATTTGCCAAGATTGAGTCAGGAAGATACACACAATTTAAAAAGACCAATAACAAAGCAGAAAATTGAAGAAGCCATGAAAATACTGCCAACCAAGAAATGCCCTGCACGACATGGATATACAGCAGAGTTTTACAAAACGTTCAAAGAAGAATTAATACCAATACTTTTCCAGTTATTTTAAGAAATAGAAAAAGAAGGAGCTCTTCCAAATTCATTGCATGAGGCCAACATCACCTTGATCCCAAAACTAGATAAAGACACTTCAAAGAAAGAAAACTATAGACCAATATCTCTAATGAACTTAGATGAAAAAATACTCAAAAAAATTCTTTTGAATCGAATACAAAAGCATATCAAAAAAATTGTGCACCATGATAAAGTAGGATTCCTCCCCGGGATGCAAGGCTGGTTCAATATACAGAAATCAATAAATGTTATTCACCACATCAATAGATTTAACCATAAGAACCACATGATCATCTTGATAGATGCAGAAAAAGCATTCGACAAAGTTCAGCATCCGTTTATATTCAAAACAATAGAAAAACTAGGGATAACAGGAACTTACCTCAACATTGTAAAAGCTATATATGCTAAGCCTCAGTCTAGCATCATTCTGAATGGAGAAAAACTGAAGGCATTCCCACTAAAATCAGAAACAAGACAGCGATGCTCTCCCTCACCACTTCAATTCAATTTAGTCCGCGAAATACTAGCCAGAGCAATTAGACAAACAAAAGAACTTAAGGGCATAAAAATAGGAAAAGAAGAACTTAAATTATTACCATATGTGGATGATATGATAATATATCTAACAGACCAAAAAGGGCCTACAAAGAAACAACTAGAACTTATAAGTGAATATAGCAAAGTGGAAGGATATAAAATCAACACGCATAAATCAAAGGCATTCCTGTATATCAGCGACAAATATTCTGAAATGGAAATGAGGACAACAACCCCATTCACAATATCCTCAAAAAAAAAGTAAATTACTTGGGAACCAATCTAATAAAAGAGGTGAAAGATTAATACAATGAAAACTACAGAACCCTAAAGAGAGAAATAGAAGAAGACCTTAGAAGATGGGAAAATATACCCTATTCATGGATAGGAAGAACTAACATCATCAAAATGGCAATATTACCCCAAGTTCTCTGTAGGTTTAATGCAATGCCAATCAAAATCCCAACAGCATTTCTAGGAGAAATAGATAAAACAATCATGAAATTCATATGGACAAATAAAAGACCCAAAATAGCAAAAGCAATTCTAAGGAGGAAGTGTGAATCAGGAGGCATAGTGATACCAGATTTCAAAGTGTACTACAGAGCAATAGTAACAAAAACAGCATGGTACTGGTACCAAAACAGGCAGGTGGACCAATGGTACAACTTAGAGGACACAGAGACAAATCCACAAAATTACAACTTTCTTATATTTGATAAATGGGATAAAAGCATGCAATGGAGGAAGGATAGCATCTTCAACAAATGGTGCTGGGAAAATTGAAAATCCATATGCAAACAAATAAAAGTTAATCCCTTTCTCTCACCATGCACAAAAGTTAACTCAAAATCGATCCAAGAGCTTCATATCAAATCAGAGACTCTGCGCCTGATAGAAGAAAAAGTTGGTTACAATCTACATATTGTGGGATCGGGCTCCAAATTCCTTAATAGGACACCCATAGCACAGAGTTAATAACTAGGATCAACAAATGGGACTTACTTAAACTAAAAAGTTTTTTCTCAGCAAGAGAAACAATAAGAGAGGTAAATAGGGAGCCTACATCCTGGTAACAAATTTTTACTCCTCACACTTCAGATAGAGCCCTAATATCCAGAGTATACAAAGAACTCAAAAAATTAAACAATAAGATAACAAATAACCCAATCAACCAATGGTCCAAAGACCTGAACAGACACTTCTCAGAGGAGGACTTACAATCAATCAACAAGTATATGAAAAAAATGCTCACCATTTCTAGCAGTCAGAGAAATGCAAATCAAAACCACCCTTAGATACCATCTCACTCCAGTAAGATTAGCAGCCATTATGAAGGCAAACAACAACAAGTGCTGGAGAGGTTGTGGGGAAAAGGGTACTCTTGTACATTGCTGGTGGGACTGCAAATTGGTGCGGCCAATTTGGAAAGCAGTATGGAGATTCTTGGGAAAGCTGGGAATGGAACCACCATTTGACCCAGCTATTGCCCTTCTCGGACTGTTCCCTGAAGACCTTAAAAGAGCATACTACAGGGATACTGCCACAACGATATTCATAGCAGCACAATTCACAATAGCTAGACTGTGGAACCAACCCAGATGCCCTTCAATAGTTGAATGTATACAAAAGTTGCATTTGTACACCATGGAGTATTACGCAGCACTAAAAAATGACAAATTCATGGAATTGGCAGGGAAATTGATGGCACTAGAACAGATTATGCTTAGTGAAGCTAGCCAATCCCTTAAGAAAATACCAAATGTCTTCTTTGATATAATGAGAGCAACTAAGAACAGAGCAGGAAGGAAGAGCAGGAAGAAAAGATTAACATTAAACAGATACATGAGGTGGGAGGTAAAGGGAGAGTAAAGAGAAATTGCATGGTCATTGAGGGAGACCCTCATTGTTATACAAAATTACATATAACAGGTTGTGAGGGGAATGGGAAAATAAACAAGGAGAGAAATGAATTGCAGGAGATGGGTAGAGAGCGAATATGGGAGGGGAGGGGAGGGGGGATAGTAGAGGATAGGAAAGGTGGCAGAATACAACAGTTACTAATAAGGCATTATGTAAAAATGTGGATGTGAAACCAATGTGATTCTGCAATCTGTATTTGCGGTAAAATTGGGAGTTTATAACCAACTTGAATCTAATGTATGAAATAGGATATGTCAAGAGCATTTTAATGTTTTGAACAACCAATAAAAAAAAAGGATCCTGATGGCTCTCCTCAAAGTCAAGCACATCCCACCCAGAGCTCATAAGAAATGTGTGTGAAAAGCTTGGACACAATGCTATCTTCTTCACTTCCCTACTGATTCTGGCTGGTCCTGGTCAGATCCCAAGTGGATACCTGGTTCATTGTAGAGCCCCAAATGCTGAACAAGTGAGATCTTAGCACACAGTTGCAATTATCAAAAGATGTCATGGACTAAGATGAAGACACTCTGCCCAGGAAGGAGTTCAGGGATGAGAAGGAATGATGACCACAGTGGTTTTACCCTCACAGTGACTAGTCAGTGTCAGTATCCATGTATGTATAAATAGAAGGAACCAGAGAGCATTTGGGACTGACATTATGAAGACCTATCATATATAATGTCAATGTGATATCCTGCAGGCCACACAGGGGGCAGCACTGACCTAAACTAGGGATCGGACAACACTGCTGTGCTGAGCTGGATCTTCACTACAGCCCACGTTTTGCTGTGTAACTAGATGAGCTGCAATTGTGCTGATCAGGCCCCATGAAAATCCGTCCAGTGAAAACATGTTTCTACAAAGTAGTGTCTACAAAAAAACCCAATAAGGTAGCTTTCAGTGTCAGTTGGAACATGCAAAGTAAGACCTTCCTTAGCTACAGTAATGTCTGGCCTGTGCATCTCCTCTGTCTCAGATGCCCACCACAAGTGAGCATAGTGCATTGGTGGACCTGAGGGCCATTGTTAAGGATTGACCCTGTCCAGAAACCTGAGCCTAGAATGGGGATTGGAAGATGAATTCTGACACCTCTCACAAAAAATGTATATGAACGTGAAAATTTTTCATGAGTAAAGTGTTGTGAACTATCACATGCACTGATTAAATATAGGACATACTGACAGGTAAAATTTGCTATTAAATGAAGTTGCTACTGGTGCAGTGACAGGATTGAAATGGAGTTTTTCCTTTATAGAGTGTCATGAAAATTTTCTGGGTTTTCATGGGATAAGTTTTGCATGTTAATTGAGGTATTGGTGTGGAATAAACTGCACATATGGAAGGTTTACAGTTTGATCTATTTACACATATACAAAATCATGATCTAATGGAGATCGCTTTTTTTTGTTTAAACATATGGACGTTGGCCTCATGGCATGTATATATCTAGAGAAACAAACAAATGTGCAAAAACGAACACAAATTCACACTCAGAATCATGTTGCGTGAATGCACACAAAGACACATGTTTAAAACTGTCATTGACCTAGCAACTTTGCTCCACTCACATAGGTGCTTCAAGGAAATATGCAGAATGGCCATAGATATTTTTCAAATCAATTTAGACCACAAACCCCTCACTTCTCATTCTCAAGGAGGTAGTGGAATCACTGAGACTCTGCACTCAAAAGGAAGGAAGACTCTCTGACCCTTGGCATTATCTACATTTTCAAACAGGAAGAGAGTGAGCCCAGGATACATACCAATTATGGATCCTTTTGATTCCTCCTGTGAATACAGAAAAGGAGTCACTATGAACATCAAGCCATGATTTGACCTGTGTGCACAAGTCTTTTGTTTATTGGTGACATTCAAATATTCAATGAGAATGTGTGCAAATCAAGGGAAGAGATAGCAAATATACACTCACCAAATGACACAAGCTTTTCTAGGGTATTTGTGTCACAGGTCTATATTAGGTGATAATTAAGGAATTTGATGACCAGGATGGAAAATCATATCCAGGCACAAAGCTTGTTATTATACGGTGTGTAGTTTATACTCTTTCTTGTTATATTGCCTTCAGTGAGGTCTCATTTGGCAACAGACACCTTAATGAGAATCTGCACACTCAGGAAATTGTGTATGTCATCTCCAGGAAACCATATCATATTACAAGAGAAAGAGATACTAAAGATCAACACTTGAATTTCAGAGGAAGATAAGCAACCTTACCATGGCTTCTGATGGGGCCTCTTGATCCATGCTTTCTCCAGGAATGAACTCCACCATGTCATTTGGGTGAGCTAGGAGGATGCAGAATAATGATTAGTATACTGATTTAAGGCTTATGAATAGTTCAGAGCATTTCTTGATATGGACATCAGTGAAAATATACAGCAAATATAAGAACAAGAATGAGTGATGGCCGCAAATAGAGTGCATCACACCCCGTGTAACACATCACTGCACAGGTGAATACAGGGTTAGAACAACAGAAAGCTATCTTGTTAGGAATTTCCAGCTAAATTGGGGTGCACCGAAACCTAGAGGAAGGATTTCCATCACCGAGGACCGGTTACTGAGTCTCAAATGCGAGCCAACGGTGCGACCAGAGATCCAGGCTGACTGATCCGCCGCCTGCTCTGCGGCCCGCCCCGTGGCTACAGATGGCGAGGTGCCGCCGAGAAGCGACCAGCAAGCAGAGAGAAACGGCACTACAGATTCTGTGGAGTCCTGCTGGCTGTGCACTCTCTGAGCTCTGGGATGAGTTCGGGGTTTGAGATGAAGGAAGGAAGTGGTCCAGTTCTATCCCGCACAACTTAAAGTCCACCAATGAAGCCAGCGGGCAACATCTTGTAAAACTGAAGTCACCATCGCCAGGTTATGACAGATTGCTACAATAAAACAGCATGAACAACCAGACTACATATAACTTACTAAATGCAAATAGATGAATACTACAAATAGGTGTATAGTCCACCCAAGCCCTTAACTACCCCCAAGTATTCCTGTCTATTCTCTTGTTAATATCCGACTGCATTTGAGTAACCCCCCAAATAAGCTAACGTATCCGAACCTCCATACAATCAAATCAACCGATCTTTACATAAAATCTTAAGTCCAAACCTTAGTTCTCTATATGCCATCAAAATCTGAAGGCCTTTAATGAAACCAATGAATTTACCTTATATCACAATTAAATCCAACATCTGGAAACATTGTCTCCTAACACAAAGGAGAGATAGTGGAAATATAAAAACCAAAACAAATTTAAAGGAGAAAACAGAAACACAGCAGTCAAACAGAGTTGGGAAGTAACTTGAGCACCATGAAAAAAACAAAGGGAAAAAGGAGGACAAACAATGCAGGACAACTTAAATACAAAGGAGAACCTACAGGCACCAGAAAAATGGACAGAGAAAGAAGTCAAGGCATACCTAACTCAGATGGAATGGAATCTTAGAGAAGACTTTAGACAGCAAGTTCAAACAATGAACGTATATTTTGAAAACGAAGTAAATAAGCAAATTCAAATGTAAAAGAACAAGCTCTATCACGAAATAGAGATTTAGAAAATAAAACAAACAGTAATTTTAGAAATGCAGAAAACCATAAACCAAATTAAAAACCGAAACGAGAATATTAAAAGACAAAAGATTTATATGATCTAAAGAGAAACCAGAGTATAACAAACGAGAATATTACAAATAGACTAGATCAAGTAGAAGCCAGAACATCAGATAATGAAGACAAAGTTTATCAACTTGAAAAGAATATTGTCAACACAGAAAAGATGCTTAGAAGGCATGAGCAATCTATTCAAGAGACATGGGATGTCATAAAAAAACCAACCCTGAGAGTCATTGGAATCATAGAAGGCATAGAGCATCAAACCAAAGAAATGAACAATTTATTGAATGAAATAATCTAGGAAACTTCCCAAATATGAAAGGTGGAATGGATTGCCAAGTCCTGGAAGCCTACAGGACCCCAAACATTCAAAGCCATACTAGACCAAATCCAAGACATATAATTATGAAGATATCCAACATACAGAACAAAAAGGGAATATTAAAAGCTACGAGAGAAAGGAGGAAGATTTCTCTCAGGGGTAAACCAATTAGGTTAACGGCTGATTTTTCATCACAGACGTTGAAAGCGAGAAGATCCTGGAACAACGTATTTCCAACGATAAAAAATATTGGATTTCAACCAAGAATACAGTATCCAGCAATATTAAGCTTCAGATTTGACAATGAAATTAAAATATTTCATGATAAATAATTGTTAAAAGAATTCACATCCAGAAAACCAGCACTGCATGTCATCTTGAACAAAACACTACAAGAAGAGGAATTAAAAAACAGCACCCCAAACTAACAGTGGGAGGTAACTCAGTAAAGGGAAGGGAAAAAAATAACCAAAAAGGAAAAACTATCCATATTAAAATGAATAAATAAACAAGCATGACCGGTAGTACTAACCATATTTCAATAGTAACCTTAAACGTTAATGGCTTAAATTCCCCAATTAAGATACATAGGCTAATAACCTGGATTAAAGAAACAAATCCAACAATATGCTGCCTTCAGGAGACTCATCAGATAGAAAAAGACATACACAGACTGAAGGTGAAAGGTTGGGAAAAATCATACCACTCACATGGTCCCCCGAAGCAAGCAGGAGTGGCCATAGTCATATCGAATGAAATCAACTTCAAACCTAAGTTAATCAAAAGGGATAAAGAAGGACACTACATACTATTAAAAGCTACCATCCACCAACAAGACATAACAATTATCAATATATATGCACCAAACAATGGTGCTGAAACATTCATAAAACAAACTCTCCTCAAGTTCAAGAGACAAATAGACCACAACACAATAATTATGGGTGACTTCAACACACCGCTCTCTCCATTGGACAGATCCTCCAGACAAAAGCTGAATAAAGAAACTATAGAACTCAATAACACAATCAATAACCTACACTTAACCAACATATATAGAATATATCAACCATCACCAAGTGGATGCACGTTCTTCTCAACAGCACATGGATCCTTCTCAAAGATAGACCATATATTATGCCATAGGACAACTATTAGTAAATATAAAGGTGTGAAGATTATACCATGTAACTCATCTGATTGCAGTGGAATGAAACTGGATATCAATGATAAAAGAAGGATGGAAAAATCATACATCTTATGAAAAATGAACAATATGTTACTGAATGATCAATGGGTTACAAAAGACATAAAGGAGTAAATCAAAAAATTCTAGAAGATGTATGGAAATACAGACACAACATATTGGAATCTATGGGACAAAATGAAAGCAGTTTAAAGAGGTAAATTCATTTCCTGGAGGTAATTCCTCAAAAAATGAAAAAAACCAACAAATAAATGAGCTCACACTTCATCTCAAAGCCCTAGAAAAGGAAGAGCAAAACAACAGCAAATGTAGTAGAAGGCAATAAATAATTAAAATCAGAGCAGAAATCAATAAAATTGAAACAAAAGAACATAAAAAAATTGATAAAACAAAAAGTTTGTTCTTTGAAAAAATAAATAAGATCGACAGACCCTTAGCCAAGCTAACGAAGAGAAGAACAGAGAGAGCTCAAATTACTAACATACGGGATGAAAAAGGCAATATCACAATGGACACTACAGAAATACAGAAGATAATTAGAAATTATTTTGAAACCTTATATTCCAATAAAATAGAAGATAGCAAAGATATTGATAAATTTCTTAAGTCATATGATTTGCCCAGATTGTCAGGAAGATACACACAATTTAAACAGACCAATAACAAAAGAGGAAATTGAAGAAGCCATCAAAAGACTACCAACCACGAAAAGCCCTGGACGACATGGATATACAGCAGAGTTTTACAAAACCTTCAAAGAAGAATTAATACCAATACTATTCAAGTTATTTCAAGAAATAGAAAAAGAAGGAGCTCTTCCAAATTCATTCTATGAGGCCAACATCACCCTGATCCCGAAAAAATACAAAGACACTTCAAAAAAAGAAAACTACAAACCAATATCTCTAATGAACTCAGATGCAAAAATCCTCAAAAAAAATCTTGTGAATCGAATACAAAAGCATATCAAAAAAATTGTGCACCATGATAAAGTAGGATTCATCCCCGGGATGCAAGGCTGGTTCAATATACAGAAATCAATAAATGTTATTCACCACATCAATAGATTTAACCATAAGAACCACATGATCATCTCAATAGATGCAGAAAAAGCATTCGACAAAGTTCAGCATCCCTTTATGTTGAAAACACTAGAAAAACTAGGGATAACAGGAACTTACCTCAACATTGTAAAAGCTATATATGCTAAGCCTCAGTCTAGCATCATTCTGAATGGAGAAAAACTGAAGGCATTCCCACTAAAATCTGGAACAAGACAGGGATGCCCTCCCTCACCACTTCTCTTCAATTTAGTTCTCGAAATACTAGCCAGAGCAATTAGACAGACAAAAGAAATTAATGGCTAAAAAATAGGAAAAGAAGAACTTAAATTATCACATATTCAGATGATATGATAATATATCTAACAGACCAAAAAGGTTGTACAAAGAAACTACTAGAGCTAATAAGTGAATTTAGCAATTTGGCAGGATATAAAATGAACACTCATAAATCAAAGGCATTCCTGTATATCAGTGACAAATCTTCTGCAATGGAAATGAGGACAACCACTGCATTCACAATATCCTCAATAAAAATAAAATACTTGGGAATCAATCTAACAAAAGAGGTGAAAGATTTATACAATAAATACTACAGAAACCTAAAGAGAGAAATAGAAGAAGACATTAAAAAATGGAAAAACATACCCTGTTCATGGATAGGAAGAACTAACATCATCAAAATGGCGATACTACAAAAAGTTCTCTATACGTTTAATGCAATGCCAATCAAAATCCCAACAGCATTTCTTGTAAAAATAGATAAAGCAATCATGAAATTCATATGGAAAAATAAAAGACCCAGAATAGCAAAAACAATTCTAAGCAGGAAGTGTGAATCAGGAGGTATAGTGATACCAGATTTCAAACTGTACTGCAGAGCAATAGTAACAAAACCAGAATGTTACTGGTACCATAACAGGCAGGTGGACCAATGGTACAGATTAGAGGACACAGAGACGAATCCACAAAATTACAACTATCTTATATTTGATAAATGGGATAAAAGCATGCGATGGAGGAGGGATAGCATCTTCAACAAATGGTGCTGGGAAAACTGGAAATCCATATGCAAAAAAATGAAACTGAATCCCTATCTCTCGCCATGCATAAAAGTTAACTCAAAATGGATCAAAGACCTTGATATCAAATCAGAGACTCTGCGCCTTAACGTGAAAAAGTTGGTTACAATGTACATATTGTGGGATTGGGCTCCAAATTTTTTAATAGGACACCCATAGCACAGAGTTAATAACTAGGATCAACAAATGGGACTTACTTAAACTAAAAAGTTTTTTTCTCAGCAAGAGAAACAATAAGAGAGGTAAATAGGGAGCCTACATCCTGGTAACAGATTTTTACTCCTCACACTTCAGATAGAGCCCTAATATCCAGAGTATACAAAGAACTCAAAAAATTAAACAATAAGATAACAAATACCCAATCAACAAATGGGTCAAAGACCTGAACAGAAACTTCTCAGAGGAGGACAAACAATCAATCAACATGTACATGAAAAAATGCTCACCATTTCTAGCAGTCAGAGAAATGCAAATCAAAACCACCCTAAGATACCATCTCACTCCAGTAAGATTAGCAGCCACTCTGAAAGAAAACAATAACAAGTGCTGGAGAGGTTGTGGGGAAAAGGGTACTCTTGTACATTGCTGGTGGGACTGCAAATTGGTGCGGCCAATTTGGAAAGCAGTATGGAGATTCCTGAGAAAGCTGGGAATGGAACCACCATTTGACCCAGCTATTGCCCTTCTCGGACTGTTCCCTGAGGACCTTAAAAGAGCATACTACAGGGATACTGCCACAACGATGCTCATAGCAGCACAATTCACAATAGCTAGACTGTGGAACCAACCCGGATGCCCTTCAATAGATGAAGGGATTAAAAAAAGTGGAATTTATACACAATGGAGTATTATGCAGCACTAAAAATGCCAAATTCATGAAATTGGCCGGGAAATGGATGGCATTAGAGCAGATTATGCTAAGTGAAGCTAGCCAATCCCTAAAAAATCAAAGGCCAAATGTCTTCTTTGTTATAATGAGAACAACTATGAACAGAGCAGGGAGGAAGAGCAGGAGGAAAAGATCAACTTTATACAGAGACATGAGGTGGGAGGGAAAGGGAGAGAAAAGGGAAATTGCATGGAAATGGAAAGAGACCTTCATTGATATACAAAATTACATATAAGATAAATTAAGTTATGAACTCCCATTTTTACCCTGTATACACATTGCAGAATCACATCAGTTACACTTCCGTTGATTTATATATTGCCATACTGGTGTCTGTTGTATTCTGCTGCCTTTCCTATCCTTACTATCCCACTTGAATCAAAGTGTGGAATATGATATATCAAGAACTATGTTATGTTTTGAACAAACAACAATAAAAAAAGATAATTTTAGGGGGAAGGGAATAAAATCCAGAGAAATAATTAGATTACAACAGATGGGGTAGAGAGAGAAGATGAGAGGGGAGGGGAGGGAGGATAGTAGAGGATAGGAAAGGTAGCAGAATACAACAGTTACTAATATGGCATTATGTAAAAATGTGGATGTGTAACTGATGTGATTCTGCAATCTGTATTTGGGCTTAAAATGGGAGTTCATAACCCACTTGAATCTAACGCATGAAATAGGATATGTCAAGAGCTTTGTAATATTTTGAATAACCAATAAAAAAGAACAAGAATGAATGGGAAGCACAGCCTTTGGGTTTCCAGTAGATTGGAACCAGGTGTGATATATTTTTTTTGTATTTTTTACCTTTAGGAGTATGTTTTTCTCTAGAGATGACCACTGAGGCCACTTTAAAATATGCAAAATATTTCACATCTCTGTAGGAGATTACTTATTACTAATATATTGTAATAACCTGGACTGTGTTATATCACTAAGTGATGTACACAGTTCCCTAACCCAAAGCATCACCACCAGGATAATTTCCTGAACTCTTAATGCTTCTTTCACTTACAGAGTGAATAACCTGGATCTTTTGGCTCAGCAACATCTCTGTCTACAGAGAGGGCCTACTAACCAAAACTACATTTGGGTGTCATGAAGTGGGAAAAAATTATATCAAGCAAATCATGCATTAGTGTGGGTTTTTATTTTTAGAAAATTAATGCTTGTTCTGGGCATGTTAGAAGAGAATTTCTGAAGAAGCTCCCATAGCCTCACAAACACATACACAATTATTACACATGGACATGCTCAGAGATACCACCCCATGCTCATTCACATAAATACACACCACACAAAAGACAGCTATTTCAGGATCATGGTAGTGGGCCACAATTCTTCACTGGATTATCACTTTGTCACCATATGCCTATCCTCATTTCCAAACAAAATCTAAATCCAGGATAACTTTTTATATAGAAACCGGAAGGAATGTGTGACCTATCTAAGTACAGAGGTTTTGCTCAGCATGTTAGGGAGTTGAGAATACTTACTTTGCTCATTTGTTGTAGAGGCTACCTGTAGTTACAGAAAAGAAGACAGCGTGAGCAGGAGATCATTTGCACAAGTCTACTGTTGGCTGTGGTGACATTAGATAACTAGATGGGAAACAGCAGTTGGGGCAAAGATCACAAAGTAAGGCAGAGAAGGCACTTGTGAAAATACATGAGCTTTGCATGAGGGATTTCTCAGGTACAATTTGATGACATGCATAAAATTCTTTTTCTCTCAAGGAAAAGTGCCACTGAAGAAAATGCTCACTACAATTATTTGACAATGGTTGTTCTCATATGTGAATGTCATCTTGAATCATTCTCACAGGGAATAGATGTGCAGTAGTAATTCCATCACCTATGAGTCACCTATAATGAACACTGTCATATTTTCATGAAGGAATTTGAATTAAAAGGAAGAAAACAACACTTATATCTAAGAGAAAGAAGGGTCACATTACCTTAACAATGTAATTTTTTTGGTCTTCTGCCACAACGGGTACCACCTCTATTATGACTTGATAGCAATCTAGGGAAATATAGAGTAACTGTCAGTATATTGGTTTGCTGAAGAAACACTCCAGGGGCTTCCTAACTGTGGACATAGGTCTAGAGTGTATGCAGATGGTTGTTTAACACACACAGACTCAATTAGTGCTGGAACATGATTGTTTCTGAATGGCAAGAGAAGGAGCAGATCAGGAAACAAAAATTCAAAATAGACAAAAAAAGGAAGGAACTACAATAAGAAATTAAATATTCTACTGTTACACTAGAAGGTTTCAGCATTCCTTTATAACACTTGACAGATCCATCAGGAAGTAAAGAAAAAGTATACTTTTGAATCAATCATTTCTGTTATGGGTCAAATTACTTCCACACAAATACATGTTTAAATTCTAAACATGGTTAAGTTAGAACTTAAACCATACCTCCAAATTTTACTGGGTTTTAAATGAGAGTCATTGTGATCTTAGCAATTAAAAGTATCCTCTTTGAACAGGGTGGACCCATTCTCCAAATAGGGCATCTGTTCTCATGAAGATGGGGCACATTCATGAGAGACTAATGCCATGTGATGATGCAAGCAGAGAGGAAAGTGCTGCAGTTGCAAACCAAGCAGATCAAGGATGGCCACCAAACCAGTAACAGTTAAGGATGGGCAGGAAAAATCCTTCCTTAAAGTTTTCAGAAGTAACATGTTTCTGCTAACAGGTCAATGTGGGATTCCTAGGAAATAGAGCTCCAAGATAGTACACTTACATTACTTCAACCCAAGAAAGCTGGTACTTAGTTATGGCAACCCTAGGAATTTACCAAAACCATTATCAATCACATAGATCTATTTGGCATTTGTACAAATACTTCATACGACAGTGAGAGAATAAAATTTGTTTTCAAGTTAACATGAGGTATTCATCAAGATAAGATATATTTTGGCCCAAAACGTTCCTTGGCATGTTGAGAAATTGTTCAAATTTGCTGTCAGGAGAAGAGAAGTTGGCAAATGGAGAAAGGATGCACCCACGACAGTTCTTCAGTGCCAGACTTAGAAGGCAAGAAGACTGCTTCTCAGTGAGAGGGGAACTAAAGGAAGTCACCCAAACTTAATAGTGAATGGAAAAAATTATAGAGAAATATAAAGTCAAAAACTCAAGCAAAAGAAATGATACAACACAGAAGTAAATTTAAGATAGAGAGAACCTTTATTTCTTGCAGCTCCACAACCTGTAATGCAAACAGTGTGAATAGTCCTTCCTCTCAGGTGTGCAAATAGGGGTTTCACGAAAACTCAATAGTGGACACTCAGGGAGTCTTAGAGAATCAGAAACTTGGCTACATTAAACAAAGACAAAAATGAAAGTACATTAGATCCAAGCTGATGGTGGCAGAAGCAGCAGTAGCAGCAGCAGGATTAGTGGCACTGCTAGATCACCTAAAGAAGGAAATGGACAGAAACAAAATAGAAAGATTCAGTGTGAAAATCCTGAGATCAGTAAGGCAACGTTTTCTTGGCTGAAAAGAGGCTTCTTTGCACTGCACACTGTACATGAAGAAAGATCTGTGATTCATGCTGTCCCCAGAGAGCAAGGCAGGAGCCACCTTGACACACCCAAGCTGATGCTGCCACTGCAGGAGCCAGGAGCTGGGAGATCTGAGCAGGTAGGCACACATGGACCTGAAAGGCACCTGCCACAGCACCTAGGCTTTGCCTGGCTGAGCTAGAGCAAAAGGCATGGAGAGAATTCTCCCCAGGGGAACTCAAGTCAGAGATGTGCAGGCAAGCTCTGGTCCTTTCCTCCTTGAGTCTGGTGCCTCCCAGGACCAGCTGAAAGGGATTGAGAATTTGAAGGAGCAGGTGTAAAAAATGGGCTGCTGGGAATAGATGCCCAGACCATAAGCCCAGGAAACATGTAAAGGTCGCTCCACAGGCAGCAGAGTGGGTGGGGAGAAGCTGACTAGCACACCCATAGTTGGAATTAAGGACAAGATTCAGAAAATCACCTCAATAGATGTAGAAAAGCTCTTGATTAAAAAGGAGAAGCAATTCATTTCCAAAATAAAGGAGAAACCTGGAAAAAAAGGAACTTAGTTTCAATATTATAAAAGCCATATATGAGAAATTCAAAGCCAACATCACACTGAACAGAGATAAAAATGAACTGTCTTCTTCAAATATCAAGAACAAGAAAAGAATGTCTACTTTTGCCAATTTTATTCAATATATTTTTCTGAAAAAATGTCAGAACAATCAGGCAAAAGTAGGAAATTAAAAGGATACCATAAGAAAAATTCAAATTGTCCACATTACCTGGTGACATGATTCTATATTTAGAAGGCCCAAAAATTTTCACCAGAAGGATTCTAGAAGTAATAAATTTAGCAATGTAGCAGGATAAAAGATCAACACAAATAAATCAATATTGTCACTATACTCCAACATTGATGGCACTGATTTATAATTCAAGAAAATAATTTTTTTATAATAATGTAAAAAAGCCCCTGAGGATAAATCTACCAAATAGGATGTAAGATCTCTACAACAAAAACTATAGAACACTGAAAAAGAAATGGAAGAAGACCTCAGAAGAGGCAAAATAGTTCTGTGTTCTTGGATAGGCAGAATTAATATTGTCAAAGTGGCCATAACATCGACAATATCCAGGTTCAATGAATTCAATACAATCCCCTTCAAACTACAAATGATATTTCTTACAGTATTGAAAAACTAACCCTGAAATTCATTTGAGATGATGATGATGATAATAATAGTAATAATAATAATTATTATAATATAATATTATATTAATTATTATATTTATTAAATAATAATAATAATAATAATAATAATTATTATTATTATTATTATTATTATTTGGCAAAGCAATTCTGAGCAAGAAAAAGTAAGGTGAAAGCCAGCACAATGACCAATTTTATATTTTACTACAGAGATGAGTAGCAAAAACAGTATCTTATTGAACTGAAAATAGATATGAGGATTCTTGAATTGAATATACCACACAGAGACAACCCACCTGATACTTACATTCACCTGATACTGGACAACAGCACCAAAATACATGTTAAAGAGGACATTATGGTTTAAACAAATGGTGCTGGGGAAACAGGATAAGCATAGAAATACCAGGAAGGATGAGAGAAAGAAGGTACACTGACACAATGTTGGTGGATTTGTAAATTATTATGACAACTCTGGAAAGCAATGTGCAGATTCCTGACAAGCCCAAGAGTGGAACTCATAGGACTCAGCTATTACGTTCCTCCCTGCTTATTCTATAAAACTACAAGTCAGCATACTATAGTGATACAATCACTTCAATGTTTCTAGCATTCACCATAAATACATTGTATGATCAACCCAGATGTCCACCAGCAGTTGAAATAATCAAGTGCACAGAATTAAAAGGTAACTGGATCTTTACTTCTGGAGCTATAGCACTGCTGAATGACTCAAAACACGTAAATTTGTACATGTTAAATAAAAGAAGAATTGGAAATCTGAATCAACTAGAATCCTTATTGCAGAATGGACACAATGACAGGATTTCCACAGTACCTTCGTTGGAATTCTCATTTGGAACAGCACTGTTTGATGGCCAGAGGTCTCCTCTGGACCAAGGCCAGAGGCAACAGCCTGGGAAATGTGATAAAACAGAGTTAGCTGTTGACAATGTGCTGGCAAGAAAACATAGGTCATCAATAGTAATTCAAATAACAGTTCAACCAGTTTTAATTGATAAGTGATCATTGTAAATATCTGGGGGTATAATTTGAGCTTTGAATTCAAGTATGTATTTATACCCTAATAGCATGCCCAGAAACTTAAATATTTCTTGTATGTTTTTTTTCTGTCATTTTCAACAACAAGAGGTGATAAATAGGTCTGGGACACAAAGATAAATGCTGCATAATATCACTCTTTCGTGGAAACTGAAAAATTGATCATAGAAGGTGAGAGTAGAGTATTAGTTAGCAGAGCAGGGGAGACAATGTTACAATTGAATATTAGAAAAAAGTTCTGATGTATTTTTGCAGTCTGTTAACAGAGTTAAAAACAGTAAAATCTGGGTCTCAGGATGTGGCTCATTTGGAGAATGCTTGCCTTGCATGTCTGAGGCATGGGGTTTGATTCCCAGCACCACATTTATATAAATAAATAAATAAAGGTCCATGAATAACTAATAAAAAATTTTAAAATAAATATGTTTAATAAATTTTGAAGGAGGGATGTGAATGTTCATAGATTTCACACTACTGAGTTTATTTTTCACCATTGGGGCAGCAAAGCACCTGAGTCAGATTGATCTTTAGGATAACAATGCAATGTGTGTGGTCTACAACCCTACACAATATTGTGTGGTCAAAAAGAATTACTGAGGCGGAATCATAGAAATCAGAGAAAACAGTGACCATAAGCAGAGGCTGTGGTTAAGTGGCTTTTGTTCAAATCCTACCTCAAAAATTAAATACCTGTTCAGTTAAATAAACCCCTTCTCAATTGTTGCAAAAAGTGTGGCATCTGATCCATGTAATGGTATAAGGCTGACAATGATCACATCCATGCATTCTTAAGCGGACTGGTGCTTCATATGGGTGCTAATGTGTCCTGACATTAAATAGTACACTTCATTAAATGTGTGGAAAAATAAGCTCAATCGTTGACAGTGTTTGAACAGAGAGGTGTCAAACAGAGGTCATCCTCCAGAGCAATGGGTAAAGAAAGTCTATTCCTCATTCTTTACAGATGGATATTTGTAAAGCTCATGGAGAATATCTGTGACCTCCTATGACTTCATATCAGCCTAAAGGGATGGGTGGAGCAGAGTCTGTCCACCACAATTTAGAGTTTAGGTGTTTGTAATTTGGAGATTTTATGTTTCTTGCCCAGATTCACAAGAATGATGAGCGGTGGATATGGGACAGGAATGTAGCTATTTACCTGGGCCCAGAAATCCCTGAGCACTTGAGTCCTCTAGTGGATATCCTAGAACCAGGAAACCAGAACTCTTCTCAGTGCTTTTTGAATACTCCTTCCTTCAGGCCTCTTTGGCATGAGGTTTCAGTAGCAGACACCATGAGAAATGTTCAAGTTATAACCCAGGGCTCCTGTCTCTTTATTGCAATTACTGACTTAAAAATGATCATTTCATGTAAATGAAGCCTATCTGAAGGTCAAGGTGAAAAGGTTAAGAATGTAAAAATTAAGTTCTGTTTTCCTGGAACCTGAAACTCATTTAGAAGTCGAAAACAACTCCCGGAAATGCCCACTAAATGTATGTTGAAATCTCCCCTGATCATCTGGTTGCTCTACGAAAACAACCCCCCTCCCAGAATCCATGCAATGATTGGCTATGCTGTATGTGAAGTCCCTGCCCTCTCCAAGGAATGTATATAAGCTCTGCTTAAGCTGTTTCCGGGGATCTCTGCTCTATTCAAGTGAGCTCTGAGCCCCAGCATGCTGGACCCCCCAATAAACCCTTTGCTGTTGCATGAGACAGTCTCTTGGTGGTCTCTTCCTCCGAGGCTTGCCCGACCTTTACAAAGGGTAGAGTCCACACTTGGAGCCATCCTCCCCCAGGGTCTTATCACTTCCAGCTGTCTCCAAGTGATCCTTCCTGACGAGCAGTTGACCATCTAATTCATCAGAGTTCTCTGGGGCTCACCAACTGTTTCAGAACTTGGGACATTCTAAACCAACTGCCACTTGATGGCTGTGCCAAGAATGAAGTTTCCTTGAGCTTTTCCCTCCTGGATGGCCTGTTAGTGGGGATTAATCAGGGAAACAGATACTCTGGGCTGATGATTTGATGTTTCCATGTCAGAAGCTGGCCTGCCCCATGTCTGCAGTCTAATATTCTGAGCCATAATCTGAGCAGTCAGACAAGGCCTGGTTGAAATATCATTTCTCCATATGCACCAGCTCTGACCAGGCATATTCCTGCTCCTGGCTTTCCAAGCCTCTTCCTATACCCTGCATGGCCAGGGGCAGAGACTTACCTGCCTAGATGGAACCACCACTAACTATAACCTGTGAACCTCAACCAATGAATCCTCCCTGAAACCACTGAGGCCCTCATTTCCTCCATTATCAGACATCCACTCCACTGACCTCAAGGCACTGTCCTTTTTGCCTTCTTCCCAGTAGCCCCCAAACACCTGGGATCCTGTAGTTATCAACCAATTGGAAACGTTTTCTGAAATTTCAGTCCTCTTTTCTTTTACAAAATCTTGATTTAGAATTCTCTCACATTATTTTTAAATATTCATATACATTGAGATGGGTTTGGTTTTTAATTGCCCTTTCATGGTATATATATCGCCTTACTTAGCATCCATATACTATGTCTCACTTTATTTTTTCATCTCATGAAAGCAAGGTGGGTGTCCTGCTCCTGTAATTCACTTTAAAGGCACACATGTTATTGGCATTAGGAATGGTTCATTTATCTAAATTTAGAAAAACATTTTCAGTAAACAGGTCAATAGAACAAGCAAATATATGAATTGAGTGATAAAACAATATCACCAAATATTTAAATCTCAGGAGAGAAGATTCAGTGTTGAAGATGAAAAAATCAAGAGGAAAATATATTCAGTAAACATTAACTGCCCTTTGAAGAAACACACTTAAAAATATCACTGACAACATACCTTTCCCACAGCAGTTAAGATTTCCCATGGCCAACCAGGAACTCAAAACCTCCCTACTCTTCTCCAACTTTAACATACACCAACTTACTCACTACACCAACTGAGTGGAAATGGAAGGTAACATGTGCATTCCACATTACCATGGTGACTGGTCAACATGGAACTTTCATTGTGAGCACATGCCACATTCTGAGCTGCTACTATTAGAAAGTGTATTTTCATGTCCAAGTGTGTTGTTGAATAGTTTGTGTATTGCTTCAAAAACTGAAACCTAGAACTATATATTAATGTTTGTTGTTAATAAAAATAAGTTAAATTAGAAAAAAAGGATTTACTTCAAAAATTATTTCATTGATCAAAAAATCATGGGATGAAAGGGATGCATAGCTATAGTTTTGAGAATCAAAGAAGATTCCATTTCTGGTTTGTAATTCTAAACCAACACATGTCTCAATCTTTCTGAACCTCCAAACATTTGTAGATAGAGAAAATTAAAATGTCTTTTTGATTCAGAATGAAAATGTATACAAAGTATTATCTTTTAAGAGTTGAGGAAATTTTCAGGAAGGAGAAATTTTAAGATCACATCCCCCTTATTTTAAATTTGAAAACAAAACTATTTTCTATATAGTAGGATTTAATCCAATCATTTGAATTAATCTTCCTCTTCCATGACTCCTGCTGTGGAATCCATTCTTTTGTTTCTCATCCTAACCTGTCATCTCATACCACAAACACTCATGTTTGAATATGCACATGGTGAGGTCTATACAAACAATGTATGAAAAGTCTTCACATTGTAAAAGCTATCTATGCTAAACCCAAGGCCAACATTATTACTAAATGAGAAAAGGAGAAATCATTCCTTCTAAGGACAGAAACAAGACAGGGATGCCGTCTTTGAAACTCTAGTCAGAGTAATCAGACAGATGAATGAAATTAAAGTGATTTGCATAGAATAAGAACTCAAATTATCACCCCTTGCTGAGGACATAGTTCTATATTTAAAAGATCCAAAAAATTCCTCCAGAAAGCTTCTAGAACCAATAAATACATTCAGCAAATTAGGATATAAAGTCAATACCCAAGAATCAAATGCATTTCTATATACAAGCGATGAATCCACAGCAAGAGAAAGTAGGAAAACCTCCCCATTGACTCTAGCCTCAAATAAATAGAACACTTGGGAATGAATCTAAAAAAAGAGGTGCAAGACCTCTACAATGAAAACTATAGAACACTAAGAAAAAAAATTGAAAAAGATCTTAGAAGATGGAAAGATTTCTCATGCTCTTGGATAGGCAGAATTAATAGAGCCAAAAATTGCGATACTACCAAAACTCTTACAAAGATTTAATGCAATTCCTATTAAAATCCCAATGACATTCTTGTTTTTTAATTAAAAACACCAGGCAAGGCTAATGCTCTGCCACATGGGGTATTTCCCTTTGGGTCTCTCCTGACCCTCTTTTTGGCTTTGGCTTATGCTTACCCTCAGGGAAGTCATTCCATGTGGACCTTCAGGACCTTCTTTTTGCTTGGGGCTTTTTCTATCTCCCAGGTTGCATCTGCATCTCAAGATGTTCATCCTGGCCCCAGCAACTCAGGCAACTCAGGACAAGGCAACTCTGGGAACTCTGGACACACAGGCAACTCTGGACACATTGAAGAGCCATTTCCTCCTGGCACCCCACTGGAGCCCACAAGCCAGTTGGATAGCTGACAAGAAGAGGCACCTGGGGTGCAATTGCTGTCACTGCTGTGGCTGCTGTTCCTGCTGATTCTGATTTCATTACTACAGGGGCTTGTAGAGATGTTTAGTATGGGAATCCGACTGGGATTGGCACTGAATGGGGCACAGACATTTTCACATGGGGTTGCAGTGACTTGAGCCAAGGACCTGGGTGTCCTGGCACATAAAGCAAAGGTGCTGGGGCTGGCATCTGGGCCTCCAAATGTGGTATGCCCTGTGTTCCAGCTGCTACCACCTCTGCCTGCTCCTCTCCTTCCAGGGACCATGCCACAGCACCATGCTGTTGGGCTCCCATAACAGGTACAAACTTTGGGGGCAATAGATCTGCGAAGGCTGACCTCTCAGCCTGAGGTAGCCTCTCACGTAGCACTTCACGCTCATCCATTGCCTGTTGAAAGACAATCTAAGTGAAGTGCAGCTGAGTAGTAGCATCATCACGGTCCTCACACAGCCACTGCAGCTCAGAGGCCAAAGCCCAGCAAGCCGCCTCACCCTCCTCCAGTTGGTCCTGCAGCAGACAGGCACGATGCCCCTGCTGCTCCCGCAGCCTTGCCACCACTCGCATGCCCAGGGCAAGGGCACTTCAGGTGCATTCCCTCTTGAGGTCTCGAGGCACCTGAAAGTCCACCACCACAGTGCGAATCCACTCCTCTACCTTGTTCCAGGGACAAGAGCGAAAGGCCATGTAGAACTCGGGGCCACCACTGTTAAGGAGACCTTCATGATTAATGAATCGGATCACCTCCTTGTGGAGAAAGCCACTGGCATGCTCGCCAAATTCCACTCTCATGGCTCTTGCGGCCTTTATTTCTTAATTTCATGAAAACAAGGTGGATGTCCTCCCCTTGTTTATTTATTCACTTTTCTATTAAAATATTTAATTATTTTAATTTGTTATATGTGATGGCAGAATGCAATTCATTTCATATTAGTTGTAGAGAGCGCCATTTTTCAAGTCTCTGGTTGTACAAAAAGTATTTTCACACCATTCGTGTCTTCATATATGTACTTAGGGTAATGATGTCTAACTCATTCCACCATCATTTGTACCCCCATGCCCTCTCCATTCCTCTCCTTTCACTTTGCCCTATCTAAAGTTCTTCCATTTCTCCCATGCCCTGCTATCATCATTACGAATCAGCATCCTCATATCAAATAAAGCTTTTGGCCTTTGATATTTTTCGATTGGCTTACTTCACTTAGAATTATATTCTCCTACTCCAACCATTTACTTGTAAATGCTATTATTTTATTCTCTTTTAGTTCTGAGTTATATTCCATTGTGTATATGTATATATATAAGTTTCTCTGTGTATTCATCTACTGAAGGGCATCTGGTTTTGTTCCACAATTTAGCTATTATAAATTGTGCTGCAATAAACATTGATGTGTCTGTGTTCCTGTAGTAAGCTGTTTTTCAGTCCTTTACATCTAAGCCAAGGAGTGGGATATCATGGTCAAATGGTGGTTATGTTGTAAGTTTCCATGAACTCTCCATACTGACTTCTAGATTGGCTACAGCAAATTACAGTCCCACAAGCAATGTGTGAGTTTGCCTTTTCCCCTACATCCTGGACAACTCTTTGTGTTGTTTGTAATCTTGATGGCTGCCATTCTGATGGGAGTGAGAATCTTAGAGTACTTTTGATTTACATTATATCTCTACCAATGAATGATATTCTCATACAACTAGAAAAAGAAACCAAAAATTTCATTTGTAAAAATAAGAGGCCTAGAATAGACAAAGCAATCCTCATCAAGAAGAATGAAGCAGAAGGCAACACAATACCAGAATTTAAACTATACTATCGATCAATAGTAACAAAAACAGCATGGTGTTGGTACCAATGGACACATGTGGAACAATAACACAAAAATACAAGACACAAAGATGAACCCACATCTAGATGATCATATGGTCCTCATCTTTAAGTTTATTGAGGTGAAAGATTTATACAATGAAAACTACAAAACCCTAAAGAGAGAAATAGAAGAAGATCTTAGAAGGTGGAAAAATATACCCTCTTCATTGATAGGCAGAACTAACATCTTCAAAATGGCTATATTACCCAAAGTTCTCTATAGGTTCAATGCAATGCCAATCAAAATCCCAACGGCTTTTTTTCTAGAAATAGATAAAGCAATCATGAAATTCATATGGAAAAATAAAAGACCCAGAATAGCAAAAGAAACTCTAAGCAGGAAGTGTGAATCAGGCGGTATAGCGATACCAGATTTCAAACTATACTACAGAGCAATAGTAACAAAAACAGCATGGTACTGGTACCAAAACAGGCGGGTGGACCAATGGTACAGAATAGAGGACACAGAAACTAATCCACAAAGTTACAAATATCTTATATTTGATTAAGGGGCTATAAGCTTGCAGCGGAGGAAGGATAGCATCTTCAACAAATGGTGCTGGAAAAACTGGAAATCCATATGCAACAAAATGAAACTGAATCTCCTTCTCTCGCCATGCACAAAAGTTAACTCAAAATGGATCGAGGAGCTTGGTATCAAATCAGAGACTCTGTGTCTGATAGAAGAAAATGTTGGCTCTGATCTACATATTGTGGGATCGGTCTCCAAATTTCTTAAGAGGACACCCATAGCACAAGAGTTAATAACAAGAATCAACAAATGGGACTTACTTAAACTAAAAAGATTTTTCTCAGCAAGAGAAACAATAACAGACATAAATAGGAAACCTACATCCTGGGAACTAATTTTCACTCCTCTCACTTCAGATAGAGCCCTAATATCCAGAGTACACAAAGAACTCAAAAAATTAAGCAATAAGATAACAAATAACCCAATCAACAAATGGGCCAAGGACCTGAACAAACACTTCTCAGAGGAGGACATACAATCAATCAACAAGTACTTGAAAAAATGCTCACCATCTCTAGCAGTCAGAGAAATGCAAATCAAAACCACCCTAAGATACCATCTCACTCCAGTAAGATTGGCAGCTATTATGAAGTCAAACAACAACAAGTGCTGGCGAGGATGTGGGGAAAAGGGTACACTTGTACATTGCTGGTGGGACTGCAAATTTGTGCAGACAATTTGGAAAGCAGTATGGAGATTCCTGGGAAAGATGGGAATGGAACCACCATTTGATCCAGCTATTCCCCTTCTTGGACAATTCCCTAAAGACCTTAAACGAGCGTACTATAGGGACACTGTTACAACAATGTTCATAGCAGCACAATTCACATTAGCTAGACTGTGGAACCAACCCAGATGCCCTTCAATAGATGAATGGATAAAAACATGTGGCATTTATACACAATGGAGTATACTCTGCACTGAATAATGACATGGAATTTGCAGGGAAATGGATGGCACTAGCGCAGATTATGCTAAGTGAAGCTAGTCAATCCCTTCAAAATAAATGCCAAATGTCTTCATTGATATTAGGAGAGCAACTAAGAACAGAATGGAGAGGAAGAGCATGAGAAGAAGATCACCACTAAACAGGGACGAAAGGGGGGAGGAAAGAGAGAGAGAAGGGAAATTGCATGATAAAGGAAGAAGACCATCATTGTAATACAAAACTACATATAAGAGGAAGTGAGGGTAAAAGGGAAAAATAAACAAGAGAGAGAAATGAATTACAGTAGATGGGGTAGGGAGAGAAGAAGGGAAGGGAGGGGAGGGGAGAGGAGGGAAGGGGAGGGGAGGAGGGATAGTAGAGGATAGGGAAGGCAGCAGAATATAACATACACTAGTATGGCAGTAGGTAAAAAATGGTTGTGTAACCGGTGTGAATCTGCAATAATATGTATATAGGGTTAAAATGGGAGTTCTTAATTGGCTTGAATCAAATGTGTGAAATATGATATGTCAAGAGCTTTGTAATGTTTTGAACAACTAATAAAAAAGTAGATTAAATAAAAGAACATGTATTACATGGAACTGTTTTTCTCATAAGCACTTAAGTGAGTGAATGCACCACAAGGAAGCTATCACAGGAGTGGTGAGCCACTTCTGCAGATTATGGTCGCCATTATAAGATGGCGCTGGCTCCTCTGTGGTCTGTGACAAACAACTCCTTGTTTGGGAGATTTGGCGCATGGTTTTTCAACACCCTATGAGAAAGTTCCACGTGGCAGCTTCGCATTGGTGCTTGAGATGCTTTATTAAGGCTGGGAGGGGCATCCGGGGTGAGAAGAAGAAATATCAAGGGCCTGAATAAACTGCTGAAAGAAGATTCCTGAGTTGCGTCTTCCTTGCGGGCAAGGGGTCACGACAAGTGGTGCTGAGACCCGGGAATCAGAACTTTCAGTAGTCAGGGGTGGTGCACCGGTTAGTCCCAGGTAAGTGGGATCCGCGATCAAAGCGGGGCAGCTCCTCTGTAAAGCAAGAGAGAGCGTTACATTTTTTGCAGCTGCACTGTGTACTTTAACTTTTGTTTTTTTTGCGTCTTTTGTTGTGTCATGGGTGTTGCATCTTCAAGTCCGCTTCTCTTGGCCTTAGATGGCCTGTTACGTTCCAAGGGCCTAGAAGTGAAACGTAGTACTTTACAGAGATTTTTACAGAAGACAGATATTGCTGCACCGTGGTTTGCGTTTTTGGGCAGCCTTACTATACCTAGCTGGGATAAGTTAGGCAAAAATCTTGACTTTGCTTATGAGCAAGGCATATTAGAGGGTGGGGTGAAACCCCTTTGGAAGAGGGTCCGTAGTTGCCTCACAGATGGCAGATGTCAGGAAGCACTTACTAAAGGACAGGAAGTTCTAGAACAATTACATGAGGAAAAATGGGAGACGGCAGGAAGTGAGGTATTTCAGGAGGATGGGAGTGTGCGAAGCGTGAAACAGGGGAGGAGACAATTGTATCCAGATCTCAGTACGCTGCTCACACCCCCATAGGAAAGTGGGTCAGAGGAAGAGGAGGATGAGGAGGAAGAGCTCGGGAGGCTGTCTCATCAGCTAGGGAGTTTAGCTATAGGAGAAGGGAACAAAAATAAACAGGGGCTCAAGAAAAATGATCCTCCGGATCCACCGCCGTACGGTGGGGGTGTTTCGGGGAGAGCTTTCCATGCCCAAACATGGAGGTCTGTTAACGCTGAGATGGGTCTTGCTTATCCAGTTTTCCAGGATGACAATAGGGGAAGATTCCATGAGCCCTTAGATTTCAAAATTGTGAAGACCCTGGCGGAGTCTGTGCGCACTTATGGGGTGGATGCCGCCTTCACACTAACTCAGGTGGAGAGTCTGTCTAGATACTGTATGACTCCCTCTGATTGGGCTAGCCTTGTTTGGGCTTGTATTTCTCCAGGTAAATATTTGGACTGGAGAGCCTTTGTGCTAGAGGGTGCGGTACAGCAGGCCGCCCAAAACCATGCGGCGGGACACCTTCATTATGACAAGGATATGCTTTTGGGACAAGGTAGATTTGCTAATTAACAGACAGGATTCCCTCTTGAGGCATATGATCAAATTAACAACATTTGCATTCGGGCATGGAAATCACTTCCAAATAGAGGAGAGGTGTCTGGTAATTTGACCAAGATTCTACAAGGCCCTACAGAACCTTTTTCAGATTTTGTAGCAAGGATGGTGGATGCCGCTGGAAAGATTTTTGGGGATCCTGATAGAGCCATGCCCCTTATCAAGCAATTGGTCTTTGAGCAATGCACCAAGGAATGTAAAGCAGCAATCACTCCTTATAAAAACAAGGGCATAGAAGCATGGATGAAGTGTGAAGAGAGCTCTTAAGAACCATGGTAGGACCTGGGAATGTGGCTCAAGCTGTAGTGTGCTTGCCTGGCATGCGTGTGGTGCTGGGTTCGATCTCCACCACCAAATACAAACAAAGATGTTGTGTCTTCTGAAAACTAAAATGAATAAATAAATATTAAAATTCTCTCTCTCTCTCTCTCTCTCTCTCTTTCTCTCTCTCTCTCTTTAAAAAAAGAACCATGTTAGTTTTTCCAAAACTATCTTTATTAACTTTATATTTTAACCAAAATTTTTAACTATACATACACACATATACTCTGGAGTCCCTACTGTCTTTCAGATATTTGTTTGGTTTGGTGTGCTTTGGTGCTCGGGGGGGGGGGGGGCTTTCCACTGAGTTATGTCCCCAGTCCTTCTTTTTCTTTTTGAGACAGGTGATATATCACTAATATCTCACTAAGTTGCTTGTAGCCTTGCTATGTTGTTAAGGCTGTCTTTCAAATCACAATCCTCCTGACTCGCCTGTCTAGCCTCCAGCGTATTTGCCACCACACCTAGCTCCTTCAGATCATTACAATAACCTTTTCAACAACACTGCCCAGCTACAGAAAATCTCTTTGACTGATGCATTTTATCCCTGTGGAAAGTTTATATGAAGTAGCCAATTTAGAACTATTATGTAAAGATTTATTGGAATAAACAGGAATCATTTTTTTTTAACCTCCTTTCTGAACTACTATTTGGTATCATATTTCATAAAAGCGCTGGGAAAAGAATGTAAATTCATTTGTTTGAAATCTACAGAGATTTACATAAGCTCAGTCACCTTTTGTTCTGGAGATTGGTACTTCAGGACATAGTAACATAAATAAAATATGTTAAAGTTGAGACATTCAGTACACACATCCACACACACACACACACAAAAACTTTCTAGGAGCAATTGTTAGTTCTGGCATTATTACTAGTGTATCAGGGACATAGTAACATAAACAAAATATGTTAAATTTGAAACATTCAATACACACATACACACACCCACCAAAAAAACCCAAAAACTTTTTCGAGGAGGAATTGGTAGTTTTGGCCTTATTACTAGTGTATCAGGGTTGGGGCAGGATTCAGGAAGTGCTAAAATCTCACTCAAGCTAAGAGTAGTTTACTGGATTCCTCCTTATTTCACCTACAATTAAAGCTAGAGTGAACTTCATCTGTCAGCAACAGTAATTGGGAAAATATACTGGCAGATGTTGTTTTGAGATAAATTGACAGCTTTGATATTTGGGTATTTTTGTGTCTTGGTCACAGCTGATGAAACACTTGTGAAGGCGTTTATGGCTCCTAGATATCACCATTTTTTGTATCATTTCTTTCATATTTCCTTCTTTCTTTTTCTTTTCTTTTATTTTTATTTTTATTTTTTTTGGTAGGGTGGTTGATAGAGATTAAACCCAGGGCCTTGTGCATTCAAAGCAAGCCCTCTGAAAACTGAGATACATCCTCAGCCCCTCTCTCACAGTTCTGTTCACTAGAGCTGATGATGGTATTTGGGGATTTTGTCCCTAATATCTAGTGTATCTAAATCTCTCTACTCACTCATGATTTTGCCAAAGAGAAACTCACAGTAGTTTTTTTCCTTAAATGTATCTATAGATGGAGGGAGAGTGTCTCATTTAATATTCTGCATTATTTTCAACATCATTCCCTGTTAATATTTGCTTTTTATAGTGTTGCTAAGATTGGAACTGACTATCTTGCACATTCTGCACACACACTCTAACAGTGAACTTTGCCACTATGTCCCATTTCTAACTTTAGGTTGGATAGATTCATTCATTAATGTTTAATGTTAGTTTTCATATGGTTAGTTTTACATACACCTTTCTATTGCTCTTAACAATACTATTGATCTACATATGGTTTCAGATTTGATTAATATTATGATTTATTGGTCTGTATTATTGCAATATAGTTTCATAATATACATTAAGTATGTCTCAGTACAATAACTATATTATTTCGTTTTTTAAAAAGGTTTTGGGGTATTTTACATATATTTTATTTCTACGATAAATTTATTTTTTTTTTTTGGTCCCTTCTTTTCTTTAATTTGGTACTTGGAATTTAACTCAGGGGAATTTCCCACATCCCCAAGCCTATTTTGTATAACATTTAGAGACGGTGTCTCACTGAGTTGCTTAGGGCCTCACTTTTGCTGATGCTGGCTTTGAGCTCACAATACACCTGTCTTAGCCTACCAAGGTACTGGGATTACAACTGTGCACCAACAGGTCCAGCTCTCTTCTTGTATTTATAGAATAACATGCTAAAATTTTGATAGTAAAATATTATATATTAAATTGAGTTAAAATATTTGTCATTGTAATGATTAGTTTTATTTATGCACATGCTATTTTATGGGCTTTTGTAAATTTTTATTTAGTTTGTGATAAGTTCCACGTATTTTCCTTGAAATCCATTATACACGTGATGTATTTAACAGATGTAACTTCAATATAATACTTATGTGGTATTTTGTACTCTAATTAAACCAAAACTATTTCTGGGCTCCAGAAACCATTTTTTCTCAAACTGTAATTTTTTTTTTATTTTTCTGAATCACCTCCTCTTTCCTCCTAGGCCCCAGATTTCCACTGCATTAACAAGTAGAGGTCTAGTCTTATGCTATCACATACTTGTACACTGTAATGGTACACACATACTATAACTTCCACAGGTCTAAGCAGCTTGGTGAGGAGTATTTCATATATGTGTGTGTGTGTGTGTGTGTGTGTGTGTGTGTGTGTGTGTGTATAGTTTTCATGATGAAATAACAGCAATTTTTACTCCATCTTTAGTTCATGAGAATTTGTTTTGTGTCCTCATCAATGCTTTGTATTCTTTTTGTTGTTGTTGTTTCTTACTGGAAATTTAAATTAGGGGCACACAGAGACTGAGTCACACATAGTTGCTTGGGGCCTTGATAAGTTTCTGAGGCTGGCCTTAAACTCAGGATTATTTTGCCTTAGCATCACAATCCAATGTGATTAGAGGTATGTGCCATGAGACCTGGTTATATTTTACTATTATATTGAAATATATATTACTTCTGAAAATAAAATATTCTTGATATTAAGAAAGCATAGAATACCATTTTCCCCACAAATAAACCCCCGCTTTTTTGGAAAAGATGTCAATTTTTTTTTGGAAAAGATGTCAGTAGTGCCAAATGTATAATTTATTAATGTCTAAATGGCAAGTTCATTATTATTATTATTTTTATTATTATTCTATGTATTAGTTACAAAACTTTATCTCTTCATATTATTATGTTATATACTCTTTTGTATAACTTTATAGCATACATCAGTATGTATCAAAATGACCTTTGGGGGGGTTGGGAGGTGAGGGGAGGGATCATAGGGTTAGAAATGATGGTGGAATATGATGTATTTTGTTATATAAAGTACATGTACAAGGAAGTGAATTCATGTAAATATATTTTGTATAAAACCAGAGAAATAAAAAAATTTGCTCTATATGTGTAATAAAAAGTGTAATGCATTCTGTTGTCATATATAATTTTAAAAGTATTTAAAATTTAAAGATAAATGATGGCATATGTTCTACCTGAAAATAAATACTACTGCTTTTAAAAATTGAAAAAAAAGGGTCTGTTGGTCAGTTGTAAACTTTAGAAAGTACAAAAAGTATCCTGAACATTTGGTAATACATAAACCTAGATATAGCTATTTATAGTGTTTTCAGCAAAATTAAAAAAAAAACTGTAGAGTTCATGTTTTGCAATGTATACTCATAATTATATGAGATGTATTTTGTACATATACATATATACTACCATTATATATAATTAATAAATGATTACTACATCTCACATTAACTACATTTATTTCAAATTAATATGTCTTTTGAAAGCACAAATATATGACACTCTTTGATATATACACTTGGTGTGTCTTCAAATTTGTCACTTTTATGTATTATGTTCTTTTCTTTATTCTCCTTTTTATAGAATTTCTTTTTCCAATTATTGAGATTAATGAATTTTAAACAATTCAGTTTAACAGTGCAGTCTGTAGATTTATTTTTTTAACCTAAGACAGAATACATCCCAAATAATAGGCTTATTGTTATGTAAATGACTTGAAAAACCTGCATATATAACACCCTGGCCTGACCTTACTCTGGACTATTGATATCTGAGTGGAGGGGATCTGAAAGTGATCCATGGAAAATCAGAAGAGGGATGGGACAGGATGTGAAATTGGTGGATATTTAGTATGTAGTAGGGAGTATTCATGAAAAAGTATTGGTGGAACAGGTAAGGGTAGAGAAAAAAAGTGCTCTGAAGGAAAGAGGGAAAGAATGACCAGCTCAAGAGTTCAGATTTAAAAAGTCTAATGGTGGATCAATGGTAGTATGAGGGTAAAGGGTAGTTTCTTTGGAGGCAGAAATAAGGTAGAAATAAAAGAAGAAGGTAACTCTGGCACGAACCCCAAGAGAAAGAGTCAAATGAACACTACCCTCTATATTCACTATATATATATCAAACTTCTATAACATTAGATTAAAGTCAGCCAGCCTCAGCAACTTAGTGAGGCTCTAAGAAAAACAGCAAAACCCTTTTTCTTTATAGAATAATTTATTAAAGGCTGAGAGTGTTTCTCTGTGAAAAAGCATATCTGATTTCAATTTGTCATATGAGAGAGACAGAGAGAGAGAGAGAGAGAGAGAGAGAGAGAGAGAGAGAGAGATCTTGCAAAAATTAAAAAAAAACGTAATCAGTGACACTCTTAGTGTCAAGGATGTAAATAATTTAAAAGTAATAAAGAGCTGGTTGGAAATCTCACCTAGGTTATTAACTACTGCTTAGGAAGTTAGTCTACTCTCCAAAATATAAAAGTGAGAGAGGAATTCTTTATTAAACTGTATATAAGAAAATAGAGGACTTTTTACACAGTTCTTAGTTGACGAAGACTGCGTCAATTTTAGTGGGTGATTAGGGTTCTGCCAAGATGATAAATCCTTGAGTTATTTGGAATAATGTGATTTTATCTACTCTTCATAAATGAAGATTGACGTGTAATATAAATCAGGCTTGGCAAAGAAAAAACATTTCAATGAAAATTAAATGTATGAATAAAAACATAAAACAATATTTAACAAAACTTCAACATTCAGAATATTTATGCAATTATGTAATTACAAGTAATGTAAAAACAATGACAACTAGAGAATACGTGAATTAATAAAAAAAAACAAATAAATAATCTAATGAATGAATTAATCACATGTAATGTGATTGAAATTGTCAAAGTCATCTTGTAGCCATGAAAAAGTGTACAGGTACATAGAAATGGTGTTTTACTACTTACTGAGACAAACCCTATAAACTATAAATTCCACTCCTAGGTGGGAAGAGTTGAACAAAGAACCATTGACCTGGCTCTCTCACTTGGGAACTGTGCAAAAAATTACCTTTTTCTTTCTCTCAAATTTTATTGCTGCTTTCAAGAACACTACCCTCTATATTCACACTGTCATTGTAGACTTGGAATCTGTGAACCCCTCTACTGTTCAAGATTTTCTTCTTTTTTTCATTGCTCTTTTTCTCTCTACCCCATATCATGCACCAATACTTATTTTGTATTGCAAAATCTACATACTCACGAATCACCAGTCTTATATCTTACTATATACATTTCCTACCTTGTGCATGACCACTTTGAGATCCCCTCCATCAAAACATGAATAGTCCAAAGTGATCAGAATGGGGGTAAAATTTGAAGAATATTAAAGGTCAGTTGTACAACAAGAAAGCTATAAAAAGTGGGCTTCATTTAAAGGTGAAAATAAAAAGAAAATCTTTAGACTTCACTAGTTCAAATAAAGGATCAAAAATTTATGAGTCTCAATAATTTGAATTACACTTGTGAGTCACTTTTTTGGAGGAAGGAATATAAGGACATTGTTAATGAGTTTAAAGCTCAAACTGTGATTTTATTAGACAAAGAATAGAAAGATTTAAAAAATATTAAAATAATTGTGATATCATTTTCATAAAAAAAGATATACATATTTATTCACAAATTGCTTTAACCTTATAAACAGTTATAAGTGTCAATACATTTCTCTCTGGGCTAGGTCCTATTATTGGAAGAAAATTTTGCCTTAATATAATCCCATACAGAGGCATTTAATGCAATTAATAGGCCAATAATAATAATAATAATAATAATAAGAAGAAGAAGAAGAAGAAGAAGAAGAGGAAGAAGAATTGAGGTGGGGAGGATTTCAGGGTTGTGAAGCATACCTGTAATATAAGTTACTTGAAAAAAAATCACAGGAGAATTTTAAACACTGTCTGAAGACATATATGTACATATTATTTCTAAAATATGTTTATGAGTTATGTAGTGAGGGTGCACAAGTCCAATACACAGTCTTTTTATTTTCTTGAATATTTTTGTTGTAGATGGACACAGTACCATTAGTAGTTTGTTGGCTTTTTAAAAGTATTTTTAGTTTTGGGCGGACACAACATCTTTGTTTGAATGTGGTGCTGAGGATCCAACCTGGGCTGCCCACATACCAGGCGAGTGCACTACCGCTTGAGCCACATCCCCTCTAGGTTGTCTTTTTAATGTGGTGCTGGTTGTTCAACCCAGGACCTCACACATGCTAGGGAAGTTCTCTACCACTGATCCATAACCCTAGTTTCCAAAGTCCTTTACTCAATTTTTTTTGGGGGGGAGAGTATGCGTGTAGTACAAGGGATTGAATCCATGGCCTTATATCAGCAAAACAAGCACACTACTGACTAAGCTATATTCTCAGCCCTGATCTCTAGTTGGTTAACAATGACAATGGAGCAGCCTGTCATTCAGACTTTGACTTTGTGCCCACTTGGCTCAGGTTGGAGGCAGTGCCTGAAGCCTTGACCAATCAGTCTCTTAGGTGAGAACTGTCCAATCCTCACGCAGCCGGTGATGAGGGGAAGGGCTTCCACAATCTTCTGTTCCCTTGGTGTCTGGAGCTCGCCATTTTTTCAATCTTTTTGTAGGCTTCTTCTGTCCTGGATCTGGAGCCCAGGTGTCTGTTCTATGCAGAATCTGAAAACAAACCACAGGGAGAACGATGAGGACCCTGAAAGCCAGGAAATGGTAAGTGTGCCTTGCTACCTTGAGACTGGGTAGGAAGGTGGCTTAAAGCTGACAGGAGTGGCAATGGTGAAAACTTGGAGTTGTGGCTAGTGACTCCTCATGGTCCTCTCCAGAGTCTTGTGACCACAGGGTCACTCTGTGGAAGCTTAGCCTTCACCTCCCTCTGACTAGTCTAGTGAGGCTTAGATTGGCAGTTAAAAACCTTGGCATTTTGTTCCATCATTGTATGGTGTTTTCAGCTACTTTCTGAAGCCCTATGTGAGCATCCATGTGCCATGAGTCCAGCATGTCCCAGATTGTGTGGAGAAGACTGGAATAATTATCAGGAGAGAACCCCAATTCCATTTGTTGTACTCCTGAATGAGAGAGGCTGCTGATTTAGGGCTTGTTACTCACGAGGGTTTGTTTGTTTATTTATTTAATTTATTTTTGTGTGTGTAAAAGAGTGTGTGTTTTTGTGTGTGTTTGTGTGTGTGTCTGTGTGTGTGTGTGTGTGTGTGTGTGTGTGTGTTGATTTCTTTTTGGTACCAGAAATTCAACCCGGAGGCATTCATCCACTGATTCCCATCCCCACCCATTTTTTATATTTTTATTTAGAGACAGGGTCCCTTTGAGTTTTTTAGGGTCTCATTAATTTGATGATGCTGGCTTTTAACTCATTCTCTTCATGAGTCCTGAGATTTTTAAATGTAGTGGAAGCAGTATCTCAAATCCAGAACAAAATTCTGAAATGCAGAACTTCAGCTGAGCTCTCCATAGGACTCAGAATAAACCCCTAGTTTTCTAGCTCTCTGTTCACATATCCAAATCTAGGATTCTCTGTTCACAGTGAATAAGTATAAAATAGAATAGATATTATAATGACCATGTAATCAGGAAAATGGGCCTCACTCAACAACACCTGGAGTCTAACTGGAAGATATATTAATTGGCACCATCAAGGCCTATTTCAAATGTAAAAGACCTTGAAACCCACTTGTGGGAACACCTTCAACAAATTCCTTTTTGAAGAAAAAAGGATGGGTTACTGAAAGGATGAAAGTGAAACCATATGGTAGTCAGGATGCCTTTTCCAAAGCCTATTCTAAATGCATTTTGCTCCATGTTCTGCCCAAAACCATCAGGAAACTTCTAAGTTGGCACACTAAAATGAGTTTGTTTTTTTTTTTTCTGGTATCATTCCTCATACCAAATGATGGGAGTTCTATTTCTTCTTCCTTAAACAAATTTTTGTCTTCAAAATTTATGAGACAAGCACACAGATGGAATCAGCAAACTGAGAAACTTTGGTTCATCTCAAAACTCCATTTTCAGCATTATCAATCATTATTTTCTCATGTTTTATTTCAGATGTATGCATGGTTTATAATGTTTTTCTTCAAGAACTGGAGGGAATTTTTAAAAAGATTTTAATTTATCATTCTGAGATTTTCACATGAGAAGAAAGCAAAATAAAATTAGGTGATATTGAAAAGAATGAATATCTCCTAAGTAAGGTTTATGTGTCCCAAATAAAGATTTTTTAAAACTGTAATGGGTCTTCAATTGAGGGTTTATTTATTTATTTGTTAACTTGATAAGACTGTGGATTTGAATAACCAATTACTTTACCAAAGCAATCTTCAAAGAATCCATATTTGTGTCCACTTTTAGTATTGTTAAAAGCAACAGAAAGGACTACCTAAATTCAACCATGGGAAAAATAACATTGGACATGAAGGCATAAAACTGATCAATCTAAAGTTAAAATTTTGGACTGGTGGTACAATTCAATGGTAAAGCATGTGTGCATAGTGTGCACGGTACTGGGTTACAACCTTAGCAACACACACAAAAAAATGCAGATGTTAAGGGGGAAAATGATATTAAAAATAAAGCAAAATGTTAAAATTATGTATCATTCTTCTACCTATATACACACTTAATAAAAAGCTACTCATATTATAAGTTTCTCTTTTTAAAGTCACAAATCAGTAGACGGATTAAGATACATTGGACAATCTAGAAAATATCTACCTTCAGTCAGCAGAAAATGCTGGAGTACACTGAGCGTTAGCTCTGTCTTGAGCAAAGTACCTCATTTGGCACCAAATTCCTAATAGCCAGAATTACCCTCAGTAAAGAGGGGCTGCACATGCCAGTGACCCTGAGTACTCTTCTCTAGGTGACCCTACCATAATGCCTTTGATCAGACAAATACAGACCTCTGTCATGCCAAAAGGAACTCCTCACACTACTGCTGTGATTGTCCCTCCAGGGCCAGAGGCTGGGTTGATCTACACACCCTACAAATACCTTACACATTGGCATCAGCCACTTCAGTCCTTGAGTACCCTTTGAACCCAATGGTGTATGAGGTGCAGTCTCTACTAATGTTTGAAGGTACAATATGTGTATCCATCCTTTCCAAAGAATTGTGACTGAAGGTGGAGCTGACACTGTCAACTAACCTATGAACTTCTATCTCTGAACTCTTTGCCCAAAAATGACCTGACCAGCCTGCCTGATGATCACTTAAGTGATCATTGCCTTTGCTTTCCTGTGCTCAGTGCAGCAAGATGAGGGACTTGTTTGTTCATTTGTCTTACCATCTAGACAAACAAAATAAAAGAAAACATTGTCTTCCAGCTCAGCTTTTTGTCCCCCAACTCCACCCCTGTGTAGATGAAAGTGGTTCTAGAACCTGTACTGAATAATAGTAAGGTATTAGGGACCAAATAATTCAAAGCACTGATGATCTTTCAATGTCTACCCCAAGAGACTGGTAAGAAGGCCTCCATGGGAGACATATGGCCCTTGACTACACAGTGACAGAGGGAATAACAGTGAAAGATTTCTAGGAAACTTTTCTTCTCATAGCAAAGGCACATTCTCTCTGAATTAACTGTGTGCTGACGCAACATTCATGAACTGGGTCAGGCAAGTCATTGGTGAAGTGATTTGAAAAGTATTCAAATTTCATGTACTGTTCAGTCACTATAGTGCCCTCCAAGGGCAGAAGGTGCATTTTTAAAAATACATTTCCTCTCATATCTGAAGTATACGGAGATTATGCCATGAGAGAAAAACTTAAGAAGATGTTTTTAAAATAATGCAAAGAACAAAAGTCCAAAAAATGATTTTTTAAAATTTCAGAGTTATTTAAGAGCTAAAATTTAAGAGTCATTGGGATAGAAGAAGGAATAGAGGACCAAATCACAAGAATATACCATCTATTCAATGAAATAATACCAGAAATCTTTCCAAACACGAGGAATAAATTGGAAATCCAAATTCAAGAAGGCTACAGGATGCCAAATCTACAAAATCACAACAGATCCATATACAGGCACAGTATAATGAAAATCCCAACATACAGAATAAGGAGAGAATTTTAAAAGCCACGAGAAAAAGGAATAAGATTACATATAGGGGAAAACCAATTGGGATATTTGCAGATTTTATATCCCAGACCCTGAAAGCTAGAATATCCTGGAATAACATATATCAAGCTCTGTAAGATAATTGGTGCCAATCAAGAATCTTGTATCCAGCAAAATTAAGCTTTAGATTTGAAAATGAAATAGAAACCTTCCATGATAAACAAAAGTTGAAAGTATTTATAACTAGACAACTGGTGCTACAAAACATCCTTGGCAAAATATTTCATGAACAGGAAAAGAAAAACAGCAATGAAAATCAACAGAGGGAGGTATGCAGTAAAGGAAAAAACTAATCAAAAAGGAAAATCAAGTCAAGTTAAATAACAAAAATAAGCAAATATGGCTGGAAATACAAACCATGTCTCAATAGTAACCCTAAATGTTAATGGCTCATACTCAACAACAACAACAACAAAAAAAAAGTTATGGGTTGCAGATTTGATAAAATAAAAGACCCAACAATATGCTGCCTAAAGGTAACTCATCTGATATGAAAAGACATATAAAAACTGAAAGTAATAGGTTTGGAGAAACCATACCACTCACATGGACTGTGTAAGGAAGCAGGGGTTTCAATACTCATATCAAATAAAGTAGACTTCAAGTCAAAGTTAATCAAAATGGATAAAGATTGACATTACATACTGCTCAAAAAATCCTACACCAATATTCCATAGCAATCATAAATATATATGCCCCAAAACTTGGTGCAGCTATAATCATCGAACAAACTCTTTTCAAGTTCAAGTGTCAAATTGACCACAACACAATAATCTTGGTTGACTTTTACAGACCTCTCTCATCACTGGATAGATCTTCCAAACATATGTTGAATAAAGAAACTATAGAACACAATCACACAATCAATAACTTAGACTTATCTGACATATACAGAATATTTCAACCTGCCCCAAGTGCATACACTTTCCTCTAGCAGCACATGGATCCTTCTCTAAAATAGACCATACAATGTGCCACAAAGCAACTCTTAGCAAATACAAAATGTTAGAGATACTAGCATGCATTTTATTGGATCATAAAGGTATGAAATTGGAAATCAACAGCAAAATAGAAAACAAAATTTTCTCCATCACTTGGAGCCTAAACAATATGCTACTTCCAGAAGAAATCAAGGAGGAGATTAAAAAATTCTTAGAAGTAAATGAGAACATAGACACAACATATCAAAATCTCTGAGACACTATGAAAGCAATACTAAAAGGAAAATTTATTGCATGGACTTTATTTCTTAAAAAAGAAGTCAAAAAATATATGACCTCAACCTACATCTCAAAGCCCTAGGAAAAGAAGAACAAATCAGTAGCAAAAGCAAAAGAAGACAAGAAATAATTAAAATTAGAGCTGGAATCAATGAAATCAAAATTAAAGGAACAATTGAAAAATTGACAAAACAAAAAGTTGGTTCTTTGAAAAAATAAATAAAATTGATAGACCCTTAGCCACGCTAATGAAGAGAAGAGAGAGCTCAAATTACCAGCATAAGTGATGAAAAAGGTAATATCACAACTGACACTACAGAAATACAGAGGAATATTAGAAATTATTTTGAAATCTTAAACTCCAATAAAATCGAAGGCATTGAAGGCATTAACAGATTTCTTAAGTCATATGATCTGCCCAGATTGAGTCAGGAAGATATAAACAATTTAAACAGACCAATATCAAGTGAGAAAATAAAAGACGCCATCAGAGGCTTACCAACCACGAAAAGCCCAGGACCGGATGTTTACACAGGTGAGTTCTACAAGTCCTTTAATGAAGAACTAATACCAAGACTCTTCAATGTATTTCAGGATATAGTAAAATAGGCAGTCATTCCAAACTCATTTTATGATGCCAATATCACCCTGATCCCCAAACCAGGCAAAGACATTTCAAAAAAGAAAACTTTAGACCAATATGTCTAATGAACATAGATGCAGATTTCTCAATAAAATTCTGGCAAATCTAATGCAAAAACATATCAAAAAATTTGTGCACCATGATCATGTGGGATTCATCCCAGGGATGCAAGTTTGGTTCAACATACAGAAATCAAAAAAATATAACTCACCACATCAATAGACTTAAAGGTAAAAATCATGTGGTCACCGCAATAGACACAGAAAAAGCATTTGACAAAATGCAACATCCAGTTAAGTTCAAAACACTAGAAAAACTAGGGATAACAGGAACATATCTCAACGTTTTAAAGGCTATCTATGCTAAACCTCAGGCCAACATCATTCTAAACAGACAAAAATTGAATGCATTCCCTCTAAAATCTGGAACTAGACAGGAATGCCCTCTCTCACCATTTCTATTCAACATAGTTCTTGAAACATTGGCCAGAGCAATTAGACAGATGAAAGAAATTAAAGGAATACACATAGAAAAAGAAGAACTTTAATTAGCACTATTTGCTGACAATATGATTCTATACCTAGAAGAACCCCAAACCTCCACCAGAAAATTTGTAGAACTAGTAATTGAATTCATCAAATAGCAGTATATAGAATCAAAACCCATAAATCAAAGGCACTTCTGTATATCAGTGACAAATCCTCTGAGAAGGAAATGAGGAAAACTACCCCATTCCCAATAACCTAAAAAATAAGATAATTGGGAATCAACTTAACAAAAGAGGTGAAAGATCTGTATAATAAAAACTACAGAAGCCTAAAGAGAGAAATCAAAGAAGACCTTAGAAGATGGAAATATCTACCTTGTTCTTGGTTAGGCAGAATTAATATTATCAAAATGACTATACTACCCAAAGCACTATACATGTTTAATGCATTTTTCATCAAAATTCCAATGGCATTCCTCATAGAAATAGAAAAAGCAATCATGAAATTCATATGGAAAAATAAGAGACTCAGAATAGCTAACGTAATCCTTAGCAGGATAAGTGAAGCAGGTGGCATCACTATACCAGACCTTAAACTATACTACAGAGCAATAGTATCAAAAACAGCATGCTATTCACACCAAATCAGACTTGTAGACCAATGATAGAGAATAGAGGACACAGAGAGTAACCCCCCAAATTACAATTATCTTTTATTAAAAAAGGTGCCAAAAACATACACTGGAGAAAAGAGAGCATCTTCAAAAATGGTACTAGGAAAACTGGAAACCCATATGCAAAAATATGAAATTAAACCCTTATCTTTTACCTGCACAAGACTAAACTCAAAATGGATCAAGAACCTAGGAATGAAACCTGAAACTCTGTGCCTAATAGAATAAAAAGGTAGGCTCTAATCTTCATCATGTGGGATTAGGCCCAATTTCCTTAATAAGACTCCTATAGCACAAAAATTAAAAGCAAGAATCAATATATAGGATAGAATCAAACCAAAAAGTTTCTTGAAGCAAAAGAAACAATCTGTGAGGTGAACAGAGAGCTTACATCCTGGGACCAAATTTTTACCCCTCACACATCAGATGGAGCACTAATCTCTAGGATATATAAAGAACTCAAAAACCTAAGTACAAAAAACAAAACTACAACAACAACAAAAAACCTCAAAAAACTCAATCAACACATGGGCCAAGGAATTGAAAAAACACTTCTCAGAAGAGGATATACAATCAATTAACAAATATATTTTAAAAATGCTCATCATCTATAGCAATTAGAGAAATGCAAATCAAAACTACTTTAAGTTTGGGCTGGGGATGTGGCTCAAGCGGTAGCACGCTCGCCTGGCATGTGTGCGGCCTGGATTCGATCCTCAGCACCACAAACAAAAAAAGATGTTGTGTCCACTGAAAACATATATATATATATATATATATATATATATATATATATATATATATATATATATATATATATATATATAACTCATTCTCTGTCTCTCTCTCTCTCTCTCTCTCTCTCTCTCTCTCTCTCTCTCTCCTATCTCTAAAAAAACAAATCTAAGTTATTACCTCACTCCAGTCAAAATGAGAGCTATTATGAAGACAAACAACAAAAATGTTGGTGAGGATGTGGAGAAAAATCTATACTCGTACATACCTGGTTGGACTGCAAATTGGTGCAGCCAATATGGAAAGCAGTATGGAGATTATTTGGAAATCTGGGAATGGAACCACCATTTGACTCAGGTATTCCTTCTCCTTGGACTATACCCAAAGGAATTAAAAACAGCATACAATAGGGACACAGCCACATCAATGTTTATAGCACCACAATTCACAATGTCTAAACAGTGGAGCCAACCTAGATGCCCTTCAGTGGATGAAAGAATTTAAAAATGTGGCACATATACACAATAGAATTTTTTCAGCAATAAGAGAGAATAAAATCATGGCATTTGCAGGTAAATGAATGGCGTTGGAAAAGATAATGGTAAGTGAAATTAGCCAATCCACACACACAAAAAAATGCCAAATGTTTTCTCTGATACAAGGAGGCTGACTCATAGAGGGGTAGGGATGGGGAGCATGGGATGATTAAATGAATTCTACATAGGAAATAGGAGTCTGAGGTAAAGGGAAGGACAGGGAATTAGAAACGATGGTGGAATGTGATGGACATCATTATTCAAAGTACATGTATGAAGACTTGAATTGGGGGTCAACATACTTTATATGCAACCTGAGATATGAAAAAAATGTGGTATATATGTGGGATAAGAATTGTAATGTAAAAAAAACCCCAGAAAGTATTTGTGTTAAGGCATGAATTAGTGTGAACATACTTAATATACAAATGTATGAAAAATTGTGCTCTATATGTGTAATAAGAATTGGAATACATTCCACTGTTGTATACGTAAATATATAAAATCAATAAAAATTCATATGCCATTCAGTCACTACAGAGCCTTTCCAGGGGCAGAAGTTGCAATTTTTAAAAAAATTTCCTCTCATATACGAAGTATTAGAAGATTGTGCCATGAGAGAGAAACTTAAAAAGTTTTAAAAGTAATGCAAACACAATGCTGCAATACTATTTTTTAATAGATGGATACTTGATTTTAAATTATTGAACCTGTATTTTATACCTCCTTATTAAAATTTGAGAACAAGATACAATCATTCTGTGTCACATTACTAGGCAAACTGTTGAAGCACTGTTTTAAATCTCCCTGTATATAAAATTATCATGAAGGATGTAAAACCCATAATTTCCTGTTTGCTGTGTGCATGTAATGAAATTGTAGATAGAAGTGTATTGCATTAAAAAATGAACAAAAACTAGACACTTTTACTATACAACACTGCTGATGAAGAAATGTGTTTGTGTGTGTGTGTGTGTGTGTATGTGTGTGTGTGTGTGTGTTTGTGTGTGTGTGTGTGTGAAGAAGATATCACGGGGACAAATGAGTTGTGGCTTTGAATTAAATGATGTGTGCCACATGACCTCAATGAAAATTTGACAAATTTGATATTGTAAAAAAATTGATAACTGTTCTAATATCTGAGTAGTAAGTTTTTAAAAAGTTTTTAACAACATGTAATCATGGACTAATTTTGGTTGTTACAGTCATCAATGTCAACCCAAAAAATTCAGAGGTAAAAAATACGTGTGATCAAAACACCAGTTAACAGACAAACTTAGAGCTTTATTCTATTCAGAGAAGGCAGATGCATTGGAAATCTTTATTTTTTTTTAATTCTGGAGATAATTGTATACCTATCAAAGTTTTTAAAAATATGATTTTTTAATTTCCATTCTGGACAACAGTGGTCAGCAGAATCATCAGTTGTCACCTTCATGGTGACCTCTCCATCACCTTGTCTCACTTGAACTGTTTTAATTTTATGCTCTGCAGTAGTCAATTATTTGTATTCAGCTAGTTCTCCTTTAATGTGCCACTGCTCTGTCTTTGTGTTACACATTCTGTTGTTTTGATTGCTTTACAATACATGCTGTGCCATTATGATTTTAACTTTGTTGTGTTGGTTGAATAACTTGTAATACTTAAATACTTGAGGTCACAGTGAAAAACCATACCAGTATTTCTTTCAGCTCCATTTCAAATATATTTATTTGATACCAGTATTTCTTTCAGCTCCATTTCAAATATAATTAACCTAAATATTTTGGATGTTTATCAAAGGTCTTTCATGAGGAAAGTAAATTAATGAAATAATAGATGTGTAACATATATGAGTAATGTTGGCTTAGAACAAATTTTGAAAACTTAGTTGGCAAAATATCGGATCACCTGAAAAGAAGCATGAATTTTGAAATCTGAATGCCTTGGTTCTCAGTATTATCATTCTTTTTTCATATATATACATATATATATTTTTTTTAATTATTAATGGACCTTTATTTATTTATATGAGGTGCTGAGAATCAAGCCCAGTGACTCACATATGCGAGGCGAGTGCTCTACCATTGAGCTACAACCCAACACCATCATTCTTTTTTTTTAAAAAATACTTTTAGTTGTAAATGGACTCAATGCCTTTATATATTTGGTTTATTGTGTGTGGTGCTTAGAATCAAACCCAGGGCCTCACATGTGTGAGGTAAGTACTCTACTACTTAGCCACATCCCCAGTCCCTGTATTATCATTCTTTATTGAATTTATTTCTTATTAAAGTATATAGATTTTAAGACATTTTTTACAGTATTATGTAACTTTTAGCATGGTTAGATTAGAGTGATGCTCATATGTTACCATAGAGCAGACAATTATATTTTGTCTAGACTTTATTATATCAGTAGTTTTCATGCACTATATATATACAGCAAGCAACCTATTTCCAATGAGAAACATGTCAGTTAATGTATTTAAAGCCATTGTTACAAGTTTGTAATGTATGTTTTCCAACTTGTTTATATGTATGTGATACATTACAAAATATATTGTTCTTAATTGAAAAAAAGATATAAAATGTAAAACCACAATTTTTCATAAAGAATATTGCCAATTTTTTCCCAGCCCTTTCTTATGTTGGGTGTTTTGATTTGAGATTCAGTTAGCTAATTAATGGATAAATTAATTAAACACTTATGAAATTTAGTTGGGATTTAATTTAGCTTGTAATTTAATTATTTGATTCTTTATTGCATCCATTCACCCACATCAATAATTTTCTGAATGTTATCATACCAATCTAAAAAACAACCAAAAAAGCAAACTGAGGGGTATGGGAGGAGAAGAGTAATGGTGATAGAAGTTACCAGGTAAAATCTTTGTAATTCATCAAGATCTGCCTCAGGAACATATTCCTCGTTTAGTGTGTGTGTTGTTAAAATTTGTTTTAATTAGTTAAACATGACAGTACAATGATATTGACATATCATATTTTTGAATAAGATGGGGTATAATTTCTCATTTTTCTGAGTGTACAGGTTGCAGAATCACATTGGTCATACAGTCATGAATATGCATACAGCTATACTAATGTCTGTTTTATTCAGCTGACCTTCCTTTCCCTCCTTACCTTCCCTTCCCCTCCCATCAGTTCTCTCTACACAATCTAATGTGACACACTTCTTTTTTTTCCCTCACATCATCATACATGTATTCTGTATAACGATGAGGGTCTCCTTCCATCTTCCGTGCAATTCCACTTCTCCCTCACTTTCCCCCCCATCTCTCTTCCCAAGTGTGTTTTATTATACAGAATGAATTTTAAAAGCAACTGTTACGATTAAATATAATTTAATAGAAAATTTGACATGAAATACTAATATTAAAATTATTAAACAAAGAACATATAAGTCTGCAAATTCCATATAATATAGACAGTTATATCACTGGAAATGAAAAACAAGCTCCTGCTCCGAGTCTTACAGGTTAATTTCAGCTGCTATGCACTGCAGGTATCATCTCTCCTGTGTTCCAGGGCCAAAGTCTCTGCTCTCCCCGGTGTCCTATGGGGAATATAAAACAGAACAAGGTAAAAAGGTCACTTGGGATGAGTTGCTGGCCACAGAGAGTGACCAGGACCACAATTGTCCTCAGGAAATGCAAGATAAACTTGGGCCCTGATCTCTCCTGGGATCTGGGCAGGGAGCACTGAGACTGGTATGCTGCCCTAAGCTGAGGGTGTTGTCTGTGGGAAGAGTGTCTATGAATGTACTCAGAAGGAAATTCTCATGGATATTCACCTTCAGAACCTTCTGACGCTGCTTTCCTAGAGAGTGAACATGAGGCAATGGGAAGAGTTCTCTAGGACATCTGGGTGTAAAGGCTGAGTAGCATACATCTGGAATCCTGAAGAGCAGCATCTGTGATGGCACAGGGTGGAGCAAGGACCCTGGCTCCTCCAGCCCTACCCTCTGTAGTGCCATACCTCAGAGAGCTTCCTGCACTGATTTTTACCAAATTGTACCTTCCCTTGCATGGCCATGGTCACATGCAACTATAGAATCTTCAGTGCTCTGATTCTGATGGATTGCAAAAAAGTGCAACAAAGAAACTTGAGAAAGCAAAGGAGAATATGTGGACTGATTTGACCTCTGCTCTCCTTCCCATTCTCTCCAGACTCACATTTCCTCTTCCTAAACTGCTTTATCGCCTTTGCTGCATTAAGCCCATATATTGAATCAGGAGAGGGCCCCTGGAAACAATTCATGTTAAGGAACCTACATTCCAATTGCATAATCTTGACCTAGGAAAGGAAGGATACATTCATGCATGCTCAGAGCCAGCAAAGTCAAAACCTAGCTATTCAGTGGTCAGTAAACCAGAACCAGATTGTTTGTGTCTCATGTATCAGGCAACAACTCAGTATTTCTGATGCTCCCTACAACTCAAACTCATTATATGGTTATGCAGTATTACTCAGCATGATTCAGTGGTGTTGCTTGTGGTAAAAAAAAAGTAGGGAAAGACTAAGAATGTTAGTGCAGAGAGATTTAACAGACATTGAAGGTCCAAGGACCTCAAAAATCTGGATGAGGAAAGCACCTTTAGAAAAGTCATAAAATGTGGGAAAGATGAAACATGGAAAATCTACAGAGTTTTTACATAAGAAAGAATAATTAAGAGAAACCAATAGAAAATCAATTACTTGCAGATTTCTTGTCCTTTTGTCTTCCTCCTCATCCTCTGAATCACTTTCTATGTTTTCTTTGTGGACTATTGCCGTGATGGTCATGATGTGGCCTTAAAAAAAGGAAAGGCAGAGTTAAATTCAAGGTGAGAACTTAAGTTGCTCCTGCTCCAGGTGTTCTAGAATGCACAGTCAAAGCTCTCCATTCTTCCTCTTCTCTGCATTCCTGTCTCCTGGTCTCCATCACCTCACCTCTGCAATGAGAAATAGATCTAGCATCCCAAGAGCTCTTTTCCACCAGTTCACATTCTGCCATTGTACTTGGTAGGGATTCTGTGTCATCCTGTTCTTCCAAGAGGCAGCCACAGTCTACCTGATTTTCTGGACTTAGGCCTCTTAAATACAAGCAAATTCAGATTTTCCCTAGTCCAAGTGCTTGGGAATTAGACAAAGACTGGAGGTTAGAAACATGTTCACGGAGGAACTTCTCCCCACTCTTTTACAGGAGAACACAGTGCCCTGTCCAGGGTGCACAGAAACAATTTTCTTTAAGTTGCCCCCATTTGGGAGTTCATTTTCGACCAGAAATAGACAAAACACAGAAGAGAAAGTGCTGCTCTAAAAAGATAACATTCAGAGGGGAATTGTGACTTCTTACTCACTACTTATCACTAGTGAGAGCTTCAATTACAGGTTTGCAAAGTGCTTCTAAGAAAGTATGTCCCACTAGATTCTTTCCCTTGTGGGTCAAACCTAAAGTGCAGATCTTATTTCTTTCATGCACAATGCCAAAAAAATAATCAATAATGAAAGCCAGGCTACTTGATGTTTATTAGAGGCAAATTTAGGACAGAGTGGGACTTAACATGGAAGATTGTGTTTACCTTTCAAAGCAAAAGTTGTCTTCATATGAACAGGATGTCAGAAGGTCTACTAACCCTTCTTTTTATGAAAATAATACATATTTCTGTTTTCTAAATTTTATTCCCATTCCTTATTTCCCACATGAGTAGGTGAACTCAAATCTTACCATGAAACCTTTCCCATTTTGTCATACCCCAAGTGCTCTTCCTACCTGCAGGCTCTCCCTCGTCACAGCTTGAATCATAATCTTTGCTCCATGTCCAACCTTTAGAGACACAGACATCATCAACTGAGTTACTTAAGATTGACTCATTCTTTCTTCTACACAACTAAGCTTATGATGGTTGCTAGGGTTGGATGTTTTTTATCCCACACTGGATTGTGTGATTGAGGCTTGGTGCTCAGTATGGCCACAATGAGATTTGTGAAATCTGTGTGAGGAAGGGTCTGCTTGGAGGTGGTGAGGACATTTGATGGTATGAGAGTCAGAAGTAAGAATACAGATTTCTCAAACCCTTGTTAGATCCTGTTATATAAGAAGAGCAAAAGAATCAACTGATCCCTGCTGGCTTCGTGTCTTGCCATGTGATGTCTCTCTACTGCACCTGCATCCCTGCAGACACCACCAATCACGCAATGCAGCTAAGAGGGTATTCACTAAAGAAAAGTGTTTGCTAGTGTTTGCTAGTTTGCTCTTGTACCTGCAGAACTGTAAGCTAAACACACCCACCTGTATAATTTATTCAGTTTCTGGGTTTCATTATTGGAAAGAAAATTATAGTGATACTAATATTAATAGGCAGGATCATCTACATCTCTGTTCTGGGTTCTCAGACTCTCTCTGGGTTCTGGGGAGTCAGAGGCCTAAAACAGGATGCTGCAAACAATTGCAAACCTTCTAATGAGAGAGTGGAGCTGTAAGGAGTCAAATTTTAACTACTTTCTTCCATTGGGACATTATCCCTTTCTCGTTGAAACAGACCAAGCTGACATGAAAACTGTGATGCCAACAGTCTCAGGAATATAAACTCACAGAAGATACACTGTGCCATCATCAGAGCAGCGGTCCAGAAGGGAATAGGAATGTCCTCTGCTTTATCCACATGGGTCTACTGGCCACTTTGAAAGTTTCGTATAAAAATAAAAATTAAATTAAAAATACTGTTATTTTGGATGGCCAAGACCAGGAGTTCAAAGATGAAGCAGACAAGAATTTCCTTCCCCCGGGTTTCTGTGGACAGCAGTTTGCTAGCATGTTCTCACTCCTAATACTCCTCATTTATAAGTATACTGTGGAGTCAGTTTGCTAGCATGTTCTCACTACTCATACTCCTCATTTATAAGTAGAATGCGGTGTCATGAAAAAGTGAAAAGTGCCAGGAACTCTCTGAGGGCCTGAGGAATCGACATAAACAAAGTCAACATTAAGATCCAGATGGCTCCCCTCAAATTCAAGCACATCCCACCTAGAGCTCATAAGAAATGTGTGTGAAAAGCTTGGACACAATGCTATCTTAACTTGCCTACTGATTCTGGCTGGTCCTGGTCAGATCTCTGGTGGATTCCTGGTTCATTGTAGAGCCCCACATGCTGAACAAGTGGGATCTTAGCACAGAGTTGCATTTATCAAATAATGTCGTGGACTAAGATTAAGACCCTCTGCACAGGGAGGAGTTCTAGGATGAGAAGGAATGATGACCACAGTGGTTCTACCCTCACAGTGACGAGTCAGTGTCAGTATCCATGTATGTATGAATAGAAGGACCAAGACAGTACTTGAGACTGACAGTATTAAGACGTTTCATATATACTGTCATTGTGATATTCTGCAGGCCACACAGGGGGCAGCACAGACCCAAACAAGGGATCGGACACCACTGCTGTGCTGAGCTGGACCTTCAATAGAGCCCACCTTTTGCTCTGTAACTAGATGAGCTGCAATTGTGCTAATCAGGCCCCATGAAAATCCATCCAGTTAAAACATGTTTCTACAAAGTAGTGTCTACAAAAAGACCCAATAAGGTATTTTTCAGTGTCAGTTGGCACATGCAAAGTAAGCCCTTCCTTAGCTAAAGTAATCTCTAGTCTTTGAATCTCCTCTGTCTCAGATGTCCACCAAAAGTGAGCATAGTGCATTGGTGGACCTGAGAGTCACTGTTAAGGATCGGCCCTGTCCAGAAACTTGTGCCTAGAATGGGTATTGGAAGATGAATTCTGACACCACGCACAAAAAAATGTATATGAACGTGAAAATTTTTCATGAGTGAAGTGTTCTGAAAAATTACATGCACTGATTAAATCTAGGACCTACTGACACGTGAGGTTTGCTATTAAATGAAGTTGCTACTGGTGCAGAGACAGAAATGAAGTGGAGCTTTTATTTATAGAGTGTCATGAAAATTTTCTGTGTTTTGATGGGATATGTTTTGCATGTTAATTGAGCTATTGGTGTGAAATGAACTGCACACATGGAAAGTTTACAGTTTGATCTATTTACACATATACAAAATCATGATCTAATGGAGATGGCTTTTTTTTGTTTAAACATGTGGACATGGGCATCTTGGCATGTATATATCTAGAGAAACAGACAAATATGTAAAAACGAACACAAAGTCACACTCAGAATCATGTTGCAAGAATGCACACAGAGATACATGTATAAAACCCTCATTGACCTAACCACGTTGCTCAACTCACACAGGTGCTTCAAGGAAATATGCAGAATGGCCATAGATTTATTTTAATCAATTTAGACCACAAACCCCATACTTTTCATTCTCAAGGAGGTAGTGGAATCACTGAGTCTCTGCACACAAAAGAAAGGAAGACTCTCTGAGCCTTGGCGTCATCTACATTTTGCAACAGGAAGAGAGTGAGGCCAGGATACATACCAATTATGGATCCTCTTGAATCCTTCTGTGAATAGAGAAAAGGAGTCACTATGAAGATCAAGCCATGCTCTGACCTGTGTGCACAAGTCTTTTGTTTACTTGGTGACATTCGAATATCCAATGATAATGTGGGCAAATCAAGGGAACAGATAGCAAATGTACTCTCACCAAATGACACAAGCTTTTCTAGGGGATTTGTGTCACATTTCTATATTAGGTGATAATTAAGGAATTCGATGCGCAGGAGGGAAAACCATCGCCAGGCACAAAGTTTGTTATCATACAGTGTGTAGTTTATACTGTTTCTTGTTAATGTTGCTTTCAGTGAGGTCTCATTTGGCAACAGACACCCCAATGAGAATCTGCACAATCAGGAAATTGTGTATGTCATCTCCAGGAAACCATTTCATAACACAAGAGAAAAAGAAACTAAAGAGCAACACTGGATTTCAGAGGAAGATAAGCAACCTTACCATGGCTTTTGATGGGGTCTCTCGCCTCATGATTTCTCCAGGAATGAACTCACCATGTCATTTGGGTGAACTAGGAGGATGCAGAATAATGATTAGTATACTGATTTAAGGCTTATGAATAGTTCAGGGCATATCTTGAAATGGACATCAGTGAAAATATACAGCAAAGATAAGAACAACAATGAGAGATGGCTGCGAATAGAGTGTATCACACCCAGTGTACCGCATCACTGCACAGATGAATACAGGGTTAGAACGACAAAAAGCTATCTTGTTAGAAATTTCTAGCTAAATTGGGGTGCACCGAAACTTAGGGGAAGGATTTCCATCATCGAGGACCGGTTACTGAGTCTCAAACGTGAGCCAACAGTGCGACCAGAGATCCAGGCTGACTGATCCGCCGCCCGCCCTGCAGCCCGCCCCGTGGTGGCTACAGAAAGTGGGGTGCTGCCGAGAAGCGACCAGCAAGCAGAGAGAAATGGGGCTACGGATTCTGTGGAGTCCTCCCGGCTGTGCCCTCACTGAGCTCTGGGCTGAGTTTGGGGTTTGAGATTGGGGAAGGAAGCAGTCCAGTTCTATCCCCAACAATGGAAAATCCACCAAGGAAGCCAGCGGACACCATCTTGAAGAGCTGACTTCACCATCGCCAGGTTCCGACAGATTGCAACAATAAAACAGCATGAACAACCAGACTACATATAACTTATCAAATGCAAATAGATGAATTCTATGAACAGGTCTATACTCCACCTAAGCCCTTAACTACCCCCAAGTACTCCTGTCTATTCTGTTGGTAATATCTGCGTGCATTTGCGTAACACCCCAAAGAAGCTAACATATACTAACCTCCATACAAGCAAATCACCCGACCTTAACATAAAATCCTAAGTCCAAACCTAAGTTCTCTATATGCCATCAAAATCTGAAGGATTTAATAAAACCAATGAATTTACCTTAAATCACAATTAAATCCAACATCTCTAAACATCATCTCCTAACACAAAGGAGAGATAGTGGAACTATAAAAACCAGAACAAATTTAAAGGAGAAAACAGAAACACAGCAGTCAAAGAGAGTTGGAAAGTAACTTGAGCACCATGAAAAAACAAGGGAAAAAAAAGAGTACAAACAATGCAGGACAACTTAAATACAAAAGAGAAGCTAGAGGCACCAGAAAATTGGATGGAGAAAGAAGTCAAGGCATACCTAATTAAGATGGAATGGAATCTCAGAGAAGAGTTTATACAGCAAGTTCAAACAATGAAAGAATATTTTGAAAATGAATTAAATAAGCATATTCAAATGTCAAAGAACGAGCTCTATCACGAAATAGAGATTTCAAAAAAAAAAAAAAAAACAAACAGTAATCCTAGAAATGCAGGAAACGATAAAGCAAATTAAAAATTCAAACGAGAATATTACAAATAGACTAGATCAAGCAGAAGCCAGAACATCGGATAATGAAGACAAAGTTTATCAACTTGAAAAGAATATAGTCAACACAGAAATGATGCTTAAAAGACACCAGCAATCTATCCAAGAGAAATGGGATGTCATAAAAAAACCAAACGTGAGAGTCATTGGGATAGAAGAAGGCATAGAGGTTCAAACCAAAGGAATGAACAATCTATTGAATGAAATAATCCTAGAAAATTTCCAGATATGAACGGTGGAATGAATTGCCAAATCCTGGAAGCCTACAGGACCCCAAACCTTCAAAACCGTAATAGACCAACTCCAAGACACATAGTTATGAAGATATTCAACATACAGAAGAAGGAGAGAATATTAAAAGCTACGAGTGAAAGGAGGCATATTATATTCAGGGGTAAACAAATTAGGTTAACGGCTGATATTTCATCACAGACGTTGAAAGCAAGAAGATCCTGGAGCAACGTATTTCAACTTCTAAAAAATAATGGATTCCAACCAAGAATACTGTATCCAGCAAAATTTAACTTCAGATTTGACAATGAAACTAAAATATTTCATGATAAAAAAAAACTTAAAAGAATTCACAGCCATAAAACCAGTACAGCATGGCATCCTTAGCAAAACACTAAAAGAAGAGGAATTGAAAAACAGCACCACAAACTAACAGTGGGAGGTAACTCAGTAAAGGGAAGGGAAAAAATAAACAAAAAGGAAAAACTAGCCATATTAAAATAAATAAATAAACAAGCATGAGGTTAGTACTAAGCATATGTCAATAGTAACCTTAAACATTAATGGCTTAAATTCCCCAATTAAGAGACATAGGCTAATAACCTGGATGAAAAAAAAAAAAAACAAATCCAACAATATGCTGCCTTCAGGAGACTCATCTGATAGGAAAAGACATACACAGACTGAAGGTGAAAGGTTGGGAAAAATCATACCACTCACATGGTCCCCCGAAGCAAGCAGGAGTGGCCATAGTCAAATCGAATAAAATCAACTTCAAACCTTAGTTAATCAAAAGGGGTAAAGAAGGACACTACATACTATTAAAAGGAACCATCCACATACAAGACATAACAATTATCAATATGTATGCATCAAACAACGGTGTCGTAACATTCATAAAACAAACTCTCCTCAAGTTCAATAGTCAAATAGACCACAACAGAATAATTATGGGTGACTTCAACACACGGCTCTCTCCATTGTACAGATCCTCCAGACAAAAGCTGTATAGAAACTATAGAACTCAATAACCCAATCAATAACCTAGACTTAACCAACATATATAGAATATATCAAACATCATCAAGTGGTTACACGTTCTTCTCAGCAGCACATGAATCCTTCTCAAAGATAGACCATATATTATGCCATAGGACAACATTTAGAAAATATAAAGGTGCGGAGATAATACCATGCATCTTACAGTGGAATGAAACTGGAAATCAATGATAAAAGAAGGAAGGAAAAATCATACATCTCATGGAAAATGAACAATAGGTTACTGAATGATAAATGGGTTACAAAAGACATAAAGGAGTAAATCAAAAAATTCTTGGAGATGAATGGAAATACAGACACAACATATTGAAATCGATGGGACACAATGAAAGCAGTTTTAAGACGGAAATTCATTTCCTGGAGGTAATTCCTCAAAAAATGAAAAAAACTAACCAATAAATGAGCTCACACTTCATCTCAAAGCCCTAGAAAAGGAAGAGCAAAACAACAGCAAATATAGTAGAAGGCAAGACATAATTAAAATTGGAGCGGAAGTCAACCAAATAGAAACAAACAAAAAACCCATTAAAAATTGATAAAAAAAGTTGGTTCTTTGAAAAAATAAATATGACTGACAGACCCTTAGCCATGCTAATGAAGAGAAGAAGAGAGAGAGCTTAAATTACTAACATACGAGATGAAAAAGGCAATATCACAACAGACACTACAGCAATACAGAAGATAATTAGAAATTATTTTGAAACCCTATATTCCTATAAAATAGAAGATAGCGAAGTTACTGATAAATTTCTTAAGTCATATGATTTACCCAGATTGAGTCAGGAAGATACACACAATTTAAAAAGACCAATAACAAAGCAGAAAATTGAAGAAGCCATGAAAATACTGCCAACCAAGAAATGCCCTGCACGACATGGATATACAGCAGAGTTTTACAAAACGTTCAAAGAAGAATTAATACCAATACTTTTCCAGTTATTTTAAGAAATAGAAAAAGAAGGAGCTCTTCCAAATTCATTGCATGAGGCCAACATCACCTTGATCCCAAAACTAGATAAAGACACTTCAAAGAAAGAAAACTATAGACCAATATCTCTAATGAACTTAGATGAAAAAATACTCAAAAAAATTCTTTTGAATCGAATACAAAAGCATATCAAAAAAATTGTGCACCATGATAAAGTAGGATTCCTCCCCGGGATGCAAGGCTGGTTCAATATACAGAAATCAATAAATGTTATTCACCACATCAATAGATTTAACCATAAGAACCACATGATCATCTCGATAGATGCAGAAAAAGCATTCGACAAAGTTCAGCATCCGTTTATATTCAAAACTATAGAAAAACTAGGGATAACAGGAACTTACCTCAACATTGTAAAAGCTATATATGCTAAGCCTCAGTCTAGCATCATTCTGAATGGAGAAAAACTGAAGGCATTCCCACTAAAATCAGAAACAAGACAGGGATGCTCTCCCTCACCACTTCAATTCAATTTAGTCCGCGAAATACTAGCCAGAGCAATTAGACAAACAAAAGAACTTAAGGGCATAAAAATAGGAAAAGAAGAACTTAAATTATCACCATATGTGGATGATATGATAATATATCTAACAGACCAAAAAGGGCCTACAAAGAAACAACTAGAGCTTATAAGTGAATATAGCAAAGTGGAAGGATATAAAATCAACACGCATAAATCAAAGGCATTCCTGTATATCAGCGACAAATATTCTGAAATGGAAATGAGGACAACAACCCCATTCACAATATCCTCAAAAAAAAGAGTAAATTACTTGGGAACCAATCTAATAAAAGAGGTGAAAGATTAATACAATGAAAACTACAGAACCCTAAAGAGAGAAATAGAAGAAGACCTTAGAAGATGGGAAAATATACCCTATTCATGGATAGGAAGAACTAACATCATCAAAATGGCAATATTACCCCAAGTTCTCTGTAGGTTTAATGCAATGCCAATCAAAATCCCAACAGCATTTCTAGGAGAAATAGATAAAACAATCATGAAATTCATATGGACAAATAAAAGACCCAAAATAGCAAAAGCAATTCTAAGGAGGAAGTGTGAATCAGGAGGCATAGTGATACCAGATTTCAAAGTGTACTACAGAGCAATAGTAACAAAATCAGCATGGTACTGGTACCAAAACAGGCAGGTGGACCAATGGTACAACTTAGAGGACACAGAGACAAATCCACAAAATTACAACTTTCTTATATTTGATAAATGGGATAAAAGCATGCAATGGAGGAAGGATAGCATCTTCAACAAATGGTGCTGGGAAAATTGAAAATCCATATGCAAACAAATAAAAGTTAATCCCTTTCTCTCACCATGCACAAAAGTTAACTCAAAATCGATCCAAGAGCTTCATATCAAATCAGAGACTCTGCGCCTGATAGAAGAAAAAGTTGGTTACAATCTACATATTGTGGGATCGGGCTCCAAATTCCTTAATAGGACACCCATAGCACAGAGTTAATAACTAGGATCAACAAATGGGACTTACTTAAACTAAAAAGTTTTTTCTCAGCAAGAGAAACAATAAGAGAGGTAAATAGGGAGCCTACATCCTGGTAACAAATTTTTACTCCTCACACTTCAGATAGAGCCCTAATATCCAGAGTATACAAAGAACTCAAAAAATTAAACAATAAGATAACAAATAACCCAATCAACAAATGGGCCAAAGACCTGAACAGACACTTCTCAGAGGAGGACATACAATAACTCAACAAGTACATGAAAAATTGCTCATCATCTCTAACATTCAGAGAAATTCAGATCAAAACCACCCTAAGATATCATCTCACTCCTGTAAGATTGGCAGCCATTCTGAAGTCAAACAACAACAAGTGCTGGAGAGGATGTGAAGAAAAGGGTACTCTTGAAAATTGCTGGTGGCATTGCAATCTGGTGCGGCCAATTTGGAAAGCAGTATGGAGATTCCTGGGAAAGCAGGGAATGGAACTACCATTTGACCAGCTATTGCCCTTCTCGAACAATTCCCTGAAGAACTTAAAGGATCGTACTACAGGGACACTACAACATTGATGTTTATAGCAGCACAATTCAGAATTGCTAGACTGTAGAACCAACCCAGATGCCCTTCAATAGATGAATGGACAAAAAAATGTGGCATTTATACAACATGGAGTATTACACAGCACAAAAAATTACAAAATTATGGAATTTGCAGGGAAATGGATGGCACTAGAGCAGATTAGGCTTAGTGAAGCTTTCCAATCCCTTAAAAACCAATACCAAATGTCTTCTTTGAAATAATGAGAGCAACTAGAAATACAGCAGGGAGGAAGAGCAGGAAGTAAAGATGAATATTAAATATATACATGAGTGGGAGGGAAAGGGAGAAAAAAGAGAAATTGCATGGTAATGGAGAAAGACCCTCCGTGTTATTCAAAATTACATATAAGAGGTTGTGAGGGTAATGGAAAAATAAACAAGGAGAGAAATGAATTATAGTAGATGGGGTAGAGAGCGAAGATGGGAGGAGAGGGGAGGGGGGATAGTAGAGGATAAGAAAGGTTGCAGAATACAACAGTAACTAATAGGGCATTATGTAAAAATGTGGATGTGTAACTGATGTGATTCTGCAATCTGTATTTGGGGTAAAATTGGGAGTTCATAACCAACTTGAATCTAATGTATGAAATAGGATATGTCAAGAGCTTTGTAATATTTTGAACAACCAAAAAAAAAAAAAAAACGATCCTGATGGCTCCCCTCAAAGTCAAGCACTTCCCACATAGAGCTCATGAGAAATGTGTGTGAAGAGCTTGGACAAAATGCTAACTTCTTAACGTCTCAACTGATTCTGACTGGTCCTGGTCAGATCCCAGGTGGATACCTGGTTCATTGTAGAGCCCCACATGCTGAACAAGTGAGATCTTAGCACATAGTTGTATTTACCAAATGATGTCATGGACTAAGATGAAGACACTCTGCCCAGGGAGGAGTTCAGGGATGAGAAGGAATGATGACCACAGTTCTTCTACCCTCACAGTGACCAGTGAGTGTCATTATCCATGTATGTATGAATAGAGTGACCCAAACAGCATATGAGACTGACAGTATAAAGACCTATCATATATACTGTCAATGTGATATCCTGCAGGCCACAAAAGGGGCAGCACAAACCTAAACTAGGGATCGGACACCACTGCTGTGCTGAGCTGGATCTTCACTACAGCCCAACTTTTGCTCTGTAACTCGATGAATTGAAATTGTGCTGATCTGGCCCCATGAAAACCCATCCAGTTAAAACATGTGTCTACAAAGTAGTGTCTACAAAAACACACAAAAAGGTAGCTTTCAGTGTCAGTTGGAACATGCCAAGTAAGAACTTCCTTAGTTATAGTAATATCTGGCCTGTGCATCTCCTCTGACACAGATGCCCACAATAAGTGAGCATAGTGCATTGGTGAACCTGAGGGTCACTGTTAAGGATTGGCCCTGTCCAGAAACTTTTGCATAGAATGGGGATTGGAAGATGAATTCTGACACCTCTCACAAAAAATGTATATGAACGTGAAAATTTTTCATGAGTGAAGTGTTGTGAATAATCACATGCACTGATTAAATATAGGACCTACTGAGAGGTGAGGTTTGCTATTACATGAAGTTGCTACTGGTGCAGTGACAGAAATGAAGTGGAGCATTTTCTTTACAGAGTGTCGTGAAAATTTTCTGGGTTGATGGGATATGTTTTGCATGTTAATTGAGGTATTGGTGTGGAATGAACTGCACACATGGAAAGTTTACAGTTTGATCTATTTACACATATACAAAATCATGATCTAATGGAGATGGCTTTTTTTGTTTAAACATGTGGACATTGGCATCTTGGCATGAATATATCTAAAGAAACAAACAAATGTGCAAAAACTACAAAACGTCACACTCAGAATCATGTTGCATGAATGCACACAGACACATCTATAAAACTTTCATTGACCTAACCATGTTGCTCAACTCACACAGGTGCTTCAAGGAAATATGCAGAATGACCATAGATATTTTTAAATCAATTTAGACAACAAACCCCTCACTTCTCATTCTCAAGGAAGTAGTGGAATCACTGAGACTCTGCACTCAAAAGGAAGGAAGGCTCTCTGACCCTGGGCATCATCTACATTTTCAACAGGAAGAGAGTGAGCCCAGGATACATACCAATTTTGGATCCTTTTGAATCATCCTGTGAATCTAGAAAAGGAGTCACTATGAACATCAAGCCATGCTCTGACCTGTGTGCACAAGTCTTTTGTTTACTTGGTGACATTCAAGTATCCAATGAGAATGTGGGCAAATCAAGGGAACAGATGCCAAATGTACTCTCACCAAATGACACAAGCTTTTTCTAGGGGATTTGTGTCACAGGTCTATATTAGGTGATAATTAAGGAATTCGATGGCCAGGAGGGAAAACCATAGCCAGGCACAAAGCTTGTTATCATACAGCGTGTAGTTTATACTGTTTCTTGTTAATGTTGCCTTCAGTGAGGTCTCATTTGGCAACAGACACCCCAATGAGAAACTGCACAGTCAGGAAATTGTGTATGTGATCTCCAGGAAACCATTTCATAACACAAGAGAAAGAGAAACTAAAGATCAACACTTGAATTTCAGAGGAAGATAAGCAACCTTACCATGGCTTCTGATGGGGCCTCTTGATCCATGCTTTCTCCAGGAATGAACTCTACCATGTCATTTGTGTGAACTAGTAGGATGCAGAATAATGATTAGTATACTAATTTAAGGCTTATGTATAGTTCAGGGCATTTCTAGATATGGACATCAGTGAAAATATACAGCAAAGATAGGAACAAGAATGAGAGATGGCTGAGAATAGAGTGTATCACACCCAGTGTACCGCATCACTGCACAGATGAATACAGGGTTAGAACGACAAAAAGCTATCTTGTTAGGAATTTCCAGCAAAATTGCGGTGCACCGAAACCTAGGGGAAAGATTTCCATCACCGAGGACCGGTTACTGAGTCTCAAACGCAAGCTAACTGTGCCACCAGAGATTCAGGCTGACTGATCCACCGCCGGCCCTGCGGCCCGCCGCGCAACTACAGATGGTGGGGTGCCGCCGAGAAGCTACCAGCAAGCAGAGGAAAATGGCACTACGGATTCTGTGGAGTCCTGCTGGCTGTGCCCTCACTGAGATCTGTGATGAGTTTGGGGTTTGAGATGGGTTAAAGAAGCGGTCAAGTAGTATCCCTCACAACGGAAAGTCCACCAAGGAAGCCAGAGGCCAACATCTTGGAAAGCTGACGTCACCATCGCCAGGTTCCGACAGATTGCAAAAATAAAACAGCATGAACAACCAGACTACCTATAACTTACTAAATGCAAATAGATGAATACTACGAATAGGTCTATAGTCCACCTAAGCCCTTTACTACCCCCAAGTACTCCTGTCTATTTTCTTGTTAATATCCGGCTGCATTTGAGTTACCCCCCCCAAAGAAGCTAACGTATCCTAACCTCCAAACAATCAAATCACCCGACCTTAACATAAAATCCTAAGTCCAAACCTCTGTTCTCTATATGCCATCAAAATCTGAAGGCCTGTAATGAAACCAATGAATTTACATTAAATCACAATTAAATCCAAAATCTCGAAACAGTTTCTCCTAACACAAAGGAGAGATAGTGGAAGTATAAAAACCAAAAAAAAATTAAAGGAGAAAACAGAAACACAGCAGTGAAAAAGTGTTGGAAAGTAACTTGAGCACCATAAAAAAACAAGTGGAAAAAGGAACACAAACAATGCAGGACAACTTAAATACAAAGGAGAACCTAAAGGCACCAGAAAAATGGATGGAGAAAGAAGTCAAGGGATACCTAATTCAGATGGAATGTAATCTTAGAGAAGACTTTAGACAGCAAGTTCAAACAATGAACGTATATTTTGAAAACGAATTAATTAAGAAAATTCAAATGTCAAAGAACGCGCTCTATGACGAAATAGAGATTTAGAAAAAAACAAACAAACAGTAATCCTAAAAATGCAAGAAACCATAAACCAAATTAAAAACTCAAACGTGAATATTACAAATAGACTAGATCAAGTAGAAGCCAGACATCAGATAATGAAGACAAAGTTTATCAACTTGAAAAGAATATAGTCAACACAGAAAGGATGCTTAAAAGACATGAGCAATCTATCCAACATATATATGATGTCATAAAAAAACCAAACCTGAGAGTCATTGGAATAGAAGAAGGCATAAAGCATCAAACCAATGGAATGAACAGTTTATTAAATGAAATAATACCAGAAAAATTCCCAGATATTAAAGGTGGAATGGATTGCCAAATCCTGGAAGCCTAGAGGACCCCGGACATTCAAAACCATAATAGACCAACTCCAAGACACATAATTATGAAGATATCCAACATACAGAACAAAAAAGGAATATTAAAAGCTATGAGAGAAAGGAGGCAGATTACATTCAGGGGTAAACCAATTAGGTTAATGGCTGAATTTTCATCACAGATGTTGAAAGCAAGAAGATCCTTGAACAACGTATTTCCAAGGATAAAAAATAATGGAGTCCAACCAAGAATACTGTATCCAGTATTAATAAGGAAATTAAAATATTTCATGATAAATAAAAGTTAAAAGAATTCGCAGCCAGAAAACCAGCACTACATGGCATCTTGAGCAAAACACTACAAGAAGAGAAATTGAAAAACAGGTAGCCAAACTAACAGTGGGAAATAACTCAGTAAAAGAAAGGAAAAAAAAAATAACCAAAAGAAAATACTACCCATATAAAAATAAATAAATAAACAAGCACGACGGGTAGTACTAACCATATTTCAATAGTAACCTTAAACGTTAATGGCTTAAATTCCCCAATTAAGAGACATAGGCTAATAACCTGGATTAAAAAACCAAATCCAACAATATGCTGCCTTCAGGATACTCATCTGATAGGAAAAGACATACACAGATTGAAGGTGAAAGGTTGGGAAAAATCATACTACTCACATAGTCCCCCGAAGCATGCAGGAGTGGCCATACTCAAATCGAATAAAATCAACTTCAAACCTAAGTTAATCAAAAGAGATAAAGGAGGACACTACATACTATTAAAAGGAACCATCCATCAACCAGACATAACAATTATCAATATATATGCACCAAACAATGGTGCTGCAACATTCATAAAACAAACTCTCCTCAAGTTCAAGAGACAAATAGACCACAACACAATAATTATGGGTGACTTCAACACACCGCTTTCTCCATTTGACAGATCCTCCAGACAAAAGCTGAATAAAGAAACTATAGAACTCAATAAGACAATCAATAACTTAGACTTAAGCGACATATATAGAATATATCAACCATCACCAAGTGGATACACATTCTTCTCAGCAGCACATGGGTCCTTCTCAAAGATAGACCATATATTATGCCATAGGACAACTAATAGTAAATATAAAGGTGTGGAGAAAATACCATGAAACTTATCTGATTACAATGGAATTAAACTGGGTATCAATTATAAAAGAAAGATGGAAAAATCATACATCTTATGGAAAGTGAAGAATATGTTACTGAATGATCAATGGGTTACAAAAGACATAAAGGAGTAAATCAAAAAATTTTTGGAGATGAATGGAAATACAGACACAACATATTGGAATCTATGGGACAAAATGAAAGCAGTTTTAAGAGGGAAATTCATTTCCTGGAGGTCATTCCTCAAAAAATGAAAAAAAAAAAAACAACAAATAAATGAGCTCACACTTCATCTCAACGCCCTAGAAAAGAAAGAGCAAAACAAAAGCAAATGTAGTAGAAGGCAAGAAATATTTAAAGTCAGAGCGGAAATCAACAACATTGAAACAAAAAAAAACATTAAAAATAGATAAAACAAAAAGTTATTTCTTTGAAAAAATAAATAAGTTCGACAGACCTTTAGCCATGCTAATGAAGAGAAGATGGGAGGGATCTCAAATTACTAACATACGGGATGAAAAAGGCAATATCACAACGGACACTACAGAAATACAGAGGATAATTCGAAATTATTTTGAAACCCTATATTCCAATAAAATAGAAGATAGCAAAGATATCGATAAATTTCTTAAGTCATATGATTTGACCAGATTGAGTCAGGAAGATACACACAATTTAAACAGACCAATAACAAAGGAGAAAATTGAAGAAGCCATGAAAATACTACCAACCAAGAAAAGCCCTGGACGACATGGATATACAGCAGAGTTTTACAAAACGTTCAAAGAAGAATTAATACCAATACTTTTCAAGTTATTTTAAGAAATAGAAAAAGAAGGAGCTCTTCCAAATTCATTGCATGAGGCCAACATCACCTTGATCCCAAAACTAGATAAAGACACTTCAAAGAAAGAAAACTACAGACCAATATCTCTAATGAACTTAGATGCAAAAATACTCAAAAAAATTCTTTTGAATCAAATACAAAAGCATATCAAAAAATTGTGCACCATGATTAAGTAGGATATCTCCCCGGGACACAAGGCTGGTTCAATATACAGAAATCAATAAATGTTATTCACCACATAAATAGATTTAACCATGAGAACCACATGATCATCTCGATAGATGCAGAAAAAGCATTCGACAAAGTTCAGCATCCGTTTACATTCAAAACACTAGAAAAACTAGAGATAACAAAACTTACCTCAACATTGTAAAAGCTATATATGCTAAGCCTCAGTCTAGCATCATTCTGAATGGAGAAAAAATGAAGGCATTCCCTCTAAAATCTGGAACAAGACAGGGATGCCCTCCCTCACCACTTCTATTCAATTTAGTCCTCGAAATACTAGCCAGAGCAATTAGACAGACAAAAGAACTTAACAGCATAAAAATAGGAAAAGAAGAACTTAAATTATCACCATATGGGGATAATATGATAATATATCTAACAGACCAAAAAGGGTCTACAAAGAAACTACTAGAGCTTATAAGTGAATTTAGCAAAGTGGAAGGATATAAAATCAACACGCATAAATCAAAGGCATTCCTGTATATCAGCGACAAATATTCTGAAATGGAAATGAGGACAACCACCCTATTCACAATATCCTCAAAAAAAAAGTAAAATACTTGGGAACAAATCTAACAAAAGAGGTGAAAGATTAATACAATGAAAACTACAGAACCCTAAGAGAGAAATAGAAGAAGACCTTAGAAGATGGGAAAATATACCCTATTCATGGATAGGAAGAACTAACATCATCAAAATGGCAATATTACCCCAAGTTCTCTGTAGGTTTAATGCAATGCCAATCAAAATCCCAACATTATTTCTAGTAGAAATAGATAAAACAATCATGAAATTCATATGGAAAAATAAAAGACCCAGATTAGCAAAAGCAATTCTAAGCAGGAAGTGTGAATCAGGAGGTATAGTGATACCAGATTTCAAACTGTACTACAGAGCAATAGTAGCAAAAACAGCATGGTACTGTTACCAAAACAGGCGGGTGGACCAATGGTACAAATTTGAGGACACAGATACCAATCCCCAAAATTACAACTTTCTTATATTTGATAAAGGGGAATAATCTGCACATATGGAAGGTTTACAGTTTGATCTACTTACACATATACAAAATCATGATCTAATGGAGATCGCTTTTTTTTGTTGTTTAAACATATGGACGTTGGCCTCATGGCATGTATATATCTAGAGAAAAAAACAAATGTGCAAAAATGAACACAAAGTCACACTCAGAATCATGTTGCGTGAATGCACACAAAGACACATGTATAAAACTCTTATTGACCTAACCACTTTGCTCAACTCACATAGGTGCTTTAAGGAAATATGCAGAATTGCTATAGATATTTTTTAAATCAATTTAGACAACAAATCCCTCACTTCTCATTCTCAAGGAGGTAGTGGAATCACTGAGACTCTGCACTCAAAATGAAGGAAGACTCTCTGACCCTTGGCATTATGTACATTTTCAAACAGGAAGAGAGTGAGCCCAGGATACATACCAATTATGGATCCTTTTGATTCCTCCTGTGAATACAGAAAAGGAGTCACTATGAACATCAAGCCATGATTTGACCTGTGTGCACAAGTCTTTTGTTTATTGGTGACATTCAAATATTCAATGAGAATGTGTGCAAATCAAGGGAAGAGATAGCAAATGTACTCTCACCAAATGACACAAGCTTTTCTAGGGTATTTGTGTCACAGGTCTATATTAGGTGATAATTAAGGAATTTGATGACCAGGATGGAAAATCATATCCAGGCACAAAGCTTGTTATTATACGGTGTGTATTTATACTGTTTCTTGTTATATTACCTTCAGTGAGGTCTCATTTGGCAACAGACACCCTAATGAGAATCTGCACACTCAGGAAATTGTGAATGTCATCTCCAGGAAACCATATCATATTACAAGAGAAAGAGATACTAAAGAGCAACACTTGAATTTCAGAGGAAGATAAGCAACCTTACCATGGCTTCTGATGGGGCCTCTTGATCCATGCTTTCTCCAGGAATGAACTCCACCATGTCATTTGGGTGAACTAGGAGGATGCAGAATGATGATTAGTATACTGATTTAAGGCTTATGAATAGTTCAGAGCATTTCTTGATATGGACATCAGTGAAAATGTACAGCAAATATAAGAACAAGAATGAGTGATGGCCGCGAATAGAGTGCATCACACCCCGTGTAACACATCACTGCACAGGTCAATAGAGGGTTAGAACAACAGAAAGCTATCTTGTTAGGAATTTCCAGCTAAATTGGGGTGCACCGAAACCTAGAGGAAGGATTTCCATAACCGAGGACCGGTTACTGAGTCTCAAATGCGAGCCAACGGTGCAACCTGAGATCCAGGCTGACTGATCCGCCGCCCGCCCTGCGGCCCGCCCCGTGGCTAAGACGGCGAGGTGCCGCCGACAAGCGACCAGCAAGCAGAGAGAAACGGCACTACGGATTCTCTGGAGTCCTGCTGGCTGTGCCCTCTCTGAGCTCTGGGATGAGTTCGGGGTTTGAGATGAAGGAAGGAAGCGGTCCACTTCTATCCCCCACAACATAAAGTCCACCAATGAAGCCAGCGGCCAACATCTTGTAAAACTGACGTCACCAACGCCAGGTTACGACAGATTGCTACAATAAAACAGCATGAACAACCAGACTACATATAACTTACTAAATGCAAATAGATGAATACTACGAATAGGTGTATAGTCCACCCAAGCCCTTAACTACCCCCAAGTACTCCTGTCTATTCTCTTGTTAATATACGACTGCATTTGAGTAACCCCCCAAAGAAGCTAATGTATCCTAACCTCCATACAATCAAATCAACCGATCTTTACATAAAATCTTAAGTCCAAACCTTAGTTCTCTATATGCCATCAAAATCTGAAGGCCTTTAATGAAACCAATGAATTTACCTTATATCAAAATTAAATCCAACATCTCGAAACATTGTCTCCTAAGACAAAGGAGAGATAGTGGAAATATAAAAAACAAAACAAATTTAAAGGAGAAAACAGAAACACAGCAGTCAAACAGAGTTGGGAAGTAACTTGAGCACCATGAAAAAAACAAAGAGAAAAAGGAGCACAAACAATGCAGGACAACTTAAATACAAAGGAGAACCTACAGGCACCAGAAAAATGGACAGAGAAAGAAGTCAAGGCATACTTAACTCAGATGGAATGGAATCTTAGAGAAGACATTAGACAGCAAGTTCAAACAATGAACGTATATTTTGAAAACTAATTAAATAAGCAAATTCAAATGTCAAAGAATGAGCTCTATCACGAAATAGAGATTTAGAAAATAAAACAAACAGTAATTTTAGAAATGCAGGAAACCATAAACCAAATTAAAACTCAAACGAGAATATTAAAAGGCAAAAGATTTATATGATCTGAAGAGAAACCAGAATATAACAAACGAGAATATTACAAATAGACTAGATCAAGTAGAAGCCAGAACATCAGATAATGAAGACAAAGTTTATCAACTTGAAAAGAATATTGTCAACACAGAAAGGATGCTTAGAAGGCACGAGCAATCTATTCAAGAGACATGGGATGTCATAAAAAAACCAACCCTGAGAGTCATTGGAATAAAAGAAGGCATAGAGCATCAAACCAAAGAAATGAACAATTTATTGAATGAAATAATCTTAGAAAACTTCCCAAATATGAAAGGTGGAATCTCTTGATAAGTCCTGGAAGCCTACAGGACCCCAAACATTCAAAACCATAATAGACCATCTCCAAGACCCATAATTATGAAGATATCCAACATACAGAACAAATAGGGAATATTAAAAGCTACGAGAGAAAGGAGGAAGATTTCATTCAGGGGTAAACCAATTAGGTTAACGGCTGATTTTTCATCACAGACGTTGAAAGCGAGAAGATCCTGGAACAACGTATTTCCAACGATAAAAAATATTGGATTTCAACCAAGAATACAGTATCCAGCAATATTAAGCTTCAGATTTGACAATGAAATTAAAATATTTCATGATAAATAATTGTTAAAAGAATTCACATCCAGAAAACCAGCACTGCATGTCATCTTGAACAAAACACTACAAGAAGAGGAATTAAAAAACAGCACCCCAAACTAACAGTGGGAGGTAACTCAGTAAAGGGAAGGGAAAAAAATAACCAAAAAGGAAAAACTATCCATATTAAAATGAATAAATAAACAAGCATGACCGGTAGTACTAACCATATTTCAATAGTAACCTTAAACGTTAATGGCTTAAATTCCCCAATTAAGATACATAGGCTAATAACCTGGATTAAAGAAACAAATCCAACAATATGCTGCCTTCAGGAGACTCATCAGATAGAAAAAGACATACACAGACTGAAGGTGAAAGGTTGGGAAAAATCATACCACTCACATGGTCCCCCGAAGCAAGCAGGAGTGGCCATAGTCATATCGAATGAAATCAACTTCAAACCTAAGTTAATCAAAAGGGATAAAGAAGGACACTACATACTATTAAAAGCTACCATCCACCAACAAGACATAACAATTATCAATATATATGCACCAAACAATGGTGCTGAAACATTCATAAAACAAACTCTCCTCAAGTTCAAGAGACAAATAGACCACAACACAATAATTATGGGTGACTTCAACACACCGCTCTCTCCATTGGACAGATCCTCCAGACAAAAGCTGAATAAAGAAACTATAGAACTCAATAACACAATCAATAACCTACACTTAACCAACATATATAGAATATATCAACCATCACCAAGTGGATGCACGTTCTTCTCAACAGCACATGGATCCTTCTCAAAGATAGACCATATATTATGCCATAGGACAACTATTAGTAAATATAAAGGTGTGGAGATTATACCATGTAACTTATCTGATTGCAGTGGAATGAAACTGGATATCAATGATAAAAGAAGGATGGAAAAATCATACATCTTATGAAAAATGAACAATATGTTACTGAATGATCAATGGGTTACAAAAGACATAAAGGAGTAAATCAAAAAATTCTTGGAGATGAATGGAAATACAGACACAACATATTGGAATCTATGGGACACAATGAAAGCAGTTTAAAAAGGGAAATTCATTTCCTGGAGGTAATTCCTCAAAAAATGAAAAAACCAACAAATAAATGAGCTCACAATTCATCTCAAAGCCCTAGAAAAGGAAGAGCAAAACAACAGCAAATGTAGTGGAAGGCAAGAAATAATTAAAATCAGAGCGGAAATCAATAAAATTGAAACAAAAATCCATTAAAAAATTGATAAAACAAAAATTTGGTTCTTTAAAAAAATAAATATGATCGACAGACCCTTAGCTAAGCTAAGGAAGAGAAGAACAGAGAGAGCTCACATTACTAACATACGGGATGAAAAAGGCAATATCAAAATGGACACTACAGAAATACAGAAGATAATTAGAAATTATTTTGAAACCTTATATTCCAATAAAATAGAAGATAGCAAAGATTTTGATAAATTTCTTAAGTCATATGATTTGCCCAGATTGTCAGGAAGATACACACATTTTAAACAGACCTATAACAAAAGAGGAAATTGAAGAAGCCATCAAAAAACTACCAACCACGAAAAGCCCTGGATGACATGGATATACAGCAGAGTTTTACAAAACCTTCAAAGAAGAATTAATACCAATACTATTCAAGTTATTTCAAGAAATAGAAAAAGAAGGAGCTCTTCCAAATGCATTCTATGAGGCCACCATCACCCTGATCCCGAAACAATACAAAGAGACTTCCAAAAAAGAAAACTACAAACCAATATCTCTAATGAACTCAGATGCAAAAATCCTCAAAAAAATCTTGTGAATCGAATACAAAAGCATATCAAAAAAATTGTGCACCATGATCAAGTAGGATTCATCCCCGGGATGCAAGGCTGGTTCAATATACAGAAATCAATAAATGTTATTCACCACATCAATAGATTTAACCATAATAACCACATGATCATCTCAATAGATGCAGAAAAAGCATTCGACAAAGTTCAGCATCCCTTTATGTTGAAAACACTAGAAAAACTAGGGACAACAGGAACTTACCTCAACATTGTAAAAGCTATATATGCTAAGCCTCAGTCTAGCATCATTCTGAATGGAGAAAAACTGAAGGCATTCCCACTAAAATCTGGAACAAGACAGGGATGCCCTCCCTCACCAGTTCTCTTCAATTTAGTCCTCAAAATACTAGCCAGAGCAATTAGACAGACAAAAGAAATTAATGGCTTAAAAATAGGAAAAGAAGAACTTAAATTATCACATATTCAGATGATATTATAATATATCTAACAGACAAAAAAGTTTGTACAAAGAAACTACTAGAGCTAATAAGTGAATTTAGCAATTTGGCAGGATATAAAATGAACAGTCATAAGTCAAAGGCATTCCTGTATATCAGTGACAAATCTTCTCCAATGGAAATGAGGACAACCACTGCATTCACAATATCCTCAATAAAAATGAAATACTTGGGAATCAATCTAACAAAAGAGGTGAAAGATTTATACAATGAATACTACAGAAACCTAAAGAGAGAAATAGAAGAAGACATTAAAACATGGAAACATATACCCTGTTCATGGATAGGAAGAACTAACATCATCAAAATGGCGATACTACAAAAAGTTCTCTATACGTTTAATGCAATGCCAATCAAAATCCCAACAGCATTTCTTGTAGAAATAGAAAAAGCAATCATGAAATTCATATGGAAAAATAAAAGACCCAGAATAGCAAAAGCAATTCTAAGCAGGAAGTGTGAATCAGGAGGTATAGTGATACCAGATTTCAAACTGTACTGCAGAGCAATAGTAACAAAACCAGCATGATACTGGTACCATAACAGGCAGGAGGACCAATGGTACAGATTAGAGGACACAGAGACGAATCACAAAATTACAACTGTCTTATATTTGATAAAGGGGATAAAAGCATGCAATGGAGGAGGGATAGCATCTTCAACAAATGGTGCTGGGAAAACTGGAAATCCATATGCACAAAAATGAAACTGAATCCCTTTCTCTGGCCATGCATAAAAGTTAACTCAAAATGGATCAAAGACCTTGATATCAAATCAGAGACTCTGCGCCTTAAACTGAAAAAGTTGGTTACAATCTACATATTGTGGGATTGGGCTCCAAATTCCTTAATAGGACACCCATAGCACAGAGTTAATAACGAGGATCAACAAATGGGACTTACTTAAACTAAAAAGTTTTTTCTCAGCAAGAGAAACAATAAGAGAGGTAAATAGGGGGCCTACATCCTGGTAACAAATTTTTACTCCTCACACTTCAGATAGAGCCCTAATATCCAGAGTATACAAAGAACTCAAAAAATTAAACAATAAGATAACAAATAACCCAATCAACAAATGGGTCAAAGACCTGAACAGACACTTCTCAGAGGAGGACATACAATCAATCAACATGTACATGAAAAAATGCTCACCATCTCTAACATTCAGAGAACTGCAAATCAAAACCACCCTAAGATACCATCTCACTCCAGTAAGATTAGCAGCCACTCTGAAGGCAAACAACAACAAGTGCTGGAGAGGTTGTGGGGAAAAGGGTACTCTTGTACATTGCTGGTGGGACTGCAAATTGGTGCGGCCAATTTGGAAAGCAGTATGGAGATTCCTGAGAAAGCTGGGAATGGAACCACCATTTGACCCAGCTATTGCCCTTCTCGGACTGTTCCCTGAGGACCTTAAATAGCATACTACAGGGATACTGCCACAACGATGCTCATAGCAGCACAATTCACAATAGCTAGACTGTGGAACCAACCCAGATGCCCTTCAAAAGATGAATGGATTAAAAAAAGTGGCATTTATACACAATGGAGTATTATGCAGCACTAAAAATGACAAATTCATGGAATTGGCGGGGAAAGGGATGGCATTAGAGCAGATTATGCTAAGTGAAGCTAGCCAATCCCTAAAAAATCAAAGGCCAAATGTCTTCTTTGTTATAATGAGAACAACTATGAACAGAGCAGGCAGGAAGAGCAGAAGGAAAAGATCAACTTTATACAGAGACATGAGGTGGGAGGGAAAGGGAGAGAAAAGGGAAATTGCATGGAAATGGAAAGAGACCTTCATTGATATACAAAATTACATATAAGATAATTTAAGTTATGAACTCCCATTTTTACCCCTTATACAGATTGCAGAATCACATCAGTTACACTTCCGTTGATTTATATATTGCCATACTGGTGTCTGTTGCCTTTCCTATCCTTACTATCCCACTTGAATCAAAGTGTGGAATATGATATATCAAGAACTATGTAATGTTTTGAACAACCAACAATAAAAAAAAGATAATTTTAGGGGGAAGGGAATAAAATCCAGAGAAAGAATTAAATTACAACAGATGGGGTAGAGAGCGAAGATGAGAGGGGAGGGGAGGGAGGATAGTAGAGGATAGGAAAGGTAGCAGAATACAACAGTTACTAATATGGCATTATGTAAAAATGTGGATGTGTAACTGATGTGATTCTGCAATCTGTATTTGGGGTTAAAATTGGAATTCATAACCCACTTGAATCTAATGTATGAAAAAGGATATGTCAAGAGCTTTGTAATATTTTGAATAACCAATAAAAAAGAACAAGAATGAATGGGAATCACAGCTTTGGGTTTCCAGTAGAGTGAAATCAGGTGTGATATATTTTTTTTGTATTTTTTACCTTTAGGAGTATGTTTTTCTCTAGAGATGACCACTGAGGCCACTTTAAAATATGCAAAATATTTCACATCTCTTTAGGAGATTAGTTATTACTAATATATTGTAATAACCTGAAGTGTGATATATCACTAAGTGATGTAGACAGTTCCCTAACCCAAAGCATCACCATCAGGATAATTTCCTGAACTCTTAATGCTTCTTTCACATACAGAGTGAAGAACCTGGATCTTTTGGCTCAGCAACATCTCTGTCTACGGAGAGGGCCTACTAACCAAAACTACATTTGGGTGTCATGAAGTGGGAAAAAATTATATCAAGCAAATCATGCATTAGTGTGGGTTTTTATTTTTAGGAAATGGATGCTTGTTCTGGGCATGTTAGAAGAGAATTTCTGAAGAAGCTCCCATAGCCTCACAAACACATACACAATTATTACACATGGACATGCTCAGAGATACCACCCCATGCTCATTCACATAAATGCACACCACACAAAAGACAGCTGTTTCAGGATCATGGCAGTGGGCCACAATTCTTCACTGGATTATCACTTTGTCACCATATGCCTATCCTCATTTCCAAACAAAATCTAAATCCAGGATAACTTTTTACATAGAAACAGGAAGGAATGTGTGACCTATCTAAGTACAACGGTTTTGCTCAGCATGTTAGGGAGTTGAGAATACTTACTTTGCTCATTTGTTGCAGAGGCTACCTGTAGTTACAGAAAGGAAGACAGCGTGAGCAGGAGATCATTTGCACAAGTCTACTGTTGGCTGTGGTGACATTAGATAACTAGATGGGAAACAGCAGTTGGGGCAAAGATCACAAAGTAAGGCAGAGAAGGCACTTGTGAAAATACATGAGCTTTGCATGAGGGATTTCTCAGGTACAATTTGATGACATGCATAAAATTCTTTTTCTCTCAAGGAAAAGTGCCACTGAAGAAAATGCTCACTACAATTATTTGACAATGGTTGTTCTCATATGTGAATGTCATCTTGAATCATTCTCACAGGGAATAGATGTGCAGTTGTAATTCCATCACCTATGAGTCACCTATAATGAACACTGTCATATTTTCATGAAGGAATTTGAATTAAAAGGAAGAAAACAACACTTATATCTAAGACAAAGAAAGGTCACATTACCTTAGCAATGTAATTTTTTTGGTCTTCTGCCACAATGGGTACCACTTCTATTATGACTTGATAGCAATCTAGGGAAATATAGAGTAACTGTCAGTATATTGGTTTGCTGAAGAAACACTCCAGGGACTTCCTTACTGTGGACATGGGTCTGGAGTGTATGGAGACGGTTGTTTAACACACACAGGCTCAATTAGTGCTGCAACATGATTGTCTCTGAATGTCAAGAGAAGGAGCAGATCAGGAAACAAAAATTCAAAATAGACAAAAAATGGAAGGAACTACAATGAGAAATTAAATATTCTACTGTTACACTAGAAGGTTTCAGCATTCCTTTATAACACTTGACAGATCCATCAGGAAGTAAAGAAAAAGTATACTTTTGAAACAATCATTTCTGTTATGGGTCAAATTACTTCCACACAAACGCATGTTTAAATTCTAAACATGGTTAAGTTAGAACTTAAACCGTACCTCCAAATTTTACTGGGTTTTAAATGAGAGTCATTGTGATCTTAGCAATTAAAAGTATCCTCTTTGAACAGGGTGGACCCATTCTCCAAATAGGGCATCTGTTCTCATGAAGATGGGGCACATTCATGAGAGACTAATGCCATGTGATGATGCAAGCAGAGAGGAAAGTGCTGCAGTTGAAAACCAAGCAGATCAAGCATGGCCACCAAACCAGTAACAGTTAAGAATGGGCAGGAAAAATCCTTCCTTAAAGTTTTCAGAAGTAACATGTTTCTGCTAACAGGTCAATGTGGGATTCCTAGGAAATAAAGCTCTAAGATAGTACACTTACATTACTTCAACCCAAGAAAGCTGGTACTTAGTTATGGCAACCCTAGGAATTTACCAAAACCATTATCAATCACATAGATCTATTTGGCATTTGTACAAATACTTCATACGACAGTGAAAGAATAAAATTTGTTTTCAAGTTAACATGAGGTATTCATCAAGATAAAATATATTTTGGCCCAAAACGTTCCTTGGCATGTTGAGAAATTGTGCAAATTTGCTGTCAGGAGAAGAGAAGTTGGCAAATGGAGGAAGGATGCACCCACGACAGTTCTTCAGTGCCAGACTTAGAAGGCAAGAAGACTGCTTCTCAGTGAGAGGGGAACTAAAGGAAGTCACCCAAACTTAATAGTGAATGGAAAAAATTATAGAGGAATATAAAGTCAAAAACTCAAGCAAAAGAAATGATACAAGACAGAAGCAAATTTAAGATAGAGAGAACCTTTATTTCTTGCAGCTCCACAACCTGTAATGCAAACAGTGCGAATAGTCCTTCCTCTCAGGTGTGCAAAAGAGGGGTTTCACGAAAACTCAATAGTGGACAGTCAGGGAGTCTTAGAGAATCAGAAACTTGGCTACATTAAACAAAGACAAAAAAGAAAGTACATTAGATCCAAGCTGATGGTGGCAGAAGCAGCAGTAGCAGCAGCAGGATTAGTGGCACAGCTAGATCACCTAAAGAAGGAAATGGACAGAAACAAAATAGAAAGATTCAGTGTGAAAATCCTGAGATCAGAGAGGCAACGTTTTCTTGGCTGAAAAGAGGCTTCTTTGCACTGCACACTGTACATGAAGAAAGATCTGTGATTCTTGCTGTCCCCAGAGAGCAAGGCAGGAGCCACCTTGACACAGCCAAGCTGATGCTGCCACTGCAGGAGCCAGGAGCTGGGAGATCTGAGCAGGTAGGCACACATGGACCTGAAAGGCACCTGCCACAGCACCTAGGCTTTGCCTGGCTGAGCTAGAGCAAAAGGCATGGAGAGAATTCTCCCCAGGGGAACTCAAGTCAGAGATGTGCAGGCAAGCTCTGGTCCTTTCCTCCTTGAGTCTGGTGCCTCCCAGGACCAGCTGAAAGGGATTGAGAATTTGAAGGAGCAGGTGTAAAAGTGGGCTGCTGGGAATAGATGCCCAGACCATAAGCCCAGGAAACATGTAAAGGTCGCTCCACAGGCAGCAGAGTGGGTGGGGAGAAGCTGACTAGCACACCCATAGTTGGAATTAAGGACAAGATTCAGAAAATCACCTCAATAGATGTAGAAAAGCTCTTGATTAAAAAGGAGAAACAATTCATTTCCAAAATAAAGGAGAAACCTGGAAAAAAAGGAACTTAGTTTCAATATTATAAAAGCCATATATGAGAAATTCAAAGCCAACATCACACTGAACAGAGATAAAAATGAACTGTCTTCGTCAAATATCAAGAACAAGAAAAGAATGTCTACTTTTGCCAATTTTATTCAATATATTTTTCTGAAAAAAATGTCAGAACAATCAGGCAAAAGTAGGAAATTAAAAGGATACCATAAGAAAAGTTCAAATTGTCCACATTACCTGGTGACATGATTCTATATTTAGAAGGCCCAAAAATTTTCACCAGAAGAATTCTAGAAGTAATAAATTTAGCAGTGTAGCAGGATAAAAGATCAACACAAATAAATCAATATTGTCACTATACTCCAACATTGATGGCACTGATTTAGAATTCAAGAAAATAATTTTTTTATAATAATGTAAAAAAGCCCCTGAGGATAAATCTACCAAATAGGATGTAAGATCTCTACAACAAAAACTATAGAACACTGAAAAAGAAATGGAAGAAGACCTCAGAAGAGGCAAAATAGTTCTGTGTTCTTGGATAGGCAGAATTAATATTGTCAAAGTTGCCATAACATCAACAATATCCAGGTTCAATGAATTCAATACAATCCCCTTCAAACTACAAATGATATTTCTTACAGTATTGAAAAACTAACCCTGAAATTCATTTGAGATGATGATGATGATAATAATAGTAATAATAATTATTATTATAATATAATATTATATTAATTATTATATTTATTAAATAATAATAATAATTACTCTTATTATTATTGTTATTATTATTATTATTATTTGGCAAAGCAATTCTGAGCAAGAAAAATTAAGGTGAAAGCCAGCACAATGACCAATTTTATATTTTACTACAGAGATGAGTAGCAAAAACAGTATCTTATTGAACTGAAAATAGATATGAAGATTCTTGAATTGAATATACCACACAGAGACAACCCACCTGATACTTACATTCACCTGATACTGGACAACAGCACCAAAATACATGTTAAAGAGGACATTATGGTTTAAACAAATGGTGCTGGGGAAACAGGATAAGCATAGAAATACCAGGAAGGATGAGAGAAAGAAGGGACACTGACACAATGTTGGTGGGTTTGTAAATTATTGTGACAACTCTGGAAAGCAATGTGCAGATTCCTGACAAGCCCAAGAGTGGAACTCATAGGACTCAGCTATTACGTTCCTCCCTGCTTATTCTACAAAACTACAAGTCAGCATACTATAGTGATACAATCACTTCAATGTTTCTAGCATTCACCATAAATACATTGTATGATCAACCCAGATGTCCACCAGCAGTTGAAATAATCAAGTGCACAGAATTAAAAGGTAACTGGATCTTTACTTCTGGAGCTATAGCACTGCTGAATGACTCAAAGCACGTAAATTTGTACATGTTAAATAAAAGAAGAATTGGAAATCTGAATCAACTAGAATCCTTATTGCAGAATGGACACAATGACAGGATTTCCACAGTACCTTCGTTGGAATTCTCATTTGGAACAGGACTGTTTGATGGCCAGAGGTCTCCTCTGGACCAAGGCCAGAGGCAACAGCCTGGGAAATGTGATAAAACAGAGTTAGCTGTTGACAATGTGCTGGCAAGAAAACATAGGTCATCAATAGTAATTCAAATAACAGTTCAACCAGTTTTAATTGATAAGTGATCATTGTAAATATCTGGGGGTATAATTTGAGCTTTGAATTCAAGTATGTATTTATACAAATCAAATCCTACCTCAAAAATTAAATACCTGTTCAGTTAAATAAACCCCTTCTCAATTGTTGCAAAAAGTGTGGCATCTGATCCATGTAATGGTATAAGGCTGACAATGATCACATCCATGCATTCTTAAGCGGACTGGTGCTTCATATGGGTGCTAATGTGTCCTGACATTAAATAGTACACTTCATTAAATGTGTGGAAAAATAAGCTCAATCGTTGACAGTGTTTGAACAGAGAGGTGTCAAACAGAGGTCATCCTCCAGAGCAATGGGTAAAGAAAGTCTATTCCTCATTCTTTACAGATGGATATTTGTAAAGCTCATGGAGAATATCTGTGGCCTCCTATGACTCCATATCAGCCTAAAGGGATGGATGGAGCAGAGTCTGTCCACCACAATTTAGAGTTTAGGTGTTTGTAATTTGGAGATTTTATGTTTCTTGCCCAGATTCACAAGAATGATGAGCGGTGGATATGGGACAGGAATGTAGCTATTTACCTGGGACCAGAAATCCCTGAGCACTTGAGTCCTCTAGTGGATATCCTAGATCCAGGAAACCAGAACTCTTCTCAGTGCTTTTTGAATACTCCTTCCTTCAGGCCTCTTTGGCATGAGGTTTCAGTAGCAGACACCATGAGAAATGTTCAAGTTATAACCCCGGGCTCCTGTCTCTTCACTGCAATTACTGACTTAAAAATGATCATTTCATGTAAATGAAGCCTATCTGAAGGTCAAGATGAAAAGGTTAAGAATGTAAGAATTAAGTTCTGTTTTCCTGCAACCTGAAACTCATGTAGAAGTCGAAAACAACTCCCGGAAATACCCACTAAATGTATGTTGAAATCTCCCCTGATCATCTGGTTGCTCTACGAAAACAACCCCCCTCCCAGAATCCATGCAATGATTGGCTATGCTGTATGTGAAGTCCCTGCCCTCTCCAAGGAATGTATATAAGCTCTGCTTAAGCTGTTCCCGGGGCTCTCTGCTCTATTCAAGTGAGCTCTCAGCCCCACTATGCTGGACCCCCCAATAAACACTTTGCTGTTGCATGAGACAGTCTCTTGGTGGTCTCTTCCTCTGACGCTCGCCAGACCTTTACAAAGGGTAGAGTCCACACTTGGAGCCATCCTCCCCCAGTGTCTTCTCACTTCCAGCTGTCTCCAAGTGATCCTTCCTGACGAGCAGTTGACCATCTAAATCATCAGAGTTCTCTGGGGCTCACCAACTGTTTCAGAACTTGGGACATTCTAAACCAACTGCCACTTGATGGCTGTGCCAAGAATGAAGTTTCCTTGAGCTTTTCCCTCCTGGATGGCCTGTTAGTGGGGATTAATCAGGGAAACAGATACTCTGGGCTGATGGTTTGATGTTTCCATGTCAGATGCTGGCCTGCCCCATGTCTGCAGTCTAATATTCTGAGCCATAATATGAGCAGTCAGACAAGGCCTGGTTGAAATATCATTTCTCCATATGCACCAGCTCTGATCAGGCATATTCATGCTCCTGGCTTTCCAAGCCTCTTCCTAGACTCTGCATGGCCAGGGGCCAGAGACCTGCCTAGATGGAACCACCACTAACTATAACGTGTGAACCTCAACCAATGGATCCTCCCTGAAACCACTGAGGCCCTCCTTTCCTCCATTATCAGACATCCACTCCACTGACCTCAAGGCACTGTCCTTTTTGCCTTCTTCCCAGTAGCCCCCAAACACCTGGGATCCTTTAGTTATCAACCAATTGGAAACGTTTTCTGAAATTTCAGTCCTCTTTTCTTTTACAAAGTCTTGATTTAGACTTCTCTAACGTTCTTTTTAAATATTCATATACATTGAGATGGGTTTGGTTTCTAATTGCCCTTTCATGGTATATATATCGCCTTACTTAGCATCCATATACTATGTCTCACTTTATTTCTTCATCTCATGAAAGCAAGGTGGTTGTCCTGCTCCTGTAATTCACTTTAAAGGCACACATGTTATTGGCATTAGGAATGGTTCATTTATCTAAATTTAGAAAAACATTTTCAGTAACCAGGTCAATAGAACAAGCAAATATATGAATTGAGTGATAAAACAATATCACCAAATATTTAAATCTCAGGAGAGAAGATTCAGTGTTGAAGATGAAAACATCAAGAGGAAAATATATTCAGTAAACATTAACTGCCCTTTGAAGAAACACACTTAAAAATTTCACTGACAACATACCTTTCCCACAGCAGTTAAGATTTCCCATGGCCAACCAGGAACTCAAAACCTCCCTACTCTTCTCCAAATTTAACTTACACCAACTCACTCACTACACCAACTGAGTGGAAATGGAAGGTAAGATGTGCATTCCACATTACCATGGTGACTGGTCAACATGGAACTTTCATTGTGAGCACATGCCACATTCTGAGCTGCTACTATTAGAAAGTGTATTTTCATGTCCAAGTGTGTTGTTGAATAGTTTGTGTATTGCTTCAAAAACTGAAACCTAGAACTATATATTAATATTTGTTGTTAATAAAAATAAGTTAAATTAGAAAAAAAGGATTTACTTCAAAAATTATTTCATTGATCAAAAAATCATGGGATGAAAGGGATGCATAGCTATAGTTTTGAGAATCAAAGAAGATTCCATTTCTGGTTTGTAATTCTAAACCAACACATGTCTCAATCTTTCTGAACCTCCAAACATTTGTAGATAGAGAAAATTAAAATGTCTTTTTGATTCAGAATGAAAATGTATACAAAGTGTTATCTCTTAAGAGTTGAGGAAATTTTCAGGAAGGAGAAATTTTAAGATCTCATCCCCCTTATTTTAAATTTGAAAACAAAACTATTTTCAATTTTGTAGGATTTAATCCAATCATTTGAATTAATCTTCCTCTTCCATGACTCCTGCTGTGGAATCCATTTTTTTGCTTCTCATCCTAACCTGTCATCTCATACCACAAACACTCATGCTTGAACATGCACATGGTGAGGTCTATACAAACAATGTATGCAAAGTCTTCACATTGTAAAAGCTATCTATGCTAAACCCAAGGCCAACATTATAACTAAATGAGAAAAGGAGAAAGCATTCCCTCTAAGGACAGAAAAAAGACAGGGATGCCCTCTTTGAAACTCTAGTCAGAGTAATCAGACAGATGAATGAAATTAAAGTGATTTGCATAGAATAAGAACTCAAATTATCACCCGTTGCTGAGGACATAGTTCTATATTTAGAAGATCCAAAAAATTCCTCCAGAAAGCTTCTAGAACCAATAAATACATTCAGCAAATTAGGATATAAAATCAATACCCATGAATCAAATGCATTTCTATATATAAGCGATGAATCCACAGCAAGAGAAAGTAGGAAAACCTCCCCATTGACTCTAGCCTCAAATAAATAGAACACTTGGAAATCAATCTAAAAAAAGAGGTGCAAGACCTCTACAATGAAAACTATAGAACACTAAGAAAAAAAATTGAAAAAGATCTTAGATGATGAAAAGATTTCTCATGGTCTCGGGTAGGTAGAATTAATAGATCCAAAAATGGCCATACTACCAAAACTCTTACAAAGATTTAATGCAATTCCTATTAAAATCCCAATGACATTCTTGTTTTTTAATTAAAAACACCAGGCAAAGTCTAATGCTCTCCCACATGGGGTCTTTCCCTTTGTGTCTCTCCTGACCCTCCTTTTGGCTTTGGCTTATGCTTTCCCTCAGGGAAGTCATTCCATGTGGACCTTCAGGACCTTCTTTTTGCTTGGGGCTTTTTCTATCTCCCAGGTTGCATCTGCATGGAAGGTTCTCAGGATATTCATCCTGGCCCCAGCAACTCAGGCAACTCAGGACAAGGCAACTCTGGGAACTCTGGACACACAGGTAACTCTGGACACATTGAAGAGCCATTTCCTCCTGGCACCCCACTGGAGCCCACAAGCCAGGTGGATAGCTGACAAGAGGAGACACCTGGGGTGCAATTGCTGTCACTGCTGTGGCTGCTGTTCCTGCTGATTCTGATTTCATTACTACAGGGGCTTGTAGAGATGTTTAGTATGGGAATCCGACTGGGATTGGCACTGAATGGGGCACAGACATTTTCTCATGGGGTTGCAGTGCCTGGAGCCAAGGACCTGGGTGTCCTGGCACATAAAGCAAAGGTGCTGGGGCTGGCATCTGGGCCTCCAAATGTGGTATGCCCTGTGTTCCAGGTGCTACCACCTCTGCCTGCTCCTCTCCTTCCAGGGACCATGCCACAGCACCATGCTGTTGGGCTCCCATAACAGGTACAACCTTTGGGGGCAATGGATCTGCGAAGGCTGACCTCTCAGCCTGAGGTAGCCTCTCACGTAGCACTTCACGCTCATCCATTGCCTGTTGAAAGACAATCTAAGTGAAGTGCAGCTGAGTAGTAGCATCATCACGGTCCTCACACAGCCACCGCAGCTCAGAGGCCAAAGGCCAGCAAGCCGCCTCACCCTCCTCCAGTTGGTCCTGCAGCAGACAGGCACGATGCCCCTGCTGCTCCCGCTGCCTTGCCACCACTCGCATGCCCAGGGCAAGGGCACTTCAGGTGCATTCCCTCTTGAGGTCTCGAGGCACCTGAAAGTCCACCACCACAGTGCGAATCCACTCCTCTACCTTGTTCCAGGGACAAGAGCGAAAGGCCATGTAGAACTCGGGGCCACCACTGTTCAGGAGAGCTTCATTATTAATGAATCAGACCACCTCCTTGTGGAGAAAGCCACTGGCATGCTCGCCAAATTCCACTCTCATGGCTCTTGCGGCCTTTATTTCTTAATTTCATGAAAACAAGGTGGATGTCCTCCCCTTGTTTATTTATTCACTTTTCTATTAAAATATTTATTTATTTTAATTTGTTATATGTGATGGCAGAATGCAATTCATTTCATATTAGATGTAGAGAGCACCGTTTTTCAAGTCTCTGGTTGTACAAAAAGTATTTTCACACCATTCGTGTCTTCATATATGTACTTAGGGTAATGATGTCTAACTCATTCCACCATCATTTGTACCCCCATGCTCTCTCCATTCCCCTCCTTTCCCTTTGCCCTATCTAAAGTTCTTCCATTTCTCCCATGCCCTGCTATCATCATTATGAATCAGCATCCTCATATCAAATAAAGCTTTTGGCCTTTGATATTTTTCGATTGGCTTACTTCACTTAGAATTATATTCTCCTACTCCAACCATTTACTTGTAAATGCTATTATTTTATTCTCTTTTAGTTCTGAGTAATATTCCATTCTGTATATATATAAAAGCTTCTCTGTGTATTCATCTACTGAAGGGCATCTGGTTTTGTTCCACAATTTCGCTATTATAAATTGTGCTGCAATAAACATTGATGTGTCTGTGTTCCTGTAGTAAGCTGTTTTTCAGTCCTTTACATCTAGGCCAAGGAGTGGGATAGCATGGTCAAATGGTGGTTATGTTGTAAGTTTCCATGAACTCTCCATACTGACTTCTAGATTGGCTACACCAAATTACAGTCCCACAAGCAATGTGTGAGTGTGCCTTTTCCCCTACATCCTGGACAACTCTTAGTGTTGTTTGTAATCTTGATGGCTGCCATTCTGATGGGAGTGAGAATCTTAGAGTACTTTTGATTAGCATTATATCTCTACCAATGAATGATAGTCTTCATATAACTAGAAAAAGAAACCACAAATTTCATTTGTAAAAATAAGAGGCCTAGAATAGACAAAGCAATCCTCAGCAAGAAGAATGAAGCAGAAAGCAACACAATACCAGAATTTAAACTATACTACGGATCAATAGTAACAAAAACAGCATAGTGTTGGTACCAAAGGACACATGTGGAACAATAACACAAAAATAAAAGACACAAAGATGAACCCACATCTAGATGATCATATGGTCCTCATCTTTAAGTTTATTGAGGTGAAAGATTTATACAATGAAAACTACAAAACCCTAAAGAGAGAAATAGAAGAAGATCTTAGAAGGTGGAAAAATATAACTTCTTCATGGATAGGCAGAATTAACATCATCAAAATGGCGATATTACCCAAAGTTCTCTATAGGTTCAATGCAATGCCAATCAAAATCCCAATGGCATTTTTTCTAGAAATAGATAAAGCAATCATGAAATTCATATGGAAAAATAAAAGACCCAGAATAGCAAAAGAAACTCTAAGCAGGAAGTGTGAATCAGGCGGTATAACGATACCAGATTTCAAACTATACTACAGAGCTATAGTAACAAAAACAGCATGGTACTGGTACCAAAACAGGCGGGTGGACCAATGGTACAGAATAGAGGACACAGAGACTAATCCACAAAGTTACAACTATCTTATATTTGATTAAGGGGCTAAAAGCATGCAGTGGTGGAAGGATAGCATCTTCAACAAATGGTGCTGGGAAAACTGGAAATCCATATGCAACAAAATGAAACTGAATCTCCTTCTCTCGCCATGCACAAAAGTTAACTCAAAATGGATCAAGGAGCTTGATATCAAATCAGAGCCTCTGTGTCTGATAGAAGAAAATGTTGGCTCTGATCCACATATTGTGGGGTCGGTCTCCAAATTTCTTAAGAGGACACCCATAGCACAAGAGTTAATAACAAGAATCAACAAATGGGACTTACTTAAACTAAAAAATTTTTCTCAGCAAGAGAAACAATAAGAGAGGTAAATAGGAAACCTACATCCTGGGAACTAATTTTCACTCCTCTCACTTCAGATAGAGCCCTAACATCCAGAGTATAAAAGAACTCAAAAAATTAAGCAATAAGATAACAAATAACGCAATCAACAAATGGGCCAAGACCTGAACAAACACTTCTCAGATGAGGACATACAATCAATCAACAAGTACATAAAAAAATGCTCACCATCTCTAGCAGTCAGAGTAATGCAAATCAAAACCACCCTAAGATACCATCTCACTCCAGTAAGATTTGCAGCTATTATGAAGTCAAACAACAACAAGTGCTGGCGAGGATGTGGGGAAAAGGGTACACTTGTACATTGCTGGTGGGACTGCAAATTTGTGCAGACAATTTGGAAAGCAGTATGGAGATTCCTGGGAAAGATGGGAATGGAACCACCATTTGATCCAGCTATTCCCCTTCTTGGACAATTCCCTAAAGACCTTAAAAGAGCGTACTATAGGGACACTGTTACAACAATGTTCATAGCAGCACAATTCACATTAGCTAGACTGTGGAACCAACCCAGATGCCCTTCAATAGATGAATGGATAAAAACATGTGGCATTTATACACAATGGAGTATACTCTGCACTGAATAATGACATGGAATTTGCAGGGAAATGGATGGCACTAGGGCAGATTATGCTAAGTGAAGCTAGCCAATCCCTTCAAACTAAATGCCAAATGTCTTCATTGATATTAGGAGAGCAACTAAGAACAGAATAGAGAGGGAGAGCATGAGAAGAAGATCACCACTAAACAGGGACGAGAGGGGGGAGGAAAAGAGAGAGAGAAGGGAAATTGCATGATAAAGGAAGAAGACCCTCATTGTTATACAAAACTACATATAAGAGGAAGTGAGGGGAAAGGGAAAAATAAACAAGAGAGAGAAATGAATTACAGTAGATGGGGTAGGGAGAGAAGAAGAGAAGGGAGGGGAGGGGAGAGGAGGGAAGGGGAGGGGAGGGGGCATAGTAGAGGATAGGGAAGGCAGCAGAATATAACATACACTAGTATGGCAGTAGGTAAAAAATGGTTGTGTAACCGGTGTGAATCTGCAATAATATGTATATAGGGTTAAAATGGGAGTTCATAATCGGCTTGAATCAAATGTGTGAAATATGATATGTCAAGAGCTTTGTAATGTTTTGAACAACATATAAAAAAAGTAAATTAAATAACAGAACATGTATTACATGGAACTGTTTTTCTCATAAGCACTTAAGTGAGTGAATGCACCACATGGAAGCTATCACAGGCATATTGAGATACTCAGGACTGCAGCTTAACCCAGCTGATGCTCACTGTGGGTGGGGGTCTGCACTTGGCTGCAGAATTGGGTTTCTGTTTAAACCCAGGGGTGCAGGAGTTGTACAAGACTCATATCCACATTAGAATACCAACAATATCCTCGGGCGAAAAGGTAGACTCTGCCTTACAGCTGAATAAGAGTTGCAGAACATGGGGTGACCGGAGGACATCAGTGGCCAGCGTACCTGTTCCCTCAGCGACCATGGATAACTTAGTACCACCGGGCAGAAGGTAAGAAAACCAAGGCAGCAACACCTGGCCTTGACTCAGGGGACCAGAGGCCATGGCCTACAATCAGCACCCTTCTGACCCAGGAGGTGGGTGGCAGGAGGCATTAACAGCAGTGGCTCTGTCAATATTCAGAGCCCTGACTGGGCTGCAGCTCCTGGATGGCAGATATGTAGGTATGCAAGGCTTGTCCCCAGCACTGAGCTCTGGCAAATTTGTCTATGGAGCAAACCACCTAATTGCTATACTTATTCACTTGTGTGCACAAATCAAGAAAAGGACAGTTAAAATGCACATGCGGTGTGATCTCTTAGCATAATGATCAAACGAGGAGAACAGCAGGTCTCCTACAAAAAGATGTTTTTGTAGATGTTAGAATCACCTAGTGATTGCAGGAGACAGGACACAGAAGGACTAGGCTGCAGAGAGAGCCACTGTCTCAATGGGGTCTCAAGAGGCACACACTGGCTGGTCAGTTTGCTTCCTAGTCACTGTGCTTAGAAACATTTGACTAATCAAAGGCTGTGATTACAATCTTAAGAGTAACTGCTCTGGCTGTTAGGGACCATTGTGTCTTTTATTAAAAGCATTGTTCTGGGCGCTTCTGACAGACACTAGGGCATTTTAGTGCTTCCCGGAAGGCGGCCACTGCCTCCTCCGACTTGAGCATCTGAACTACCAACTGACCAGAGTTCCAGCCAGGGTGACCCTCACCGTGAAGGTAAGAATCAAACTGCATGTCCAGCAATGGCTCCTGAGTGGACCACAGAAAGACGCAGTTAGGAACACAGTCCAAAAACAAAAGACAACATTTTTCAAAATATTTTTTACAGCAGCATAACTAATTTACAAAAAGCTACAAAAATCATATTTACCAGGACACGTCTGTTAAATAAAAACATCATGTTAGTGTGCATTTAGGCAGGGCTATGTACAAGGATTCTGGTTCTTGCTCTCCTTAGAACAATAGCCCATGCCCAATGGGGCTCACCATGGCAGGGCTGCAGGGAGGATAGCAGAGGCAAAACAGACCCTCCACACAGTGGCACCCTGCCCACCCTGTTTCCCCTAAAACTTACCCCGGCATCATGCAATATTCCTGGCAGCCCCTGGAGGCCAGTGGGAAACAGGGCTCAGACTTCCCAGTCAGGGTGAGCAGCGATGACTCCTTTCAGCAGAGCATCCAAGCAGAAATAGAACTATTTCTGAATGAGAAAAGACAACATGAAAACCAAAAGTGTGACAGGTCTGTGGATACGAAAACAAAGTCAAATGAAAATTCTCCCCAATCCACACTGAAACCCACCCAGAAGCCCCCTGTCATGGTGCTGCTAGCCACAGTCTGATGGAGCCTGTTAGGAGTTTTTCTTTCATGAACTTTCAGATCAGAAAAGATTAGCACAGCACCCAGCAGCCTCAGGCCTAAGATTACCACAGAGCTGAGAACCTGGGCGGCACAAGGTCTGCTGTCCCCAAGCCCCAGGCAGCACAGTGTAGGGGCGCGGGCAATAGGAACTGCAGGGCTGAAGGGAGGGGCAGCAGCTCCAGGTTCCTGGAGCCCCAGCACAAGGTCTTGACTCCAGCAGCAATGATGGCATCCAAGAGGCCATCTAGCTGTGTCAGTTGGAGAAAACCAGGAAGGAGCACAGCAACAAGAGGCCAGCTCATCAAGAAGGGGCTGAAAGTTGCCAGCAGCCTGGGTAGCTCACTGAAAAGTGTCTTCCCTGAAGCCCCCAGGAGAACACGCAGCAAGAGGAACTCAGCAGTCTCTAGGGACACAGACCTCATCCCAAGGGGCTTGGACTCTTACCACCTCTCCAAGCCACCAAAGGATGCCACAGCTGCTGCACCTCCAGGAAACACCACCACCAGGAGGGAGCCTATGGAAGTGACCTTGGCGGGGCAGACACTTCTGTTGAGTTGATGTGCACTGAAGCAATCCGGAGTGTTTCCAAGACCACCCTGGAAGGCAGCAATGGGCCTGCATCTGTGAGCACACGCTTCTGCTCCTCCAGTGTGCCTTCCCACTCTAATGGGAACAGCAGCTCTTTGGATAATTAGGACAGCATAGAACAGAAGATCCAGGTGTTTTTGGCTCTGAAAACACAGTCAGGAAGCCTGCTGCTGAACTTGCAGAGATGCCTTCCCACACCTCCCTGGCCTCTCCTTCCATGTCCACTTACATCATCCCTTAAGGCTCTTTGATCATGTTCAGTAACAGGTGGGGGAGGGGATACTTGGCCCCTTCCCTGGATGGAGCATGCACAGCCTCCTTGAGGAGACTTTGCAGAGTGCTCTACAATCTAACTTGTCTCAGAGCCTAAGGTTTGATCATGGGCCTGAACTTGCTTAAGTGAAAGGATCCTCTTTGCTTAAGGGATATTTATACACCTACCTTCCAGAGATCCCTTCTAAGGTACTTGCACCTCAGCTTTGTTTCTTGTGTGATTTTCAGCCCTACAAAATCTACTCAGTTTGATACCTGAGGCCAGGTTCCTCCAGGACCTTTCTTAGGTGAGTCTTGTTCTATGTCCTGGGCTTATTTGAATGTCCTGGAGAGACCCAAAGATTCAGCCCTCAGACTCAGGTTACAGTCCAGGGCATAGGATGAACTTTCTGACTTCCAGTTCAATGCCTGACTCTTAATCTTCTGTCCTGAACCCCCACCCTAGCCTCTTCTTTGTCTTTTCTGGGCAACTCTATCCTCTGACCTGGAGTAGTACCTCTGCTGCTATTTGTTGATAGAGGAGGCCAAGAGCTTGCCATTTCTTCTAGATGATACCAAAAGCCTCTGTCACCTGAAATAATGTGAACAGTAGTACTGCCTCGCTGTGCCAGCTGCACCCTGTCCTGCACAGCAAAGAGAGGCAGCTTTTGTCCCATGCATGGAGGGACACTGGTGTATTTCCTGTAACTGAGTCTTAGTATGAAAATCTGTCTCTAAGCCTTGTGTTTTAATAGAAAGTGGAGCCTATTGAATAAACTATAGCTATTCTTTAATGTGTCCAGCCTACAGAAACTTTTGTGACACATTTTGGTGCATTTACCACCTTCACATTTTATGCTGGAATCAAGACTGATGCTTTCCTCTGCTCCAATAGCAATAGTAGAAATAACATCAGAACAGCTGTTGCTCTGGCACAGCAGTTCAACTGTGTGTATATCACCATCACCATCACCATCACCATGTTCTTCCTCCTCCTCATTATAACCTCTGCTACAACTATTTTACTCCACCGTGCACATTTGCAGTGCATAGTGGAGAATTTCCCCATCAACTCAGTGTGTACTTTCTTCAAACTGGGGACTTCCTTCCCATATCAAAGGGGGAAGTGTTCTCCCACCACACATAAAAGCAACCATTTGTTGATCCAATTTTCCACATTTCTCCAGAGGAAGGTCAAGACTCCAAGAATCATCTCACTCACTGAGATCTAGGTGAAACTTTTTTCAATTAATGAGGCCCTTTCTGTTATTATATCATTTAATTTGAAAACAAAATTAGAAAGCCATACATGTAGATATAGTTGAGGCCCAAGGATACTCTATTGACAGGATAACTGAGGACATTTCTTTCAAACTAAGAAAATTATGCTAAACATAGGTATTGCTTTTGTTGTAGCAGGATTTTTAAAGGTCATCTAGGGTCGGGGGAGGGCATGAGGCCAGGATGGGAGGCACAGCTGGGCACACACTTTATAACGGTGCACACAAATACATATATGCACACACTCAGATGAACAGTGATGTTTTTATTATATGCATAGCCTAGAAGAGGGTCCCTATGTCATGAGTAGATGGTTTTATGTTACAGGGACCTCGTCCTAGTTCTAGAGCCATCCCCAGGATGTGTACAAGAAGACCTATAGCCAACTTCTTTGTCTTGTCCACTCTGTGATGAGTGTGTAATTTCTCTAGTTGCCTCACTAGACTTGAGGCTGGTGTGACATCCAGATTCTGGGAGGAGAAACTTACCTATAAACATGGTTAACACAGCCTTAATAAGTTATGTCCTCTGACCTATTCACTTGGGCCAAGGGGTGGAGAATCACCACCCTTAGAATCCAGGATTTTTGATGAAAAGAACCTTTTTAATTTAGATCCATAGTATTTATTGTTGCTTAATATAAATCATAGTGCTCTGAAGTCTTATTAAGAAAGTAAGGCACTAACCAGATAGATTTGGGCCTATTTTTCTTTTAATATACACAGTGTCTCTGGTTCAATTTTTAGGTCCTTGATTCAATTTGGGTTGAGTTTTTTGCATGGTGAGAGAGAGGGGTTTAATTTTATTTTAATGTATATAAATTTCCAATTTTCCCATCATTATTTTTTGAAGAGGATATCATTTTCTCCAATGTACATTTTTTATGCTTTTTGTCAAATATAAGAGAGATCTAATTATGGGCATTGATCTCTGTGTTATCTATTCTATACCATTACTCTACAAGTCTATTTTGTTGCCAATACCATACTGTCTTTTGTTATTATTGATTTGTAGCATAGTTTAAGGTCTAGTATAGAGATGCCACCTAATTCACTCTTCTTGCTAAAAATTGCTTTAGCTATCCTGGGTCTCTTATTTTGTCAGATAAATTTCATGACTGCTTTTTCTATTTCTCTGAGAAATGTCATTGGGATTTTGATTGAGATTACATTAAATCTGTATAGTTCTTTTGGTAGTGTGGTCATTTTGACAATATTAATTCTGCCTATTTAAGAAAAAAAATAGATCTTTCCATATTCTCATGTCATCTTTTATCTTTTTTCCATAGGGTTCTGTAGATTTCATTGGAGAGATCTTTCAGCTATTGTTAGGTTGATTCCCCAGGATTTTATAATTT